>NC_041342.1:17569879-17881546 GCF_004354835.1 Perca flavescens
ACGATTGTATCATAACCACGCTACTTTCTGTTGCACAGTAGAAACATTACCGTATAGTCAGGAGAAGCTCACAGGCAATCGTGGAGGCATAGTCAAGGGAAAAGCCCATAGAGAGTCCACGAAAGCAACAAAATATTTCAGCAACGTTTTGATGGATTGGAAATACTTCGCTATGTGACAAGTGAATTCATATGAAGTAACATTTATCCACGAACAACTAGGATATTTTAAGAAAAGTATATGGTGTTAAATAATGAAGTAGGGGTAACGAGGTATAGCTATATTCACAGGAGATGGGGAAATTATACAGGCAATGGAAAAAACCCATCTCAATGTCAATCATGGTTAACGTTATTCGGAATGATTCAGATTTCTCTTGGCACAGCTAACAGAACACTTACAAATTTCAGACAGGTTGCTCACGTCACATCTATGTCGTCGATCAGTTTGAGGCTGCGCAGTAATGCTCAGCCATCACCGGAAAAAAGAGCTTCTAATTGACTTCACTGGTCTCTGTGGTGTCGCTGTGTCCATTTCTTTTACTGTCTATGGGTTTTACAGGCAGGTTTTTTCCAAATGCATCTCCGCTGCCGCTCTGCAAAACTTAAGTTGGAGTCAACTTTGGAGAACGGGCGGGGGGAACTTCTATGCTAATTTCGAGGTTGAAGCCAGACTCCGTCATGATGGCTGCTGATCTGCACTTGTGTACTGATTTAGCGAGATAATTTGTCACCGCAACGAGACATATCATCACATTTTCGCAAGACCTCTATTACTGCCTTATGTGCAACATCGATGTGAATTTCTCTGGATATTTTAAGGGATGACAGGCTGTGTAGAAAAGCAAATTAATAACCTGACAGTTACACTAACAGTACTGCAGAGTAGGGTAGAGGTGTTGACAGCCTCCTCCCCCTGTTGCTTTGTGTTTCCGTTGTTATTTTCCTCTAGTTCTTCAGCTATTTCTTTCTTCTCCATTTCAGTTTTTGCCTCTTTATTCTCCTTCTGCTGTCCTTCTGTCTCTAAAATATTACCCTCCCTTCTTTCATGCACTTTCTTTCTTTCCTTCCTTTATTCTTTCTGACGCCGTCTTTGTCGCCCTTTCACACACCCTGTTTCCCGTGCCAGGATAGGATGTTGTTGTTACAGTACACGCATTCTCCATCTGTTTCATGCCCCCCTTCTTCCAACCTCTTCCGTCTCAGATCAAAAACACATCGGTGAACATACTGTGCACATGGATGGGAGCCATTAAGTGATTTTTGCCTTGCTTGTTTGGGTAATAATCCACAGCATGATATTCAATAGAACATGGAGTAGTACTTCAGTAAATGCTGATTCAGCACTTTTTTCCAGAACCAGTACTTTAATGTGGAATGTTTCATGCATAGAAATAGAATGAGAGTATAACGGACATTGAACTGTTTGCCGTGGTCATTTGCGTCGAGGAGTAAACCTCTATATATGGGCGCCTGGTTAGCTCACCTGGTAAAGCAGGTGCCCAGAGGTTTACTCCTCGACGCAACGCCTGCTATACCAGGTGAGCTAACCAGGCGCCCAACTCTTATTATATTTCTATGGTTTTATGCCATAATTAGTTTAATCAGCTCAAAATTCACACTTATTTATGAAATTTCCCCGTTAAGGCTTGTTTGTGTACACACAGGTTGGCTGTCGATCATTACACCTGAAAATAAAAAATACTCTATTCATGTCTGCAAGTGTGGCTGAACAAGGGAACAGATCAAATTCCAGGGCAATTGTGGCCTTTGCTTTTATGTTAATATTTTGATGAAAGTAATTTACAAAACCTGTAACATTTGTTTTATTTCATCATTTTATTTATACATACCACTGTACTGTAATTAAAAGGCAACAGAAAGCTGTGAACAAGTTAGCTGATCAGTATCAGCCTGAATGATCAGTATCAGCCTGAATGATCAAATTTCCATTTTAATGTGTTTTTTTTTTATCAATGATATCCTCAGTGTTTCTCAACATAGAAACAGTGGAGTCTCCTGGATATTTTAATAACACTGTAGGTTTATTTTATGGCCAACTTTGTTTTTGAGAAATGATGTTGTTTCCATCAGTTTGGTATGGGACAGGAATTACAGCCATACCAGATTTTTTAAATCCAAAAGTGAATAGATTGAAACTTCTTAATGAATTGTGTTTCTACAAATGATCATTTTTAGTTTGCACTCGCCATTAGTAGCTCTTGCAGCAGAATTTTAAGCTTGTGAACAGTTGTTTCTTATTGAAATGCACCTTGGGAGTTGTGGTTGACTTCCCTCCTCAATTCTTTATGTACAAACTATTTTCTAACGGAGTTGTTGTTGACCTTTTGTACTTGTGAGCTGTTAATTCCAGCTGCAGAATATGGTGAAGGCAGTTGACATCGTGAGGACGATAAAAAAAAATGATATATTATGTAGCCCTACTGTGAATACACCACCGTTAACCTTTTATCTCTTTTTTTTCAGACACACACAAACACTGGGTGTTATGTATAAATACACACCCACACAAACAGATGACTGGATTTTTGCGTGTCAGGAGATTCCTAGATACCCTTAATCCTCTGATCCAGTAAATTCACATGAACACACACACTTACATGCAGATGCAGAAACACAGTTTCATAACACAGCCGTTTCTACTTTAAGAGGATAGATCCACAATGAGGACTCTTGACAAGAGATGTGGAAGATGACAACATGAAAACAAAAAGAGGAGATACACAAAGATATTGAAATAAAAAAAGATATTGAAGAAGGGAAAGAAAAAATGCATTGTACACATTGTACACATTGCTTAACTTGAAGACTTTCTTTTTCCCTTTCTTCTTGTCTCTCACATACGTTTTCTTACATCAAATCTCATTTTCTTCCTCTACCTCCCTCTCTTTTCCTCTCTTTCTCCCCTTTTTTGAAAGAATAGCAATTACTGTGCACAGTTGGTAGAGGCACTTGTAAATGATAGAAAGGGAGAGTGGCTGGGCTAATGAGATTCAAAGAGCTGAAAGTCTATTGTCACAGAGTCTGTCGATGGGAGGCAGGAAGAGAGGAACAATCTCTCCTTTCACTTTCTTTTCTCTAGTTTTTTTTTTCCTTTTCATTCACTTTGTCCAACTCTCATTTCTCCCCTCATCCTGAAGCCAAAAACCCAACTCAATTATAAACTCTGTGAAATCTGACCCTGGCACTGCTTCAGTTATCACTTAAGTAACAAAAAGTCTCAGAACAGGACTGCTGATTAACAAGCAGCCTGTTGTGTAGTTTATATGGTCAGATGGCATGACCAGTGACTTCGTAGGGACTCTGCAAGTCATGGTGTTGTGTTCACAGACAAAAAAGAAAAAAAAAAGTTGTTTAGTCACAAGTCACTGCTTTTTCTCTTTTTAATCAGATTTAATCCCAAGCACATGTGTAGTAAGATATTTTGTTGGTGTTGATTTAGCATTCAGTTACTGTGCATGGAGATGTAATAGTGGTGAGAAATTAAAGATTTGATTGCAATCACTAAACAAAGACATCATTTAAAAAATAGTTTTTTGTTATGCATAGCAGCGTTTTAAACAAAGCAGTAAATATAGCATTTATCAAGATGATGCCTTTCCCCCCGTAAAATACAATGAAAAATGTAGCATAATGGGTAGACTTTAGCTAGAATTTTCAATCCTCTGCAGGCAAACTGTAAACTTGATGTCTCATAAAATGTATTTGCTAATCAATGTAAAAGTAGTTACTCTTAAAAATGCTCTCCACCAATTTAGTTTTGCACTTCTGTTACATTGTGGACTCACGACAGAACCAGAGATATCTTTTTTTTATTCCATGCATTTTTTTTGGTCAAAACTTGGTGCCTACATTACCCATAATTAACCATCAGGGGTTTGGTTTGAAATTTGTGGGTGCTGTGCTAGTAGCGGCTAATGTAGCCTTCAGCCACTCGCCTCAAGCAGAGATTTTTCTTTTCACACAGCTCCCTCTGGAGCCATAAAAGGCTATATAACAATTTTTTTTTTAACACGTGCAGATGTGTAAACAGACTTTAATCTGTAAAATCGGTACAGGTCCCCTTTAAGTAGTACAAGAAGTATCCCTATTCGACAACCAACAGTAACCGCAGCATTACACTCCACCAGTTAATGTGCATTTCACAGTTCACCCTCTCAGACTAACCTCAAAAAACACATTTTTCTCCTGCAATGATTGACACACAGGCGCAATATCTGCAGGGCCAGACCCAAAATCGATTAGACTGAATATAGTTTGGTCCTGGCCCTACTTATGTTTGGGTCAAGTCTCTCTTATCAGGAAACAGAGTGGAGTTGTTCAAATCTCTACACATGAATCCCACATTCAGAACCACTGGCCTGGTGGAGAGTGAGCATGATAGGAAAGGAGGGAGAGGTGTAAATGTTAAGGAGAGAGAGAAAAAGAAGCAAAGAGCACTACAATCTGCAGATGGAGGCTACGTCACAAAACCCCCTGATAACCTGTGTGTGTGTGTGTGTGTGTGTGTGTGTGTGTGTGTGTGTGTCTGTGTGTGTGTGTATTTACATTGCTTACTGCCTCAGGTCTGTTCTCAGTGTATTGTGACGGTACATGTGCTACTAACCTAATAGCTCAGTGGGGGGTGTGTGTGTGTGTGTGTGTGTGTGTGTGTATATATATAGTGTATATTTGCAAACAGAGCAGTGATGTATCCCCCTAAATGTACTACCTGGGTGTCCCAGATAGAGCCATCAAGCAGTGGGATTATAATGTACTACTATAATATCACCACATAGATAAGCATGGGATATATTTGTGTGTGTGTGTGTGTGTGTGTGCCCACATACGTGGGTTTGTAATTGCACTGCTATCAACCTACTATACATTTATCACTTCTTCCTCCACCAACATTAGCTCAAACCCCATTCTCCCTTTTTTTATTACATGCACATGTACATGCACATTTCATCCCTGTCTCTCTTTACAGTACACACATGCACGCACACACACACACACACACACACACACACACACACACACACACACACACACACACACACATACACTTTGTATTATTCATGTCATCTGTGCCTGTGAGTAAAAGAGGATGATGTCAGTGTTTATTTAAAAAAAGTTCCTCTACTCACGTCACTGGACTATTTGGAAGCTCTCTGACTTCTACCTGTCACCATCTTTTTAAATCCAAACAACATGTGTGTGAGTTGAGCTCCACCAATTAAGCAGTGAGCAGAGAGTTAAATGCATCACTTCCTGTGCAGCTCATCAGTTTTTGTCATTTGGTTGGAACTTTTCACTATCAACAAAATCTGGATCCTGCTTCTATCCCACAAGACAAGATTTCTGGGCTGGCTGCCCAACAGCACTGTATTGACGAGGTGTGTAGGTGACAAAGGAAAATGACAAACATTAAGCAAACAAGATTTTAAAGTAATAGTTTATTATTATTATTATTATTATTATTATTATTATTATTATTATTTATATTTGGGGAAATACACTTATGTCTTGGCAAAAGCTGAGGAAATTGAAAGGACTTTCTTGTCTGTGCAATAAATACAGAGCTAAAGTCAGGAGGCTTAGCTTAGCATAAAGACTGGAAGCAAAGGGAAACAAATAGCAAACAGAAAACAAATTGTGGTTTTACAGGTAGTTATGTGCTGTAGCTGTCTTGACAAGTTTATCTATCTATATTCCTTCTGTGCAGCGTCTACGCTGATTTTTACCAAAGAAAATGCACATAAAAAAGCACATAACTTCCCGTAAAACCCCAAATAGTTGTTTCTACATTTCTGTTTGTGTAAGGAATTAACAAACATGATATGTGTGCTGGTACTGTAAGATATTTTTAAACTCTGGACAGTGCTAGGCTAGCCGGTTCCCCCAGCTTCCAGTCTTTGTGCTACTGTAAGCATATCCCTGGCTTTAGCTCCATACTATACACAGACATGAGAGAGGTACAGTATCAATCATTTCATCTTCACTCTTAGCAAGAAAATGAACAAGCGTATTCCCCCAGATGTTGAACTATTCCTTTAAAATGATTGATATTTGGAGGTAACTCTAAAATATTATATGTAAGATAAACAAAGCACTTTAGTGTAGTCATGTTGCTGCATAATTAATTAGATAGCCTAGTTTTTAACCCTCAAGAGTTTCTATTCCAAACCTAAATACATCACTGTGATTCCAGAAAACCCAGTGTATACTATGCAGCTACTGACTGGACAAACAGTGATAAAATAGTCTGGAAGCCTTATCTTATCAACTTTGTGGAGTGGGTTGGTAAGAATCCCCTGCGGCTGAACATGGATAAGACCAGAGAGATGGTGACTGACTTCAGGAGGAAGGGAACGGCTGCGCAGCCCCTTTGCATTCTGGGTAGAGATGTGGACATGGTTGAGGAGTACTGTACCTGGGAGTTAACATCAACAACAGGCTGAACTGGAAAATCAACAGCACTGCTGAAGAAGGGGACTCTATGAGCAGACTCTATTTTCTGAGGAAGCCGAGATCCTTCAAAGTGTGCAGCAGAATGTTAGAGATGTTCTACCAGTCTGTTGTGGCCAGCGCTCTGTTCTCCTCCGCCATCTGCTGGGGCAGCAGCATCGGAGCCAGCGGCACAAACAGACTGATCAGGAAGGGTGGCTCCGTTGTTGGAAGCTGTGGTGGAGAGATGGTCACTGAACAAAATGTTATCCATCATGGATAACCCAGACCACCCTCTCCACCCCACACTGGTCCACCAGCGGAGCACCTTCTCTAAGAGGCTCTGACAGCTTCAATGTCACATGGACCGCTACAAAAAATCATTCCTGCCACATTCCATAAAACTGTACAACAATTCACAGCAGTCTGTTAGATGACTATCTCATTACTACACACATTACAATATTATTATTATATTATGCTACTTACACACTGGTTATTTCATATTTAATATTATACATATTTTATTTTGTTATATATATATATATTATGTATGTAGGTTGTACATTTTATTCTACAGTTGTGTGTGTGTGTATATATAAATAAATATATATATATGTATATATATATATATATATATATATATATATATATGTATATGTTCATTTTATTTCATCCCTCTAAGTATATTTTCAGTAGTTGTTCTGGCATTTTTATGTTTGCTATGATATTTTATCTTATTTTTTCATCTAATTTATTATTTCTAGTATATTTCTTGTATTTTCTGTATGTGTGTATGTCCTTGGTTACTTGTAACTTGCTACTGTAACAGAGTAATTTCCCAATTTGGGATTAGTAAAGTCTATCTATCTTCAGCAGAGACAGAGTGCACTTAAAACACACAAGCAATGCTCTCATTGCCTTGTACTGGATTTAAGAGATGCCCTAAATAACGCATGCTATAGGTCTCTGAAATGGGTTATTGGTTTGAATTTAAAATGTATATTTAGTATGTGACTTTTACAGAAAAGGTTTGTGCACTATTAACCTGGTACTCAAAGGTAACTACATTAATTAAATAATTTTAGTGTCAAAAAATGAAATCAACACAACTTATGATCTAAAAATAGCATAATTTTGTGCTTGATTTTTCTGTTATTTTGTCTTTCCTTTGCTGTCTGACAGATAAGTAACAATATTCTGAGACGTGATGAAAACACCATGTTTCATCTCATTAGTGTGAGAGAGGAAGGGGAAAAAAAGAAACATGAGTGTTTAGTGTGAGAGTGGAGCGGATGGAGGGTGACGACAGAAGTGGTCAGGGGAAAAGGCTGTTGGGAATATTTGCATTTGGCTCTTGTGGGTATGATAAAGAGGTATGTTATGAACATCTAACCTTGTTGGCATCGATCATGCACTCGCCTGTGCAGCGTTGATTGGAGGAGACCTTTCAACACAAAGTTCATACGTCAATGCTAAGTGGATTATTAAGTCCCTATATTGGCCTTCTCTCTATCTTCTTTGCAGGACAGTGCTCTCATACTGTGTACTCACACACATATCATGCAACACAAGAAGACATATATCTGTACTTTTGATCAATGATGAAATAATGTATATGATGGCTGTGATGATCTATAATGTCTTAAAGAAGATTCTGTTATTTTAAAAGTTCTCGTATTGTCAACAAATCTCATGGAAAGACCAAAACCAACAATGTGTTAGTCCATCTCTAAATACTTGGTCCATTAAAATTGATTTAAAATAAACTACACAACATGTCACCCGGTACAACCATTTGGCTCATTAATGTGTTCTTGGAGAACAGTGGAAGTCTATGGCACAGAAGAAGGAGATCTATTAGGCTTTGGATTCCCAGACAATACTTTTTTCAATCTATTTTTCGCTGGTTTTAGTCTTTTCATGGGATTTGTTGAGACTAAGAAAAGTACAGAACATAACCTTGTCCTTTCAATATATATTTGGTAATTGTAGTATCAGTGTTTGCTTAGAAGCAGGGTAAAACAGTATGTCTAACATGTCCACCTAAAATGATTGATTACACACAATGTACAGTATGTAAAAGGTACATCCTTGATCCAATGTTTTTATTTATAGATTTTGTGTGACAAACGCCATGTAATATGTTTTTGTCCTCGTAAATTAACTAATGAGCTTTCTTTCGGACACTGACATTGAAGAAAAACATGCAGTAATGAGTGTTTTTTTTTGCATTTTGAAGAAGGAGTACTCAAAGTCTGGTTTGTTAAAATAAGGGGTTATGGTTGCAGGACTTTGGTTGGAGCCCGAACAGCAAAGCTTGCTCGTATATTTTAATGATCCTGGCTCCCTGAACGAGGGGCTGTATTTATAGTGCGGGTCCAGAGATTTAAAGCCAACCCTTCTTTTTAAATTAGTCTGAACCCGCAATCTCATGCACACAAATACGCGCGTAGATTGCATTTGATCTGTCAGTACTCAAGGAATGATGGATAGATTTGTAGTGACTTAACATATGGTGTGGCTTCATCACTGAGCAACGTAATTACCTTTTGTGTTGTGTTTACATGGACTGACTTCAAAGTCTTTATTTATTTGGTAGGAATATATGTTTTCCAAAGCCTGTGCATCTTATTAAATGCTGCATTACGCAGAGCAAATCCCTTGAAACCATTATTTCTGCACACATTGCTTTGATACACGTACAGTATTGCTTTGAAGCTAAAAGCTCTCTCCTCTGTCCCTCACTCCCTACAGTACATCCCTCTCTCCCTCTCTTGCTTTCAGTCTTATCTGTTTTTTCTTTCCACTTCATCCTCTGTCTTCTCTGTTATCCTCTTCATCTTACTTACTATTACCTCTTTCTCTGTTTCTTCAGTGGGGCGTTTGTTGATCGAGTTCAGCTCCCAGATGACGATGGAACGAGTGCAGAAAGAAAACCCCAACGTGACGGACGGCGGCCGCTACACGCCTCCTGACTGTCGGCCTAGATGGAAGGTCTGTATTTGTGTCTCTCTGTCTGTATATTCACACATTTTATCATGGGAGCACATTTCTGCCAGTATAAGAAATCAAAACCGGGAAGACAAGAAGTTGTTCCTAACAAAAAATGTAATACACTTGATAAGTCCAAATTATGAAATTATAAGATAGTAAGGTTTAATTGTTGACTTACTGTCTCATAAGTTTGATCTACTGAGTCACTTTTTCATTTTAGTTTTCGTCTATTTTTCCATTTTCTTGGAAGAAATGCGACTTCCTTATTTTTCTCTCCGTATTGGATTAACTTTAAAAAGGCAAACCAGAGGTCTGTACAGAATAGTGGTCTTTTTCACAGTAAGTGTGGTACCATTTGTATTAGTCTATTTACGTGTTTTAGGTCTTTATGCTTTACATAATACTTCACTGAGGTCAGGGTGCTTCCTTTTGCAGTGAAGATAACACCAATCACCCACCACAATGCCTAACTATACAGAAACCAAGGTCCCTTTGCTTTCAGACTTCATCTAAGTGCAGAATTACCATGAATTTACACAGTAAATTACCGTTCAACCTTGGACTGTTTGGACAGCTGAGAAAGATTCACTTAAAGCACCGAAACGGAGGACGGCCCAAAAATCTGTCTCAAATCTGCAATGCCATTGAGAGCTTCTTTCTTGAGCTGCTTTATTCATAATGAATGAGAAGCAACTTCATGTACACTGTAACATTAACCAAGTGGATTTTTCTACAGAAATGATTTTCTGGTGCAGAACAGTTGACCGTAGAAAGGGACTGTCATAAACACTCTTTGGAGATGTGACAGAGAAAGACTGTCACACTTTGTCCATGTCAACAGAAAAGGTCCAGATGGTTATTATACTTGTCTTGTTTTCTTTACCAGCATTGATTTAATTGTGCATTTGAATGGTTATCCAACTGATACAAATGTGGAAATGTTTTATAGTAAAAACAAATTACCAACCCAAACTCTCCCTGTTATTTACACGTAGGTGGCCATCATCATCCCGTTCCGTCACAGAGAAAACCACCTTAAGTACTGGCTCCACTACCTCCACCCTATCCTCAGACGGCAGAAGATTGACTACGGCATCTATATCATCAACCAGGTAGATCAGGCGAGATATGCTGCAGACATACCGTAAAGTAACACCAGCACCTTCATCAGCCCAATGGCGTAGGTCAAAGAGATATTGTACTTATTCAAGTTTTGTTCTTTGTAGTTGGTTCAAGAAGAAAACAATCTTATGTTCGAGCCTTAACAGTTCTGATCAAAAGACAAGTAGGCAAACAAGTGTAATTACGACTCGGAAGTTGAACGATAGTCACAAGTGGGAACCTCATAATTACGATAACTCTGGTATGACATGTATGCAACATTAATACACCTGGGTCTCTGAGTTAATCGATGAGCCCACTACCAAAAAACAGCAAATCCTCCTGTTTGAAAAGATGGAACCAGCCAACTTGGGCCTTTTTACTTACTTTTATTAATCATTTATTTAAAAAGTCGTAATTAATTTTCTGGCAATTGACTTACAATTGACTAATTGTTTCAGCACTACCAGGATATCCTCCTTAGTACACAGAGAATTTGAAATTATCACCTCCAAACATCTGTTTTTATGACAAACTGTATTGCAGGTCAGGTAAACGGCTGCAGGAATTCATCAGCTCATGTTAACTTCTAAGCGCTGCCACCATGAGGTATTTCAATTCATTAGTATGGTGAAAAAAAGTCTATTACTGCATGTAGAAATTGATAGAATTGACCAGTGATGGAAGGTATGTATTGTCTATTTACTCAAGTTCATGCCACTTTCTACTTTTTACAGTACTTTCTACTCCATTACATTTCAGAAGGAAAACTTGAACTTAGTAGTCAGCTTTAGTTAACAGTTACTTTACAAATGAAGATTTTTGCACACAAAACACGTGCAGTTTATAAACTACCCAACAATATATACTACCTAAGTGCAGCTGAATTGATTAGCCGATTAAACACTTAGTTTATTGGCGCAACTCACGTTTCCAGTTTCTAAAATGCGAGGATTTTTCTGCATATTTTTACAGTGTGGTATTAGTACGTAAAGGATCTGAATACGTTTTCCACCACTGCAAGTCACTTTGCAGATGCTTAATCCCCTAAAGGCTGCCCTTCCTCTTGTCTCATCACTAACTAGTCTTCATTGACTGTTTTCTGACAAAAAAAAAACCCATCTGCAGTAAAAATCAGCAACTTATTTACTTTCACTGCACTCAGTTCAGCCGAAGCACAAGGAGCTTGATTTTCTAAGCAATGTTGTGAGATTGTGTGTGAGTCTTTCACACTGCTTTGGATGAGACGACGTCTTCTTCCACATTATGGGTAATGAGCTCTCCTTTCTGACCTTTTTCTACCCTGTGGGCCTCGCTCAACGCCTTAATCACTCCCCCTGTGAAACAGACCTTTGGTTCCGCCTGTCCTGCTGTGCTCTGCTCTTGATATGGCAATGTTCCAGTGTCTTACTCCCTCGTTTTTACACTTACACACACACACACACACACACACACACACACACACACACACACACACACACACACACACACACACAACATTCGGAGCATTTTTTAACCTCACCTTCCCTTTTGGTTCATTTCTCTAAGAATGGGCTTGGCTCATCTCTCAATGAAATGTCCATCACTGCTACCAGACTTTACTTTATACTGTATGCTCTAACTTCATCTTCAGTTTTATCTCGAGGCAGTTTGGCTCGCTCAAAGGTCTTACATGCCATGTAGTTTTAATCTGATTAATGTTGCATTTTATTGTTTCACACTCGTCTCTGATCAATCTGATCTACGGATCAATCTGATCTAATGTATTTATTTAGCACCTGTCAAAACAAAATATCAAAGTGTTTTCCATGGGGAAAACAATTTAAAACAATTAAAACTAGGGAAATGAAAGTACAGAGAATAAAATAGAGAAAAATCAATAAATCAATACCAATCAATAAAATATGATAAAAAAAAACAAATTAACACATTAAACACATAAATCATAACATACAAACATATTTTTAAAAATATGTTACTGATTTTACAAGCCACTTTCACATCTCATGTTAAAATACTGATATGTTCTCTACAGTTCTCTTCTTGATCTTGTCAAGGACAGGTTTGCAGTGCACACTGTTGGCACAGGAGGTTAAATCAGTCCTCAGTCCTCCAGCTGAAGGACAGTTTAGTCATTAGGCAAGATGCCCCAGATGGCGTATCTTGTGTTGTATTTTTTCTACCCACAAATGTCACACCACGAGGTAATCTGATTTTACAGTCGACAGCAACGTCAGCAGAGCTGCTTTTGCATCTTCAACTCTTTCACCTGCACTTCACACAGATACTGCCTGGCTCAAAGTGTACTCCACTCTGTGATTTAGAGGTTCATAGAGGGCTTTGTTTGAAGTGGAAATTACTTGTGTGTATTTTTAAATGCATTTGAACTTGTTGAGATTCTTAAAACGAGATATATACTCTTGCATTGTGTAGTGGAGTTAATTTCTGCCTCCTGTTTTTGAATGATTTTGAACTGACCCAAATATATAAATACTACAGCTGGAGGCCCTGCTTTACTTCCACTACCAACCTGAGCTCACAGAATTCCTTAAAATGAACACGGCCCCTCAAAAGTCCGTGATGGGCCCACAGAATAATTCCGTGAAATGAACACAGCCCTTAAGTTAAGGAAAAGGTCAGAGGTGGGCGGGACAACAACGGGTTGCGTTTAGGAAAAGAAAAACGGGACGGCCATATACAGCGGACAGGTTGGGTTTAGGAAAAGAAGAACGGGACGGTTAGGGTTAGGAATCGTGACACGCGGGACACGATCCCTGGTCTCCTTGGTGAAAATCCTGTATTGTTTGACCCATCCACCACCCCAACCAACCTCCCTATGCGGATTCTCGGGCTTTCATACTCCTCGCTACCGTAGTCGCTCTTAATGCTACGTCATCTTCTCATTTAATTTACTTTGGATTGTTTTCCGTGGTGGCCACAGAGAGTTTTCACACATTCCGTGCCACCACCACGTAATGCGGTGTTAACAGTTTGTGATAATTTCACGGAATTCTGTGAGACCAGGCTGTCCGCTACATGTAACAGTGACTGCTGAGAGTGGCCCCCTTTAAAAGTCTTAAATACTGTTTCTAAAACGCTCTGACCCATAAGCAACTGCTTAAGGGGAAAAAAGAAAATTTTGTGTTTTGCTTGAAATTTAAATGCTCTACTAATTGGTAAGGAAGGACATCTTGAGGTTATACATTTTTCGTTCAGCAGCTGCTCATCAGTATTATCATGTGTCATATTGCAATTAGCTCCAAACCTGAGCAGTGCTGCTGCTCCTTTATACCCAGGATTTATATTAGAATTAAGCTCTGGACAAATCCCTCTTGCTGATTAGTCTGAATAGTTAGTAAGATTTATAACTTATCCGAAGATGTGCAATGTTGATGCCACCTGTAGTGGAGTTTTTTTTGCCAATCATGTTGACAGCTGATCATACTTCAGTCTTAATTTTAGAAGGGCCATGTGGTAGAAAATATCCTATTATCTTTGCTTTTTGTTGTGTTTTGTGCACTGTTTCTTTGCCTTAAATCCTCAACATATCTGGATTTCCTTCAGAGAGGTCAGGCAGGACTAGGGCTGCACAATATTAGGAAAATATCTAATTGCGATTGTTTTGACTGACATTGCGATTGCGATATGATTCACGATTTTGGAGGGAATGATCATTTTTGTATCATTCTCATTTTCAGTGAAAATTATTAAAATAATAGAAAGCAAAATGATTATAGTGTGATATTTGCAAGGATCTGTACCAAACAAAGATTTTTTCTTGAATATGTAGGATAGCATTTGTAGGCCAGGACGTCTCTGCAGCACCACAATACTACATTCAGAATGGTTTGACATTTTGCTATTTTGCCTTTAACAAATATTGTGCCCCTGCGATTTGGATATTGCACTATTCCGATATTGCGATTTGATACTTTGATAATCAGATTAATGGTGCAGCCCGAGGCAGGACACACACTCAAACTGCCAGACAAGCTAATAGGAAGCCCCAAAAACAGACAGTAACGCAGGATGACTACAAACAGGATGGACAAGCACGGAGATTGAAAGGAGTCGAATCAAAGCGTCAGCGAGGTGGGATTTTGATGACAAGAAGTCCTGATGGGCGATTAAACCTTTAGACCTGGTGCCACTTTCCGAGAGGACGGTAAAGAGCACTTTTCTATCGTGCTCGCTCAAGTGTTAAATAAGTGGAAGTCTGGAACCTTTTAACACCGAGACACTGAAGGGGATGGGGTTGTGGGGGTGAGCGCTGATAATTTCTCCCCTCAAGTCTCATCCTTGCTAACAGATAATGACTGTCATGTCCTTAGAGTCAAAACAGTCATTTTGTGGAAAGAAAGGCCCATTGGAGATAAAAAAAACAAAAAATAAAAAAAGCACAACCAAAGATTTGAGACAAATTCCCCACTGACCCCAGCTCCTCCCATCATCCCCTAATCATGTTTTTAAACTGGCCGGTGGCCTGGCCAGTTTACAGACAATATCCAGCTGCTTAATATACTGTACTGGAGTTACTAACAGGAGCTGGTGAAGAGAGCTCGTTAGAATGTTATGATTATGTATAGAAAGTAATAATTCTCACTGTGGTGTATTGAGATTAAATTCTTACTAAACAAAACATTGAGCATGAAGACTCATTCTCCACCTTCAAAACACATATTTCTGGTAACCCGAGGTTCACTTACTTTTTTTTCCTGGGCTTTCAACCATATATTCTTCAGTGGATGGAATCTGCTATTTCATTCCCTGTCACCTCTGTCTCTGTTTAGGAAGGTTTACATCATTGACAAATATACAATCCATGTTATTACATGACTTTGGTCACTGAAGCCCGCTGAAGAAGGTAGTGGGATAAGGTTGAAAGCCCCTTGGAAAAGGTTAGTAAGTGAACCTTGAGTTTAAACTTTATTACCACTAATTTCTATCAATTATCAATTCATTTTTGGTCGATTAAATGCATGCAGCAATTTCCCAGAGGTGTGGTCTTCAAATGTGTTTGTTTTGTCCGAGTAGCTGTCCATAACCCAACATAACGAATAAAAGATATAAGAAAAAGAAAAGCATATGATCCTCACATATGGGAAGCTGAAACCATGTTTGTCATGTTTGCTTAAAACATGGCTTAAATAATTCAATTGGCAAAGTAGTTGCCTATTGATTTAATTTTGTGTGTTGTGTGTGCCAGGAAATTATATAATAATATTAATTCATAAATAAGGGCACAGGTCAGAGGTAACATCACAATCTCAGCTACTAAAGAGCAGCACAAACTGCATTGCTTCATGTTGAAGGCCGGCCTTTCTGCTTGCTGCACCATCCTACTGCCTTTGTTTTGCATCAACCGGACATTTTTAAGCAGCTATCATCTCACTCTGCAAAGTGGTGTTGCTAGTGAGGTACGGTGAGTAGGCGTTGCAGAGGGATCATGCAGAAAGTTATATAGCAACCTTGCTGTTCTGCCCTGCTGCTCTGTGTCCTCTCGGCCTGCCGAGGACTGGGGCCAATGTTTGTTTTGTTGGCCACCAGCTCATCATGTAAACTGGAGAAAAGCCCAGAGAGAGGGACAGAACAAACCGAAAAAAAAAAAAAAAACAGCTGAGAGAGGCGGTGGGAAGAAGGTGAGAGACAGAAGTAATGAAGAATGAAAAGCCATCTGCTGTTATGATTTTTATGTGAGCTTAAGGCTGATCCCAAGCTGGATATCATTATTGATTTATAACATCTAATACTCTGCAGCTATAGGGGGAGTCTATAAGGCAAAAGTCACATAGCCTAATATTTCTTAACTGATATCTGCAGTGGTGGAAGAAGTCAAGTAC
The DNA here is from genome assembly GCF_004354835.1 of Perca flavescens. Taxonomy (NCBI): domain Eukaryota; kingdom Metazoa; phylum Chordata; class Actinopteri; order Perciformes; family Percidae; genus Perca; species Perca flavescens. The sequence goes on from NC_041342.1 coordinate 17,586,267, forward strand.
ACAGATCTTTTACTTAAGAAAAAGTACCAGTACAACATTGTAAAAAATACTCTATTTCAAGTAAAAATACAGAAATATTATAAAAAAATATATACTTAAGTTATCAAAAGTACAAGTAGTGGTTCTGCTGTAAAATTATGACATTATTAGATTGTTAATACTGATGCTTCAATGTTTTAACTACTTTTTACAAAGTTAGTAGCTTAATCTAGTGGTTTCTAACCTATGGTTCTGGCCCCTCCAAAAGGACACAAGATAAATCTGAGGGGTCCTGCAATGATTCATGGGAGAAAAATTCATACAAATAAATTAAGTTCTGCGTCATAAATTTGTATTTATATTTTGGACTTTAAGAAAGGAAATGTCTTTTTGGTGAAACTGCTAACAACTCATAAACTTAAACTTTCCACCACTCGATATCTGGATGTGCATATTCTGAAAAGAAAACTATGCTGCTAAGGCTGTAACTCTTAATATTGTGATGTGCTTTGAAAGTAGTCTAAATAGATATTTTCTTGGTATTTTTGCACCAGGGAAAATGGAGAGGACAAAACCTGCTTTCACCTCACACAATAAGCTTCTGCGGGCCACTTGTTCTACTAATCCACCAAGATATGACCCGCTATCTCCGTTTTCTTTCTGCCACCCCTGCACACACACCTCTGCGTCTGTCGAGAGTCTCGGGTTGTGTTGTAGAGGAAGGAGAATCCAGTCAGCCTTTACACAGTTTAGCTTTCTCATTCATGTGTACACCTCAGCTTCAGCAGTGTCCGGCACTGAGTGGACATAATAGGATCAGGATGGATTAAGCTCTGTGTGTTTCTGTCTGTATTTATTGTGGTGACGGTCACGTTGAGGAGGACCACATAGTTCATCTGGGATGCACCCACCTTAGACATTATGCTGTCTTTTGATGATCACATTTCAAGAGACCAGACTCATGTAATGTCAGAAATTTTCCTGTAAAGGAGTTTATGCATAATCATAAATTGCTTTTCATTTATTTTTCTCTTTATGCCTTTTAGTTTGAGACCTGCCAAAAGTTTTTATTTCAGATTAGAAGCCAACTCTGTTAGAAGTGACTGTTGCTATCTGATCAGTGCTGTCATGCTGGAGCGATTGGCATGCTGTGCTACAGTATGGTGGTGCAAAATAAACATGAACATTGGCACAACAACTGGTATCATTTGTCTTGTGCAGTACAGTCTATCAGTTAGGGTTATAGCAGTCATTTTCATTATTGATTAGGCAATAAATGTTTTGGTCTTTAAAATAGCCATCACGGTTTTTTAAAGGGGAACTCTCCTGTAAGTCTGTTTACAGGTCTTCAGGAGTACTACTGCATATGTATGTCTGATAAATTGGATAAAGTTATGTCACTTGAGTCAGTGTCAGTTGAGGCTACAATAAAAAACATATTGGGTGATGTCGAATTAGAAAGAAGTGAACCTACCAAACCTCTGTAGCCCGCTCCTCAACACTGCTTTAGGCTAGCAGCTTGAGGCTACATTACCCGCTACTAGCATAACATACCTAAACTTCTGACCAAACTGTTGGCAAATTGCCAATGATTACTTAAAAAACACACACATTAATCACAATATTTAAAGCTGCGGGAGGTAGAGTTTTAAAATTTGAAGTAGAGTGAGACCTCTTTCTGCAGCTCTCCCTCTCCTCTCTCTGTCCAGCCCTGCCCATCAGATGAGCATGGGTATACATACAGTCATACATACAGCTTCATACAGTGACCTGTACAAGTACTAATCATTCATTTCATCCCGATGGCATGCCGTTATTTAGCAGCAATTCTATGAGAATGACCGTCCCGTTTTCTTTGTAAAGCCTTTTGAGATGACTGTGATTCAAGACTCTAGTTTGCTATATAAACTTGAATTAGCCGCAGCCCTGAGCTAGAATTAGCAAAATGCTAATATATGCTGGTCTGCAGTAGGGGTGTAACGATATATCGTGGTACAATTTATCGCGATGCAAAAATGTTACGATATGTATCGTAGCGGTATGGCGATATTATTATAATTTCTTTCTTTTTTTTTTACTACCACCATATAGGTGATGACACACATACCAGACGGCCGACCATCGGCAGAAAAGCCAGTCAAGATGATCAGTTGCGTCCCCAAGGTCCAAAAAACCATAGATATAGAACAATATGCAAAAAACTGCCTCGGGACACATCAAAAAGACGAGAGGAGACGAGACGTAATACACCTCCATAACAGCAGGCGGCGCTAATCTGTATTGTTGCCCAAGAAATGACAACCGGCAGATGATTGGACGAATGCATCACATGGGTTTGTTTTCTCCTGAAATCCAAAGCCAGACTGTCATGGCGGCTTGTTCAGAATACGATCTCATATTGTACTAAAATAGTTCACTGAAACGTGTTTCTGAAAACATTTTAAGCGAGAAATAGGCCGTGCAGTTGCTGAATCTGTCTTCATTTCAGATCAACAAAGGTCAGTTTAAAAGATTTTCATCAGATTTTGAGAGACTCTAGTCACCTCATTCTGCTCGCCGTTTCCGGGTGAGTCCCGACGGCCCTGCTGCCGACCGAATATGTCAGGTCGGCGAAAATGAACGCCGACAGCCCCTTGGACTGACGACGGCACGGGACACACCGAACAGATTTGTGTCACTGACCTCGCCAGACTGTCCAATGGCCGAAAATCGGCCCTGTGTGTCCCGGCCTATGATGTCCGTTTAATCCTATTGGTTGAGCTACCGTACCCACGTCATGTTTACATTCACTGCATTCATGCTCCAATGAATAGGATATGACGTCTGACTTTACATACAGAAGGTTAAACTAAATCTTGATTTATATTGAAGTATTGTACATTCTTTAAGTTGTATGTATAACAAGACAGTTATTGAACACTGTTAATGTTAAATAAATCGGTTATTTGATTTTCAGTTGAATTTTTGCATTTTTTTCAAAATATCGTGATACATATCGAATCGTGAGCTGAGTGTATCGTTACACCCCTAGTCTGCAGCGTTCACTCCGCCTCCTGTGTGTCCTTGTTCAGATGGCAGCAGTAGGCAGAGCTGCAGCTTCGGTCTCTGTTCTTCGTAGCTGGCTAATGCTGATGTCCAAATAAGGAGACAACAGAGGCTGTGTCAGAAGGAAACGTAAACACAACAAGCAAGCCAGTGTTCGTGCTAGGCTAAAGGCTAACCCCAGCAGACCAGCTCTCCCGGCTGTTTTCACAGTAAATGTCAGCTCCTTGTACAATAAACTCGACTACTTTTTTACAAAACAAAATTCCTATATGCACTGTATATAGATGAATGACATAAAGATTCTTATCTAATAGTTGAGCCCTGAATTAGCTGCAGCTGCACCCCTGAGCCTTTGGCTATAGCAAACAGAACTTTTACCGCCAAAACGTGCATGTGCATCTGCATTTGTAGAACAGCCAATAGGAACAATAGGAATCTGTGTGAAAAGTGTTTTTTGTTCCAGATCAGTTTAGGAACACCAGCTTTTATGCCAAGAAACCAGTGGATAGTATAAGGACGCTGCCATGGTGCACTTTGATAAATAGAAAGAGTGCAAAAAATCCAGCCACAAGCATAGAATATTCAATCCATGGTACTCTTTATCTTTAGTCGGTATTAGCGGTTTCTTATTTAGGTAAAAGACGGAACAAAGCCTATTTAATTATCACATTCATTATTTTCTTATCTACTTTGAAAGGGTGCAGCCTGGGTGAGATATTTAGACATAAATCTCTTGAAAACCTGTGCTCAACCTTAGTTTTCTTTTTCTCTTTCAGTCTCTGTTTCTCTCTCTTTCCCTTTCACTGCCACTCTAGCCCATGCATGGTTAATGCACATATTGATCTGATGAGCAACAACTCTGTTTCTTTCCTCCTCCTTGCCCCCTCTTCAACTTTATGTTTCAGTGTTTGCTGGAGCGTTGTTACTGTTTTGTAGGAACTGTACAGTAAAATAATGTTCTCATTCACTCCTTAGACCCCATTGAGCCCCAGATGCATAGTACTTGATGTGATTGCACTAGCCTCGGCTGTGATTAATTATAGATTTAGCTGCAAACTCCTCCTCTCTTCTCCTAGAAGTAGCATATCGGATGTCTATAAATGACTTTAGGCCCACATATCCATTAACACTACTCACTGTGGATCGTAGTGAGATAAAAAAAAAACAGTGTGGCCTTGCAGTCCCAAACTCCTAAAATGGTTATCTGACTTGTTTTACCCTTTTAAAAACAAGTAGTAGATAGTTAGAAGATATTGTTAGTTTTCATCACTATGCCATGATATAACTGCAATGATGGAGCTAAGTTTTACTTTAGTTGAATGAATTAAGTATTTATTATTGTGTCATGTCATATCCACAATAAAAGAAAACTGACTCGAAACATTTCACAATCAACTCTTTAGACCTTAATTTTCTACAACAACATTCATAAATCGCTGGCGAAGATTACCATAAATACTAATTAAATTGTCTATCTTGCCCTCTTTACCATTCTTTTGAGATGAAGTTGTTAAACTTAAAGACATCAAAATCCAACAACCTCAATGGCCAGAGGAAGAATAGCTGTTAGTGTTTAGCATGTGTTCCTTTCTCCAAATGTTATTTTTAGATAAAAATCCTAAAAACATAGCTTAAACTCAGTCAATTTAGCCACAATAATGATTGATAAATCACAGAAGACCTGTCACACACATTTGACAAGACACAAGCATATTCACATTAAAGTGCTGATGCTCCTTGCAATAAAAATTCAAAACATTAGCTGCGTGTTTACATGAAGTGCACAGTTGTAATTTGAGGCATGGTGTAACAGCAAATTGACATTTCATCATTTTAGTGCTGCATAATTTAATATACCTTTTGTCCGTCAGTTACCACTTCAATCAAGCGTCCATTAACACCGAGCTGTTGAGACAGCAAAAGAAGGAAAAGAAAAATATGGTCCCTACTCACACATTATACTACATAATACAGTATGTGATGTATTTTACTTGATGGAGTTTTGTCTCACTTTTATACCCAGTTAAAGTTCTAGACAATTTTATATTGTCCCAAATGGACAACAGGAGCTGCAGCTGGCACACAAAATAAATGCACAACACTCCATATAGACCCAAGAGTAAACAGTACAAGATGTACAAACAAAATGTGGAGTTACTGACACAAAACCAATATTTAGTGTATAGAAGAGCTTTTCTTAGGCAGTTTGGATGCCATATACACTCCGTACAGGGAATGTATACACACTGAAGCAACATTTCAGAAAGAAATACATGTATATCTAGATCATCTTCTGTGTCTTCATGATCTTAAGGATCAACATGTTGGTGCTTCATCCTGGCAACATAGATTACACTGAGGATGATGATATGCTCTGTAAACCCCAAATAACCTGTATTTAAAGAATGTTTAACTCACACACTACTCAGACAATGAAAAAAAACTACAATGATGGTGGTGGTGTTGGCTCACAGATCAGAAAAAGTGAAAATGAAAGAAATGCTTAGTGAGAGTAAATCCCTCATTTAAAGGTCCTATGACATGCTGCTTTTTGGATGCTTTTATATAGACCTTAGTGGTCCCCTAATACTGAAGTCTCTTTCCCGAAATTCAGCCTTGGTGCAGAATTACAGCCACTAGAGCCAGTCCCACAATGAGCTTTCCTTAGGATGTGCCATTTCTGTGTCTGTAGCTTTAAATGCTATTGAGGAGGAGAGAGGGGAGGCAGATAGAGGGTGGGGGTGTGGCCTTGACGAACTGTCACTTTGCTTGTTTGCAAGCCATGATGTCTCTCTCTTTCTCATGGGCGGGCCAAATTCTCTGGGTAGGCAAAGCAGAGAAAGGGGAGGTAACCTTGCTCCTTATGACCTCATAAGGAGGAGATTCCAGATGGGCCAATCTGAGCTTTCATTTTCTCAAAGTGTCTGTGAATGTTTGAGGGTGTGTGTAATATCCTCAAATCTCCTTTTCCTTTTTTTCCACCTCCACTCAGAGCCACACAGTGTTGTGATATTTGGACAGCGGCCCTTCACTGTTCACACTTTACTCTTGTGCTGTCAGCCAAACAGCCAAACTTCATGACCTTGCTATTCAGACAGCTGAGAACAGCTGCATGAAACCATCTGACCACCTTGACAAGCCCTCGTTAAAACTGCCTGGAAATGTCAATCTGTTTGAAACCCATTCGTTCCTCATTCCTGTCACCCCCCAGCGCTCACCTTCAGTCTCCCACTGAAGCTGTTTGGCTTTTGCTCTGCTCTGTTTACCTGTTGCACACTGATTTGGCAGAAAAGGCCAGACAAACAAATGTTTTCTTTCCTTCCTGCTCATAAAGGTTTTGGGAGAAGATCATTTATAGACTTTTAGTTTTCCTGTAGGTGACTTCAGTGGCTGGTTGAATATTGCTGATATTTAAGCAAAAAGTAACCTTTGCATTTGTGCTTGTCCGAAAGGCAATGACAGTTGCATGTAGTTTGTAAACAAAATAAATATAGACTATTTCACAATTGGACCATTGTATTTGTAAAAAAAAAAAAACTCATAGCTGTTGGATTGCCTCACAAATGTGCGTCTTATTTTAAATTTTGGTGGTTCGGACATGATGATCTAGTGTTTAGCACTGTTGCTCACAGCAAAATGGATCTGGGTTCAAACCTTGAGGCCAGCTTGAGCTTTTATGTGTGGAGTTTGGATGTTTTTCCCTTTGCCTTAGACATGTAGGTTAATAGGCTCTAAAGTAATAGAATTATGTGTCAGCTGTGTACTTTTGGACTGAATTAGGAGATATATATACAAAAAAAAAAAAAAAATTATAATAACAGAGGCTCTCTGTTAAAAGTCTCAAGCCAAAGCTATGATTATTTTCTCAGACTTAATAAACCTCCTTCAGAGCTACAAAATACATTATCCAACTGTTTTAATGACCTGAAAAATACTCAACATTACAATAAACTGTTTTTCAGGTGTAATTGGTGGCATGTCCCTTTAAACTATGAGAAAATGAACATGTGATTTTGCGGGGATTTGGAGGGTGATTTGACTACTAACTGAGCACTGCAGACCGAAAACAGCACTGCATTAAAAACTCCTTGGCTTATAATATTATGAGACAGGATTTTTAACTAATAACTTAAATTAATTACTTTAAAACAGTACAATAACATTCATGTTATAAAGTCTACCAGGAATGTGTATTTGATTGGCCAAGTGCCTTGCCAAATGACGTTGCATTGTGTTGCAGCAAAAGTTGAGCCAGATTTCTTTGCCGATGACCCTCTGTTTTTTGTCTCTTGCGTTGACACCCCTGCTGCTTCAATATATTGGTCTCATTGAAATGAATGAGGAGGCTGTGTTTTTTTTTTAAGCAGTGCTCTCTGAATACGGCCTAAGATTTAAAAGCATTTTTTTGTTTCGTTTTAGTATGCCTTTAACAATAACATCCTGCATGGATCTGGCACGTCCTTGACTATGTTTTATGTACTGTTTATAACAACTCCATTTCCTGAGTGCGGGCCATCTCTATAAAGGATTTAAATGATACTCTTATTGTCGAGGAGACATGATCAGCAATCTGATTTCAGTGTGGGTACAGGAAATCAATATTAATGTGGAGGTTTGGATGTAATAATGGCTAGACACAATGTGGATATGACACACATGCTAATATCAGGTAGGAGGCCTTACATAGAGAGGTAACTAAACAGATAAAAACACAGAGAGCGTTTCAATGAGGGTTGCTTTAAATGTCTAAAGGGAGAGACAACTCACACAATTTTAATATTCTGCAACCTGCAAAACACTTCTTATAAAGGACGGTATCGTTTTTGTAGTAATATCTCTGTCTCCTCTCTTTGTTTCATTCTGCCCTGCCTATGCAACTCATCCTTTGAGCTGACTACTGGCAAGAAAAAGAGAGGCTGCACTGAAGATGCCTTGTAATAATGTCAGCAGTATTAGAGATTACAAGGAGACAAGATCATTGTGTAAAACAGTCTGTGGTGAGCCATAAAGCTCAGAAAAAAAAAAAAATAGTGTTAGTCGTAAATTGTTAAGGACATTGCTCCAAAATGCTCCCATTTATTGTTGTTTGCTCCTAATGGCTGTGCAGTGTGATTTCAAAGCAAGATGGGGACAAGTGAGACATCCTGTAACTTTCAATTCTTTCTGTTATTAGAGGAGCACTTTTTTCTCTCCTTTCTTCTCAAACCTTAGTCAGCACTGTCGCTTTTTTTAAGAGGATACGTGTGTGTGTGTGTGTGTGTGTGTGTGTGTGTGTGTGTGTGTGTGTGTGTGTGTGTGTGTGTGTGTGTGTGTGTGTGTGTGTGTGTGTGTGTGTGTGTGTGTGTGTGTGTGTGGTCCCAGTTCTCGAGCACATGAGTTCTGCAAACCCCAACATCTCATCTGTGTGATAGTGTTGTGCTTCAGCATGCCAGATGAGGCTCATGACTACACAACAGAATCATGAGCAAGTGCAGTTTGTCCCAGGATGCATTTGTACCAATAACATGTGGAGCTATTTGTGGAGCTATCATGCATTTATTTTCTTTTGATCTTGAATAAAAGCTCCCTCATCTACAGAGGAACATATTTAATATTATATTACATAAATACACACAAACAAAATATTGCTTATTTTCCCTCTTGGACTGGGCAGTGACCCCCTATATAGGGGTCAAATAGTGTTTGACCCCTTCCCTGCCAATCCTGGCTTGAGCATACGGCTTAGATACTGTATGTGGCACGAATACAAATGGTATTTGCGTTACATATGAAAGATTCTGGCTATTACACACTTATTTTAACATGATAACACCGGCACTTTGGCACTCAGTTGAACTTTTACTTTTTTATAAGGAAGATATAGATTTGAAAAGAAAGTCATAAGGGATGTACAGTGTAACTTGCAAGTTCCTTTAAGGTTTCAAATCTTCTATGTAGTATTGGCCATCCTTTCTTAATGTGAGTGACCTGCTGTTTGCTAAAAACGTTTCAAGTCATATTTTGAAGTCAAAGATACTGCTGTTTCCATTGATGATGACGGATGTTTAAGTGATCAATAATGTAGCGTCCGCATGATGGGCCATGGGATGTAGTATGATTGCAGCTGTTATACCGGACAGTATAGAACCATCCCTCTGAGCTGACTGACCTTCAACTTGTTTATCTTTGCCTTTCTGTCAGCAGCCTAGCAGTCAAAGAATCTCTGTGAAATGAGAAAAGGCATTCAACATTTTGATGAGGGAACCCAGGAGGATATGAGCAGGGATGAAGCACCATATTAAATCTGTAAGACAAAATGTCGATACATCTTTGAAAATAATAAATATTGATTTGAAAAATTTAGATGATATTGTTTTCCTCAAGGTCTCAGCGGGAGAAGCCTAGTTGTACTCGGAGCTGTGGCATAGCAAAAGCTTCCTTTTGAAAATTGAAACAAAGACAGTGATTGTACTGTGTTGGGAGAGAAGAGCATGACCTTCGCTCTGTGAAAGACATCATTCTGTCTCTTTTTTCAGTAAGTCTGCATCCTTTTTTTCTCAGGGTAATGGTATTCAATAGAAGTAGTTATGGGCCTATCGTTGCTAGAATCACATCACCAGCAAAACCATTTTTTTCTATAGTACAGCGCATCTGCCGTGTGCTTCTTTCTTGCGCCGCGCATCACGTTTTTCTAGCAATTTTTTTACTGACTAGCTGACCGTAAATGACAACCGGTAACACTTTAATTAACCTGCACATTGCTTATGCTAATCGCTAACTCTCGTATCAAGTCTCATTTATGGTTCTGTGTTGAATATACGCTGTAGGAACGCATAAATACGATCCCTACGCAGTAGTAGTAGCTTGAAGTGCACCTCCCCAGAAATGTAAGTTCACGTTGCGGCGACGCAGACTGCTTTCATCGGTCTGCTTGGCCGTGGCTTGTTAACGTCGCATTTCCTGCTACTCATTTCCAGGTGCTCCTTACCTGTGAACTACATGTAATCGAGGAGAGGGTTAACTTTTCTTGCTACATGGTCAGTAAGCACAGGGGATCACTTTGTTTTTCCGTCTCCACCGCCCATTCTGTACTCGCTCTGGAGCTAATCCCCTTCACTCTTTCACTCGCTCTGCACTGTCCCCATGCACGCACGCACGCACGCACGCACACACACACACACACACACACACACACACACACACACACACACACACACACCGGCTCTGCTTTTCTCTAACAACCCAAACACACCAGCCCACAAGTATAAATCCCCACAATGGCGTAGACCACTTACGTAGGCTACGGCGTAGGCGCAGAGTACGTACTACTTTAAATCAGCCTTTAGCCTGTGAACCGCTAATTTTGCTGCTCTCTCTCTCTCTGCTTGAATCTTTTTTTTTTTTTTTTTTTTCGTTAATCGCTTTTGATCGCCTGGTTGCGCGCACACCCCCGCTCCACAGGTCTACCACCGTGTTTTGTGTTTGAAGCTGCTGCATCTATAGCGACGCTTCTCGGTGGGATCAGCCCCTTAAAATGAAAGAGTCAGTCATTTACATGTCCTCCATACTGCTTCAGAATAACCTTTAAACCTCCATAAAGATTTCTCTGCTGATAAAATATCTGGCAGTGTTCATCGGTTTTAATAGTCAAGAAGTCACTGTGCAAATGTTTGTATAATATTTGAAAAATGTATTTAATGCCCCTTGTCTTAATATTTTTAGAAACCTCAAATTGAATTACGAAGAAGTACAAAAGCACTAACCATGTGAAAATACCCTCAAATGAAAGAAATCTCGACTTTAACCTTTCCATTCCATTTCAATAGTAATGACAGTGCTTAACAACTCTACAATTGTGTTGTCTTCTAAATAACAATGGAGCTCTGAATGAACGGTGTGGCAGAACAAAAAAACTTTCTCCGGTTAAACTTTGCAATTGGCTTCAAAGTTTCCTCATGTCAGTTTCCAATACACACTTGCCATTGCATTAATCAGACCTGATGATAGGTTGTTAGCCACCCACAAACCAGCGGAAGCTGGTCAGACAAAGCGACTGAGTGTAGGTTTCAGTTTGTCTCTGAATAAATGCTGCAGCTCCAAAAGACCCAAGTTAAGTTCTCATGTCTTGCTTCTTAACAACACAACAAAACAAAAAGAGCTGCGGCAGCACGGGTAGAGCAGCAGTCGGTTGGAAAAACTCACTGACACAAAGAGGACACGGTAGGACGGCGAAGCCCGTCTACAGACCAGTCAATTAAAAATGTCTGGAGACACGGCTCACGTATCTGAAGATGACGACGGGACGTAGTTTTGTCACGTATAGTTCTTTAGTGCACCTGCATAACTGCAGTGTGAAACCAAAACTTTCCGGATCAAATGCAAAAACATGAACCTTGGTTCAGACTTTCAGGTGTTAAAGCCCCCTAAGTCCCCATATAAAGTACAGCACATTAGTTATTTAGTCAACATGCATATAGAGTCCACAAGAGTAAAATTCAAAAGGTTAAAATCATAGAAATTTAAATCCATTTTATGTCTATGAGTAAAATACATTAACAGTTAGCCCAACAGTAACGGTTACTTCAAATGTTGTATAAGCAACACATTAGCCTCAGACAGCCAGTCTAGCTTGGTTAGCAGTAAACTAATCAACAATCACAAACAGCTCTAATGCAATTTTACAGATATTATTTACAGATTATTCTACAACAATGGCATTTAGATTCTTATTCCTGTCAATATTTGCCTGACAAAATGGCAGTTGTAACAATGTCAGTTAAAATGTACTTGCTCTGACTCTGCCATAGTGGTTGCTACTAGAAACAGAGTGTTCATCTAAAAACAACTGCTGGTGACAGAGCAGTGTCCAGTTTGATTTAAAAAAAAAAACAAAAAAAAAAGAAAGTACCCTGGAACTCCAGAGTTCTCACAAGACCACTATTTGAATTTGCTCAGCGAGTCACTCTGGCTTTGAGTAATGATGCTCATTAAAGTGATGGTTTGGAGTAATTTCACCCCATGACCTCGAGCCAAACACCCCCAGAAGCTTTTTTCACCCGGGTCGAACATTGGGAGAGTTAGCGTAGAGTAGTGTTATCAGCTGAATAGCTTAGCACAGGGGCTAATGGACCCACGTTTGAATCTTGTAAGTTACCCCATTAATAATGCCCGAAATGATACCAAACTTCTACACTAGTACAAATAGGTTATGTACTCATAAAACGATGGATTGGAAAGTTTGTAAGTACACCAGAAGTGTATGTAAATACCACTTGTCTGTTGGCTTCTCGTCTCTGCTGCAGCTGCTGCTGCTGCTACTACCAGGCAGTAAGAGTGCTTAGGGCCGTCTACAAATTACAACACCAAAAAGAGATACAACAAAAATATTTATTAATTTCATGATTAAATAAGGTAATGTCTCCAAACTTACCTCAATTATAACTTGTTTCCTATTAGTTATACTTACAGCACTTACTTAAAAAATTAATAAATATTTTTGTCATCACATACCCTTCACCATAGAGATTGGCATGGGGTACTTTCCATAAAATCATCTCTCAATGCAAATCAAACCAGCTATTAGGCTAACCGACATAAAACCATGCCAATCTCTAGGTATGGTGAACGGTATGTGATGATGTGGGGCTATTTTAATTCCAAAGGCCAAGGGAACTTTATCAGGATGCATAGTATCCTGAATCCATGAAATAACTGGCCTTTAAAAATAAAAATCTGCCTGCCTCTATGGGAATTTAACATAGGGGTGTACTCACTTTTGTTGCCAGCGGTTTAGACATTAATGGCTGTGTTGAGTTATTTTGAGGGGACAGCACATTTACACTGTTATACAAGCTGTACACTTAATACTTTACATTGTGAGAATATTTTCTGATGCACATTGCAAGCTGGCAACATGTAATCAAGGCAGCCCCTCGTAATATGCAATATAACATGGCAATAACACATCATTCATGCGTCAGTCTTAAACCTACTGTACATTGGGTTCTGTCAGCAACACAAATATTTATACTGATTGTACCATTATCCTCTCACTTTCTCAACATGCATTGCACTCAGCTCCCTTTAAAGTACCTTAATGCTCTTATAAAGTATGCAGCCTTGCACGTCTTATGTCAAAACACCCACTACAGTCTAAACTCAAGACTTGCTTCGCATTAAGTGCAACAGATTTTCCACTTTTCACACGCTCAAAGAAATCTGACTTTTTTCTTTCCAATACATATATAATCAGCTCATATAATTCGCCAGTTTAGAGAGTAGTGATTTTATGATGTGGATGATGATAATCAACTTTTATGATTGGCAGGTGGTCAAGTGAGTAAAGATGAGAGAGAGAGAATGAATGACTCCACATGAAATGCAAATAACCACTATGTCAGTTTAATCGGTTGGTTCATAAGGTCATTTAGCCCTAGTGATCACAGAATATTGATCCCATTTTCTTGAATATGTTTCCGCGAAGGCAGATGTTCAATGATGAAAGCAGGAAGAGGACAGCAACTCTTCAAAAGACATCTTGATGGTTGAAAGACATTACTACTATCAAACAGACTAAAACATACTCAACTCAGACCTGACAGGGTAGTGATGTACTATAGACCTTTTTCATGGCAGACATGTTGACATATCATAGTCGGAAAAGCACAGGTGTATTCAAAACCATTAGTGATGTCTGTATTCCACTTAGGAGAGACCCTGGTATTGTTCATGCTGACTCACTGAAACAGCTTCCTGGGACACTTGATGGAATTGAGCCATCGTTAAGGTTATCAATTTCAGCTGTGCTTTTCCTACTAGGACAAGTCAAAATGTCTGCTGTGAAAAAGGTCCATTTGAAGGGAGGGATTGTGCTTATATGGTATTTATTACAAATTGTGTGTATTATCCTGAAGTGTGAAGCACTTTGTAAAGTTTAAATATGAGATCTCTTAAATAATCATTGATCATCTTTCTTATGGCAGAGATATCTCACTGACAAGTCTAATGAGTGGTGGAGTGGGCACAAGTATCGATATGCAAACAAGTGATTCGGGGCGAATCTACGCCCATTTATGGCGAACTGTGGAGATGGAAATGAGACTTGTGCGCAAGCACCCTGTTCCACAAAGATTGCGATTAATTTAACGGAACTAGGCATAAATGGAAAGCATATGCATTTTTCTGTCAGTGTGCTACCCAGATAATATGTCGAAACTTAGTTGACAGATAAAGTCTTCAATTTCAAAACGATGGGTTTTGAAGGTAAACACACACACACACACACACACACACACACACACACACACACACACACACACACACACACACACAGTTCATGAAACATAATTACATAGGAAAAAAATGCTTGTCAGTTTCATTTAGTCCAGCACTGAAGCTCTGAGGCTTGATTACAAAGTCTATAATGACAGACTCATCATTTATGCCTAATATGCATCAGACACAATGTAATGTTCTAACAGAAAGACACCCGCAGGAGCTATACAGCACAATAACAAATGCTATCATAACAATCAGCGCCTTCTTGGAGTGTCTGGAGACTAACTACTATTATGAAAAGCTGTGATGGAGGATTAACCAAAAATAAGAGGAGGAACAATGCGGATTCCGTCCTGGTCGTGGAACAACGGACCAGCTCTTCACTCTCGCAAGGATCCTGGAGGGAGCCTGGGAGTATGCCCAACCGGTCTACATGTGTTTTGTGGATTTGGAGAAGGCGTATGACCGGGTCCCCCGGGAGATACTGTGGGAGGTGCTGCGGGAGTATGGGGTGAGGGGGTCTCTACTCAGGGCCATCCAATCTCTGTATGACCAAAGTGAGAGCTGTGTCCGGGTTCTCGGTAGTAAGTCGGACTCGTTTCAGGTGAGGGTTGGCCTCCGCCAGGGCTGCGCTTTGTCACCAATCCTGTTTGTAATATTTATGGACAGGATATCGAGGCGTAGTCGGGGTGGGGAGGGGTTGCAGTTTGGTGGGCTGGGGATCTCATCGCTGCTCTTTGCAGATGATGTGGTCCTGGTGGCATCATCGGCCTGCGACCTTCAGCACTCACTGGATCGGTTCGCAACCGAGTGTGAAGCGGTTGGGATGAGGATCAGCACCTCTAAATTGGAGGCCATGGTTCTCAGCAGGAAACCGATGGAATGCCTTCTCCAGGTAGGGAATGAGTCCTTACCCCAAGTGAAGGAGTTCAAGTACCTTGGGGTTTTGTTCGTGAGTGAGGGGACAATGGAGCGGGAGATTGGTCGGAGAATCGGTGCAGCGGGTGCGGTATTGCATTCAATCTATCGCACCGTTGTGACGAAAAGAGAGCTGAGCCAGAAGGCAAAGCTCTCGATCTACCGGTCAGTTTTCGTTCCTATCCTCACCTATGGTCATGAAGGCTGGGTCATGACCGAAAGAACGAGATCCAGGGTACAAGCGGCCGAAATGGGTTTCCTCAGGAGGGTGGCTGGCGTCTCCCTTAGAGATAGGGTGAGAAGCTCAGTCATCCGTGAGGAGCTCGGAGTAGAGCCGCTGCTCCTTTGCGTCGAAAGGAGCCAGTTGAGGTGGTTCGGGCATCTGGTAAGGATGCCCCCTGGGCGCCTCCCTAGGGAGGTGTTCCAGGCCCGTCCAGTTGGGAGGAGGCCTCGGGGAAGACCCAGGACTAGGTGGAGGGATTATATCTCCAACCTGGCCTGGGAACGCCTCGGGATCCCCCAGTCGGAGCTGGTTAATGTTGCTCGGGAAAGGGAAGTTTGGGGTCCCCTGCTGGAGCTGCTCCCCCCGCGACCCGACACCGGATAAGCGGACGAAGATGGATGGATGGATGGAAGATAACAATAAAGGATAACAAAATAAATTCAAACTGCATGAAGTCTCTTCATATGAAAAGTCTGCAATATTGTTCCTCATTTAATTTTCTTCTTGCGTTAGATAAAAAAATATCAAGTGAGAACAAATACATTTGATCTGAAAAGTTCAATCAACACTTAGTCTGCCACTGTCTCAACAGAAAGTAATTATTTGCAGGCCTATTGTATTGGACAGGCGTTCGTAGGTGTTTGTCTCATTGTGTCCACCCCCCGCACCCCCATAGATGGAATAGGGCAGAGGAAAGTAATCCAGCATGTTGGCAGCAGCATAGGTTGGTGTGTAAGCTTCACCTTCACTCATGCAAAGATAATCAACCCACTGGAGTGTTTACTCTCAAATATGTCCGCTGAACCATAAACCACTTGGTACAACCACTTTATGCTGCACAGAGGCAGACATGGACGTATCTCCTCTGTCTTGGACTGACAGTGCTACTGCTCCAAAGGGAGTGCCCCCTTCTGATCTGATTTGTTCGAGGAGCACTCAAAGACCTACTGTACTGTTATGTTTTGTATTTCAACAACGACTCATCATGAGATGATGGAATTGTTTCGGCTGGCGGTTACTTTTTGCTGCTGAAACGCTCCTGGAGGATTGTTCAGTCAAGTGCCTCGGTTGGAGTTTGAGCTCCATCTGTCAGCACCAGTTTGCCAGCTCAGTGATGTAGGCTGTAGTGAAAGAAAATGTAATCCATGCAGGGAAGAAGAGGAAGCTTAGCTGAAGGTCTGAGGGAAAGTAGGAGGGAAAGGATGAATAAAGGTGGTAGGGAAGAAGAAATTAATAAATGAGGTAGGGTGTATTTAGAGAGCACAGATGTAGTCTATATCCACGACGTTCCACTTCCGGGATTGGTTTAAAGAAATTCCATCCTGGAATGCTGTGTGGACTAGCCAGACCCTCCTCCGCAGCGCTGTGGAGGGAAGTCTGGCAATGCGAGACTAGCACAGATGTAACTTCGAGGCTCCACTATTCTTTGAATTGGTTAATTTAAAAACGGTAAATGTTTTTCCCCCCCATTTGTTAATGTTCATTTGAAAGATAAGACCTTCTTGATAACTGGTGTGGTAAAAACTGTGTTAGGAAGTGATTTACAGTATATTTGGTTAAAATTAGGGCTGTGAATCGATTCAAATATTTAATCGTGGTTAATCGCATGATTGTCCATAGTTTACTGGCGATTAATCGCAAATTAATCCAAATTTTTTTTAATCTGTTCTAAATGTACAAAGTTAACACTTAAATAACTAAAGTTTCTTACTACTTTAAAGTCTTTATCCACAAGACTTAAAGAAAAATCACTTTTAAAGCTAGTTCAATTCAGCTCTCGTTATTTTTCTTCGTAAACACACAGGATCTGAGTTTTCATTAGAACAAAATTATGACTGGTGTGTTAACTGCATGCCAAATAAAAAAAAAAATCAGAGCATGACTGACAAGCATTCACAGGACTATTCATTTTTAAACGGAGTCCGACCATAGACTGTATACAAAGAGAGTCCGACGCAGTCACTCCACATAAAACACACCAGGGCTACATTTACTCCAGCTAACTTCACAGAGAACAATGAGGAAAAAACATCATCACCAATCTATTTTAATCAAATATATTCGGTTTAGCTTAGCTGAAAACGACGGATATGCAGCACATTACTGTGTCAGTTAAGTTTAGGCACCAAAACGTAGTGAAAAGATTGTGGTTTGGATTAAAACACTGGTCCCCTAAAGTAGTACTCCCAGGACACAAACACGCGTTTCCTGGGTGAAAGTCTTGTGTTTTCTCCTTAACTTCTTCCGGGACACGAACTCCGCTCCCTGGCTTAAAAACCCTGTGCTTTATGACCCACCTGTCCACAACGACCTCCTCCCTACGAGGACCAGAGTGCTCTTATACAGCAGCTGTCAATGTGGTTAGGGTAAGGATTATCCACTAACAAGTTTTACAATGTGAATGGATTTGATCAGTTTTTTTCTTGGTGTTGCTGCTGCTGTTATTATTTAATGTTGTACTGTAAATCTCTTGCCAATAACTAATTTTGTAACCACCTGGATTTGGAGACACACCAAAAACTAAAACCAAAACACAAAAACACCTTTTCCTTGACTAACGACTAAACTCTCCACCACATTTCATTAACATCTGCAGTCATCTTTCTGGGATATCTTGCCAATTTACTGACAAACACAGCCCAAAACATACCCTCCTTGGCTTAATAATACAGCAACTTCTAGTATAAATTTGTGCTTAGTTTGAACAGGTGCCTCAAAACATTTTTAGCTCTCTGAGTTAACAAATCCACCTTTATAATACAAATGCTGTCACTGAAAAATAAGCTCAAGTTTACACCCAAAATGTTCAGTTTTTGAAATCTAATTTCATTTTGCTATCTTTAGTAAGCAACCGTTATCCTTGCACACACACTGGATTGTCTTTGTTATATACAGAGAAGAGCTTGTTCAATGCCACTGGTGCGTTGTTGTTTTTTAAAAAGTGTCTCCCTAAACCTCCGCCTATCTTCTGTCCTCATACCTTTTTCTATATGATAAGCCAAATAGGACTAAGCCACTGCTGAGAGATACTGAAGGCCGTTTGACTAAAGGTTATTTTAAGATAAATGTCAGCAATTCGCTGTCTGTAGCCTTTGAAAATTGGTTCCAAATTTCCTCTTTTAGCAGTGACAAGAGAGAGGCAGAAGGTTCTCATGCTTCATATCAAAAGAAGTCCGCACTAACAGAGCTTTAATATTTTGTTGCTAGTTCCCTGCAGGGAAGCATAAAGCAAAACACAACAGAGATAACTGGTTTGAAATTCAATTTTGAAAGTAATCAATACACAAAAAGCTTAGATTGAAAAATGTGAACCTCACTTCTTGCTTCTTGTCATCCAACAGTCAGCAATACATTCTCTGTGCTCTGCAGTTTGATATGTAAATGCACCAAATGTGATTCAATTAATAATTCACAAGCATGTCATTAAGGTCAGGTTTTACACCTGGTAAGTGGCTGTTGAGGAAGTTCATGTTATTAAGCTCTGTGTTGGAAATAAGAACACTGCTCCCAGTAGGGTTGGAGTCTTGGAATGTGATCAGGATGCCATGAGAAATTAGTTTGCAACCATCTGCCTGATCTTGTCTCAATATGTTAAAAAAATGTCCACAGAGGAAACAACATTGCTGGCCAAATAAATCCAAAATAATAACTGATTGATGGCTATAGCATATCTTAAAATGAGCATAATTAACTAAACAACATTTACTTGTTTCAAACAGCATAGAGCATAGTCATAGTTTCAGGTTTATGTTGGTATTTTTTGTTATCTGGTAATGGTAATAGGGAAAACATCCAGTAAAATAAGTCATCAGCTGGTGAAGATGCTGACTTTTTACTTGGGAGGTAGCTTTAGCCTCAGTCACTTAGCACGCTTTCTATGTAGCCATTAAGTGCATATTTAAGACAAGAGTTCTAATCAATGTCTTCTAATTAGCTAACGCAGGCTAACTACAGCTAGTATCTGATCGCGACAATTGTCGCTTCAGCCAACAACACTGATAGTGGTTGGGTAGAGATGAGAAGCTTACTTCTGTTTACTTCTGTATGAAATCACAGACTCATTGTTTCCTACTTCCTACCCCCTAGTCTCCCTTTGCCAGACCTTCCTCCACAGCGCTGCAGAGGAGGGTCTTGCTAGTCCACACAGCATTCCGGGATGGGAGAAGAACATGCTGTGGTTTATTGCCATTTCTTTAAACCAATCACAGTCGACTAAGCTGCAGACGGAGCAACAGTGCCTCTGCAAAATAGCCTCGGGAAGGAACTTGTTTTGGTGGAACGTGTACGTTCAAAAGTTGTTTTAGTCGTGCAACAGAAAACTTAGATTAGTCTAGCTAGCTGTCTAGATTTCCACTGCAGAGATCTGAGAAGCAGTTAACCATAGTCCTCATAAATCAACTGGAGTTTAAAGTATGTGTCTCCAGGAGTTTGCCATGATGACACACACGCACACACACAGACTCACAAAGTGAAAACAATACAAGCATCACTGTCGCGGCTGGTAATTAGTGTCTACTCACTACTGGCATACCCCCCCAGTTAAATAGAACTCCAACAGAGAGTGGAGTGAAGGGTACAAGGTGTTTTAAGGACACCTACGAAACGTCCTAATTAACAATCCAGTTAGGTCGAACCATGAAATTATAATGAAAAACAATCTCCAAAAGGAATTTATCGAAATTAAGTTAAAAACCCCTTTTAAGGGGCGACCTCTAGCTGAGCTAGTAAGAGCATGCGCTCCATGTAGACTGAGGCTTTGCAACACCCCGGGCCCTTTGCTGTGTGTCATCCCCCATCTCTCTCCCACCTTTCCTGTCTATCCACTGTCACTCTGAAATAAAGGGAAAAAAAAACACTAAAAAAAATAACTTTTAAACCAGACAATGATGTTTCATTTGCAGAAAGTTTGCTTCAGTGGATTAAAATGGATTTGATTAAATATCTTTGTTTTGGATTTAGAGGATCAGAATTGGTTTGATCATAAGAGGATTAGAGTGAATTTGTTCATCTTTGTAGTAGAACCTTCTTTCGAGCCACATGCTGAGAAAGTCAATGGATTTTATTATTGAGCACAGGTGTGAAACCAAAATACTGCACAGTACATTATCATATTTTTATATTGGTCTGATTAAAAGCACTTTTGATAAATTGTCCTCTTTCCCCTTGCTTCATAATCTGTCCGCTTGCAGTAGCCTGGGTGTCATTGGTCTTAAATCCTTGAATAATATGCAAAGACTCTTAGTGATATGATGTGACCTCGGGTCGGTTTATAATTAAACCCCAACAGAAGCTGCCCTCCTGCATCGCTTTAAAGGTCATACATATGATGGGGGGAAAAAGAAGGATGGTGAAGGAAAATGGCAATATCCCATTGAGCAGGCTAACACAGCCTGTGACCTCCTTCTCCCTAGTGTACGTTTACCACAAATTAAGATCTTTCAGAGGAGTGTTCAGTACATGGCACTTATAGCTCAGGGAAGTGGAAGTGCTGTAAGGCAACATAAAGCAGTTTTCTCTTAAATTAACTTTAAAGGAACACGCCGACTTATTGGGAATTTAGCTTATTCACCGTAACCCCCAGAGTAAACAAACCGGGAACTATATTCTCAGGCGGAAGAATATAGTACTTGGGCGGAGTGATATGCTTGCAGCAAGCCTGTCTGAGAATATAGTTCCCGGTTTGTTTACGGTTAGAAGATGGCTGTGTCTCATGTTATATTGTTTTTTGTACACGCTTGACTCTACAAATCACAACATGTAAATAGGAACATGTTGGCGTTATTTTGTCACTTTTGTCACAATTCGGAGCAGTAGGCTAGCTGGAACCAGTTACCTGCAGGATCTGTGCTGGGCTAAGCTAATGCTGGAACCGTCAGACAGCGTTACAGCACGCACGGAGATGAGAAGGGTATGTATCGACTTGTCTTACTCTGGGGGTTACGGTGAATAAGCTAAATTCCCAATAAGTCGGCATGTTCCTTTAAATGTGTCTTATTGATCTCAATTTTGACTGCTGTTGTTTTTTTCACACGTTTCAAAAGCTTGAACAATTGATTATCTATTAGAATATTATGGGCTAAGAAAGTGAAAACTAAAGTTGCCGTTTTTAGATGGTTAACAAGATAAGTTGAGCAGTTTAAGTTGTTTCTTTTTTAAAGGTTTGTGTGTCTGCAAAGCTGCAGTATACAGTGTGTGTTAATTTAGCGCTGTTCTTCTGGATTTAATGCAATTACTAAAGTTATGTGCAATATAAAACTTTCCACCCCTATGCTATATATATATATATATATATATATATATATATATATATATATACATACAGTATATACTGTACATTTATATCATATTCATGTCAATTGTACTTTAAAACTTAAACATGCACCTGTGAAACATACATTTCATCGACTGCCAATGTCTTTGCAGACGTCTGTTTACAGCCCGTTTACTGTTAAGACAATGTGCACTGTAAATGCAGCGACTGCATGTGGGAAACACAACCACAGGCGCAAACACCCAATGTAGTTTAAACAGAAATGTGTGCGTGGCCGATGTCTGCCCACCCATGTCCTTATTGCAGTATATGAGAGCCTTACAGATCCTATGAACTTTTAGGGTGGAAAAAAACAGGAAAACAAGGCATCTTCACAAGTGGGTGTAACAACTGTAAGTCATCTCACATTGCCTCCATAATTTATCCCCTCATTGACCTGTTCCAACAGTAAATACATCACATTTAGTAAGTAATGATACCATTTCAGAACACTTTTAGATATTCAAACTTAAATGGTTTGGTTCTTACTTAATGGTGTGAATGAATAATATATAGCATATACAGTGAGGAAAATAAGTATTTGAACACCCTGCTATTTTGTAAGTTCTCCCACTTGGAAATCATGGAGGGGTCTGAAATTGTCATCGTAGGTGCATGTCCACTGTGAGAGACATAATCTAAAAAGAAATATCCAGAAATCACAATATATGATTTTTTAACTATTTATTTGTAGGATACAGCTGCAAATAAGTATTTGAACACCTGTCTATCAGCTAGAATTCTGACCCTCAAAGACCTGTTAGTCTGCCTTTAAAATGTCCACCTCCACTCCATTTATTATCCTAAATTAGATGCACCTGTTTGAGGTAGTTAGCTGAATAAAGACACCTGTCCACCCCATACAATCAGTAAGAATCCAACTACTAACATGGCCAAGACCAAAGAGCTGTCCAAAGACACTAGAGACAAAATTGTACACCTCCACAAGGCTGGAAAGGGCTACGGGGAAATTGCCAAGCAGCTTGGTGAAAAAAGGTCCACTGTTGGAGCAATCATTACAAAATGGAAGAAGCTAAACATGACTGTCAATCTCCCTCGGACTGGGGCTCCATGCAAGATCTCACCTTGTGGGGTCTCAATGATCCTAAGAAAGGTGAGAAATCAGCCCAGAACTACACGGGAGGAGCTGTTCAATGACCTGAAAAGAGCTGGGACCACCGTTTCCAAGGTTACTGTTGGTAATATACTAAGACGTCAAGGTTTGAAATCATGCATGGCCCGGAAGGTTCCCCTGCTTAAACCAGCACATGTCAAGGCCCGTCTTAAGTTTGCCAATGACCATTTGGATGATCCAGAGGAGTCATGGGAGAAAGTCATGTGGTCAGATGAGACCAAAATAGAACTTTTTGGTCATAATTCCACTAACCGTGTTTGGAGGAAGAAGAATGATGAGTACCATCCCAAGAACACCATCCCTACTGTGAAGCATGGGGGTGTTAGCATCATGCTTTGGGGGTGTTTTTCTGCACATGGGCCAGGGCGACTGCACTGTATTAAGGAGAGGATGACCGGGGCCATGTATTGCGAGATTTTGGGGAACAACCTCCTTCCCTCAGTTAGAGCACTGAAGATGGGTCGAGGCTGGGTCTTCCAACATGACAATGACCCAAAGTACACAGCCAGGATAACCAAGGAGTGGCTCTGTAAGAAGCATATCAAGGTTCTGGCGTGGCCTAGCCAGTCTCCAGACCTAAACCCAATAGAGAATCTTTGGAGGGAGCTCAAACTCCGTGTTTCTCAGTGACAGCCCAGAAACCTGACTGATCTAGAGAAGATCTGTGTGGAGGAGTGGGCCAAAATCCCTCCTGCAGTGTCTGCAAACCTGGTGAAAAACTACAGGAAACGTTTGACCTCTGTACTTGCAAACAAAGGCTACTGTACCAAATATTAACATTGATTTTCTCAGGTGTTCAAATACTTATTTGCAGCTGTATCATACAAATAAATAGTTAAAAAATCATATATTGTGATTTCTGGATTTTTTTTAATTTTTTTTTTATTATGTCTCTCACAGTGGACATGCACCTACGATGACAATTTCAGACCCCTCCATGATTGAACTGAGAACTGAGAACTTGCAAAATAGCAGGGTGTTCAAATACTTATTTTCCTCACTGTATAATATATATATATTTTAGTTTCTAGTGAAAAAGGAGTTTCAGCAATTGTAGGTGCAGATGGTCCCCATCTTAATCAACACTTCAGGACCTACAGTATGTGACCCAGGGTTCTGCTGACCACAGTGGTACAACCAGTGTCCATGCATGAAAGACAAATCTATTACATTAGCTCGACAACTGTTTAAAAAATTCTGCTTACACGGCACTGAAGCTGAAGAATTGTTTTGTATCACATATATTTTACTGAGAGGCTGATACATTAGTCACTATATAACAAAGCAACTACTGAACAAACCAAGGCAAGTGCAGTAGACAGATACTCCGATACATGCATACTTGCATATAGGCTTATATAGATCTTCATGCTATTTCTCTTGGTTGAATAGCTTGTTAAAAAGCTAAGTAAGGTAGTTGTTCAGGCTCTGCGAGATCTCTCCCCATCCTGGTAATCCATCATGCAGGAGGATGAGGGAGAATGGCCATGATTCCCTGAATTACCTCCCCTCCAACACACACACACACACACACACACACACACACACACACACACACACACACACACACACACACACACACACACACACACACACACACACAGAGAGTTCCCTTGAGTCATTAGCAGCACTCTCTCTGGGGGATGCCAGGTGGCACAGAGTGAGGGGAGGAAGGACAGGGAACAGGGGAGAGAGTCTACAGAAAGAGAGAGAAACAACCAGTGGTGGAGGAAGTACTGAATCTCAGTACTTAAGTACAAATAACCAGAGACATATTTACTTTAGTAAAAGTACCACAATGACAACCCTACTTAAGTAAAAGTACCTGATTTTAAATGTACTTTAAGTATTAAAAGTAATAGTACTTGCATAACAATTTATTCTTTTAAACATTTTTTTTTTATTTAGTTTGTTAGTTTGCACCTTGGTCAGTGAGGGCACTGTGTCTAGTGGCCCACGATTTACAAAGGGGTGGTTCAGTTATTTTGATGCTGAGCTTCGACAGTTTCCATTCTGTCCACTACTACAAACAAGGCCTGGCTTTTAAAAGTTAAAAGTTCCTATCCTAACCAGCATAAAACGGAAATATGTTGTTAGAATCGGAATGCGGTTGGTTTTATTCATGGATGTGTTTTACGGTTTTATTTCCTTTAACCATGGGAGGGAGCGTAAGCAAATTAAGTCCGGGCCTATACTGATAGATGTATATTCAACCAAGGGATCCAGATAACAATACATTTAGCATTTAGCGTTTGACTCACAGTTTAGTAGTTTTGATCTAAAACTTAAACTGCTTTATAAATGCTTTTTGTATTCAGATATGCACTAAAGACTAATTACTTTTTCCCAGTGGCCAATTTTTTTAACCAAACATTATTACCCTGTCAAGTACTTTTTTTTAATTTGTGTAATGACTTACAATGAAGAGGAGCTTTTTATGTGTTTTTTTTTAAACAAATAATAATGTATTTTAGAAACCAGCCTCTGAAGTTGTTTGATGAAGCTTTTAGTGGTTTATAGGTATGTTGTTACTTTTACTCTATAATGATGGAACCCCTCTTTTCATTTTCACTGCATCATTACCCCTGATACACACTTACACATCCAACCATAAACATACACATTTCTTGCTGTGCAGTAAGCTGACTGGCCACATTCTGGACTTACGTGCCCCATGGGACTCTATCCCCCTCACAATGCTCAGTCTGAAAATGTATCTCCACTCTGTCACCTATCACAGCTCTGTGCTTAGCCATGGCAAGGGCAAACTGCAATCGTATTACTTTTATTGGATGACAAAACAACGTGCTTCCATCCAGTTATGAGCCAAAGGTTGTGGCATGTGATTAGGAACAAACACATCACAAATGGATTATTCTTCTCCTTTGACTGCTTTCTATTTATTTCACAGCAAATCCAAAGCACAAATAAAACCCAGCTTGGTGTTTTCTGTTAAAGTATGCTTTACTTGGAATAGAAAAGCAGCTTGGTACAGCACATGGCCTCATGCCAATTGTGACCCCAAAATACCTGTGATTACTGGAAAGAATGTCAATTAAATTTCAATTAAATTCAAATCACTTTATTCATCCCCAGTGGGTAATTAAATGACACAAAGATCAGACCGTACTCCACATACAGTACATCATTAATAAAATAAATAGAAGTGATAAATAGTAATATACAAACAGTCTGCAATGAGATGAGTCTTATATACAACAGTTACCACTAGAGCTGGGCGTTGAACCTAAATACATTTTGAGTACCAGTATTACTGGACAGACACGTATGTTCCCCTCCGGATAAATCGTTATAACATTGGGGATCCCTTAAGTTTTTATCTAGCTTACGCATGACGTCAAAATAAAATACATTTGATTGTCCAATACTTTGGTTTATGACCTGCAAAACTAATGACATCTTCAACAGCCTTAACTTTACTTTGTGTTTACTGCTAATTAACTTGCTAACACATCAAAACTAAAATGGTGAACATGGTAAAAAAGTATACCTTGTAAACATTACTGTGTTAACATTGTCATAGTGAGCATGTTAGCATGCTGACATTAGCATTAGCTTTTAGCTGATCACATAATACTTAGTTTGGATCCTGGTTTTGGTCATTTTTACATTATATTTTGTTTAGGCAGCTGGCTGTGTTATAACAACATTAAACACATGCATTGGATGTTTTGTACCCAGAAATTAACTAAGTCTTTATCAGTTGCAAAACAGATTGATTCGAATTGTTACTGGTACCGAAACAATTTTGAGCAATATCCAGCTCTACTAATGGAGAGGTACTATGTGGAAAGTGTATTAAAGAATAAAATTAAAGATTCTACAAAAACTACTTAGTTTGCTTGTATCCTCAAGAGTTAGCATACTTAGCGTAAAACTTTGTAACCCATCATGCATGCTCCATATCACAAACTATATTCAACTAAGCAGTGTCCTCCAGCTTGCAGATCCTTACAGATCCATGCCAACGAAGTTTATGACCCTTTTGGCCCTCCATAGACATCAAGTTAAAGTATGGCACATAATTCACTTAGAAGAGCTAAACCTGAGGGCTGTAAAATTGATCTTGACTGATACTGCGCTTTTAGACCTCTCATTCCCAGAGCAGCCATGTTGTTGACCCCAGCTATACATGGCTATGAATAATGTGGAGCAGCTTTAACATCCCAATAGATCATACTGCCTATCTCTTCAGAGTACATCCACTGCACGTTTGTTCTAAAAGTCTGATTTATGTTTCTTCCCCCTATGAGGAGCTTATCTGCATCCAATGACGCAAAGTAAATGGTTTTCCAATCACTATAGAAAAAAAAAAAAAAAGAAAAAAGGAGAGAGAAAGAAAGGAAAACAGACATATAGTATTAGGAAGCTGCTACATTTTCTTTTTTTATTAGAGCTGATTAGTATTCAGAAACGTTGACAACTCCTAGGTTGTCCATGCTTCTCTCTTTCCACAGCAACATACTAATTAATAAATCCTCCTTGGACAGCTATTGGCTGTGATTAGATCCGCCTTACAACTTCCTGATGGCAAGAACAGCCGAGATAGGATTAATTTAATTGTCTACAAGTACTACAATTTGCACTACCTTTAAGTGTGAAAAAACTAGATTGTTTTAGAAAGATGTCTTAGGTTGACTGTCAAACATTAGCTTTGGAGCAGCCAATAATGGCAACAGTTTTACTCTTTTTAAGATTGAATGCAGAGAGATACAACAGCGTTAATGAACGTCTGAAGTTAAAAAAAAAATGCTAATATGTGCTGTGTAACTAATGAAGCAGGGAACAAAATCTAATTGTCTGGTGAAGCATCCCCATCATTAAAGATTTTGTGGCGTGAAACATTTTAGCTCTTGACCCAGGACAACACTGCTAGTCCAAAGTTAGGAACATCATACTTAAGAAAAAAGAAAGAAAGGAAGGGCAGAAAGAGAAAGAAAGAAAGGGCATGAAGGGAAAGAAAGAAAGAAGGATGGAAGGAAAGAAAGATGGAAGCAGAGAAAGAAAGAAAGGAAGACAGACTGAAAGACAGGAAGCAAGGAAAGAAAGATGGCAATAAAGAAGGAATTAAGGGATAAAGGAAATATGGGAGGAGAAAAAGATAAACAGAAATAAGTAAGAAAAGAAACAAGGAGCAAGAAAATCAAAGAAGGAAGGAAAGACACAAAGAAGCAAAGGAAAAGAAAGGACTGGAAAAAAAGATGTGGAGTAATATGGGTAATGCACATCGCCTTGAGGCATTTTTACCTACTGTCTCTTTGCCAGTAGATCATCTGTCTTTGTTGTTTATGTGACAGGGTTTCTTCACAGTAGTGATTCTCAATGGGATGTGTTATATCTCACTGTTGGATCACCCTCCTCTCTGACAACAGGAACAGTCAATTTTCATGGGACTGAATCCCAAAAGATGACGACCAAAGAGCTCCAAAGCTCGAGTCTCGGGGCGAGACTAAATTTCTAATGTTGGTTCCTCTGAACTCTGTGCTTCACAGGAGTTACTCTCACTGGATGGGTTTTCGTTATGTGACTTTGTAAAGATCACAACAGAAGTTTGAGATGCATGTGGAGAGAAGCCCCCAAGGTAAACATTTTGTCTGAAGTCGGATGAGAAACTCGCTCAGGCTCAAGAAATGTGGCCTCCATCTATGACTAATTTAATCAATAAATAAAAAACATAATTACAAATGTCATGTTGGGATCCATTGAGATGCAGTCCACATGGCCCATTTTAAGTCCTCAACTTATCTTAGAGCAGTACTGATACATAATTTTGTTTATACAGTATCAACAATGAAATGATAATGAAAAATGTGAAGGACGCTCGTAGTCACAAAGCCACAGAACCCAACTTTGCAGTTCCCATGAGCAGTGGCGGTTCTACATTGAATTACACCCAGGGCGAGACCCCCTTCGACCCAGAGGTGAACTGTCCCCCCCTCCCCTTTCCCCTTCTCACACAGCTTCTCAGTGCAGTGTGCACGGTACCTTCTCAGCAAGCAAGGGTGCCAATTTGCCAATTCCCCACACGGTGAAATAATAGATAATACAGTAGAAAACCGCTTCGAGGATTTTTTGTCATGCCGCCCCCCATGTGTCATAAAAAAATGCCACCCCGGGCGGCTGCCCGCTTCGCCTGTGCCAAAAACCACTACTGCCCATGAGCGTTTTGCATGTACATTTTGCTTGTTGTTTTGATTTTATGGTCCACAACTTTACTGTTTTCGCCTCATTGATTTATCTACATTTCCAGCAGCAGGAAGTTTTTAGCGAAAAAAATCATAATAATGTTCATTCAGGTGACTTTTCCAGCACCAAAGTTAGCGTCGGGCAAAGTTAACCAAGTTGGCGAGTGAAAGTAGTTGAGCACTCAGCAGCTAGAGAGCCAGATATTTCCCTCAGGAGTGGGTGAAGACCAAACTTGAGCTAAATGGAGAGTGAACATTGGACTTAAGACATTCATCAGGTGGACAGAAACAGGACTCCAAATGGATGCTAATGTTACTCCGTGTTTGCTGGATTTGTTAGGCAACGGTTTGCTAACACGTTTGCCCTATCAAATTCATAAGGTGATACTATGTTAATGTTGTGTTTTCAGCCTTTTCTGCTGCCCCCACATGGAAAGCAAAATAACTTAACAGCAAGCTAACAGACACACAACATTGACATGTTTTCACCTTGTAAAGTTGTTACGGCAAACATGTTAGCAAACAGTTGCTTATTTAACATCCAGCAGACACAGAGCAAAATTAGGATCCATTTGGAGTTGTGTGTCTGAGGGGAAATTCTGTGATTTGGGATGCTCCTGGTTGCTAAAACAAACTATGTGTGTCTTTTAACAAACAGTCTTTCCATGCTACAGTTGCTTTCACTTCCAGAAAAAAAATGAAGTCAGGAAAAGAATCATGGTATTATTATCAGCTTTTCTTATTTCGGTCTCTTAGTCCATACACTAACAGAGGAGTGTTTCCGGATTCTACCAGCGAGATCTCCATTTGCTCGAGCTCAGACTCAAACACACTGACACCCACACAGGCCGAGCAAAATCTGAAAGTGATGGGGAAATTGGAGCAGGCTTTGTCATTTTTAGGGAAGAGGCAGATGGTGTCCCATATTGGTCCTGATGGGAAATGGAGAAGGGTGAGTCATCTGACGTTATCGAGCTGTAGGTTTGAGGGACATGCAGCGTGTAACTCAGCCTTTGTGTGTTTGTTCCTGTGTGTGTGTCTTACCTTGCATAACGAGGAGAAGGAAAATGAAGTCCTCAGCAGGATAGAAACAAGGCATGAAGGCTTCGTGTTGCATGTGTTAGGCACATCATAGCACGTCATCGCTGTTTCCCCACCTATGGATATAATCATGAACATTCTGTTTTAACCATGTACTCTTGCACTTACCTAAACTTCAGATCCGATACTGTACATACATATGTATATGCAACCCATTCTGTTTGTTCTCTTGAGATCGGCAAACTCACAAACACATAGGGGGCCTTTTATTAGGGGGATCAGTTCAGCTCAAGTGGCTCTTTGCCTATTTATAACCATTGTAAAATGTGTCTCCCCCCACCTCTACAGAACCCATACAAAAACATTTTTGTAAGGCTTAGTCAGGGGTCTGTGATGCCATGACAACAGCTCCAACATTATAGACTTCTTCCCGCTTCTGGGACCATATCATTTTTTACGCATCTCTGTGGCAAGATCACCAAGGAGACCTTTAAGACAAACCCCATTAGGGTTTCAATATTGATTGCTGTGAACAGGAAAACTGTGATGTGACACTGATCACTAGATTTGTAAAATGAAAGCTGTCATAATTAATGAGTTAATGGTACACATGACAGTATTTGCTCTCAATTATGGATATAATACAAGATTCAGACTGATCCCTACCGTTAACCTGTATATATTTTTATGATCCATATTGTACACTGTTGGATTTGCATCTTATTGTATTTGTTATCTTGACTTTTATATTTGCACTTTTCCCACTTTTTATTGCAACTGCTGCACAGTAATTTCCCTCGGGGAAAAAGAAAGTTTTATCTTATCTTACACTTGGCATTTGGTGTTTTTAAATGAACGAATTAGCCTCACACATGTACCCCATATTTTTATTAACCACTAAGGTGATATAGAGGCAAGTTGATGTACAACAAGGTGCCTGGTGCCAAGGTGCCTTGAAGCAGGTTACATAATCCCCTGATACCGCTGCTCATTTTATTCTCAATTGTTTGGGCTTTTTAGTGGCGTGTAAGAATGATACATGAATGGCAGCATTATATAAATGTAGCGAAAACAAACACAAAGTTTGCCCCTTTCCCTAAACGCACCTGCGCCATGCACTTCATGCCGTGTGCTTAGATCGTTAAAATAGGGCCTAAAGTCACACAAACTGTTGAAGAACATCATAGGTTGCTTATTTGCGAGTGTAGAAATGCAGACAGTGAGAAATAACGGAGGCTTTGTCGCATGATTTGTGTGACTGCAGTGGATCTTGGTTATTTGTTGCAGCGAACAGTTTTGACAATCAATATCATTTGAGTCATTTGTTAAGCAAAAAGGCCAAACATTAGCTGCTTCCGGCTTCACAAATGTTAGGGTCTGCTGCTTTTCGCGGTTTTATATTATTCTCTATTGAACATTTTTGTGTTTTGAATTATTGGTAACACAAAATAAACAATTTGTTGCCGTCACCTTGTGCTCTGGAAACTTGTAAATATTTTTACTGTTTTCTGACATCTTCTAATGACCACTAATCAAACAAATGATCAACAGAATTAATCAATAAAGAAAATATTTGCAGCTCTACATGAATGCTTTGTCTACAGGGGAAGATGCTGGTACCGCAGCTTCCAAACATCTTTCCGTCAGGCCACTCATCTTTTTTGGTGCACGCAGATTAAAAGTAGGCATAAAAACAGGTGGATAAAAACCTACTTGGAGAGGTGGGAGTTCAAATAGTAATAAAATTGAGTACTTGTGCAAAATACTCCAAAAATGCTGACTGCGTTCAGAAACCTGTAAGGATATTTCATTACATTGGCCCCAGTTTTGTTACTTTTCTAGGTTCTGCTATCTAGTTCTTCCCTAGTGATTTGTAAAGCTGCCATCCAAAATAGCTTTCAGTATTTTGAATTCAAGCTTGCTTGTAATAAATACATCTTAACTTCATTCCCTTTGTGGATGTTTAAAGTGCCCATATTATGAAAAAAACACTTTTTCTGGGATTTGGGGTGTTCTTTTGTGTTTCTGGTGCTTCCACACACATACAAACTTTGAAAAAAATCCATCCATGGTGTTTTGAGATACAGTTTCTGAATGTGTCCTGCCTTCAGTCTCCTAGTGAGCTGTTCAAAATCGGCTCGGACTATGATGTCACAGTCCGAAATGAGCTGGCTAACCACAACCGTTAGCTCGTAGCGTTAGCATGCTACGTCGTTCTCAATAGCAAAGCACTGCTACAACACACACAAGTTCACCATAATCTACAAAAGAACTACTTACATGTGCGCCCTCATTTAGAAGTCTACCAGATAATCCTGCCTTGTAACTGACCAAAGTTGGAGAAACAGGCTTTCTTTTACTGTCTCTAGAGTTAGCTAGCTGACATGCTCTACATCTGAGCTACTGAGCATGTGCGAGTGCAATCAAAGATAGTACAGAAGAAGAAGATGAAAAGAGGTCTCACTCTGTAGCTAAAACAGAAACCAGGTGAAAAAAGGATCTGCAGCAGTGAGAGAGAGCTGTGCAGTACAACAAAAATATGGTGTTTTTTGAAAATTAAACCATGTAAACCTATTCTGGTACAACCTTAAAATACAGTTATGAACCTGAAAATGAGCATAATATGGGCGTTTTAATGTTTTCATTGTGGATACATTTTTGTATTTTAATCTGGACTTTTTATCCACCATTGTAAGCTTAGGGCCCTATCTTGCAGCAAGTGTTTTTGCTAAAGATAGTTTAAGACCGAAGCGGTTGTCAATTTCCCGTCCAGCGCCCACGTCGTTTAAATAGCAAATGCACCTGTGCCCATCTTTGCACCCATGGGCATGCTGGTCTTACAGGGAGGTGTGTTCAGGTGCATTCTTGGCGTATTGCTATCTTGAGGCAGCGGGAAGTGATCGTGCCATTGACCAAAAAAAACCTTGTCTAAAGTCAATAGCGCACCATGTCATTGTTATTTTAACAGCGCATTAGTAAAATGATGATATGATCTGCTTGCGCACTTTCACTTCACGCGCAAGAAGATCAGTTTCTTCTGCTGAAAATCTCTCCTTCCTGCTTAGCAAATCCTAGCCTGGTCCTACCAGACTTTGGTACATTTCATTTGTACAGAGAGTCTGGCCACTCTCAATTGACCATTGTTAACTTCCTTTAAGCTTAAAGTTTAAAACGAGCTGGAAAATCTAACTTTTCCCAAACCCCGTGGGGAGGAGGGCCACAACATCATGGCCACCAACACAACTCAGCAAAGATTGTTCTTGCTCAGGCTTTAACTTCTGGATATTCGGCAGCGTTGCCACAACGGACTGAATGGCTTCGCTCGCATCTTTCTAGCACACGTCCTCTACATCATCGTTCTCAGCCACTCCCTCTGTTCGCTGATTGGACCGCCAAATATTTGGCCGGAGAAAACCCAAGAATACACCGTGTCGGTACACGATCTGTGCTGCCTGCACGATCCATTCAGCGCATGTGCGCCCAAAACACACCTATGATTAATTAAGACACCAAGTACAACCCTTTTGAACCATACGCCCGGTGCACAGACCCTTTTTTCCGCTTAGATTGTTAAAATGGGGCCCTTAATGTTAGAGTATAGTCTTTGCTGCTAAGAGCTTGATGTCTAACACTGCAACAAAGGTGGTTTGCAGGAATATACGTAGTTGTGTGTGTGTGTATATATATATATGTGTATATATATATATGTGTATATGTATATATATGTGTATATGTATATATATGTGTATATGTATGTATATGTGTATATGTATGTATATATGTATGTATGTATATATATATATATATATATATATATATATATATATATATATATATATATATATATATATATATATATATATATATATATATATGTATGTATGTATGTATGTATGTATGTATGTATGTATATATATATATATATATATATATATATATATATATATATATATATATATATATATGTATATATATATATATATGTATATATATATATATATATGTATATATATATATATATATATATATATATATATATATATATATATATATATATATATGTATATATATATATATATATATGTATATATGTGTGTGTATTTAGTGGCCTTAATGTTGGAGAGTTTAGATGTGATGAGGCATGCTAAGAGAGAGAGAGACTCCTCTGCCTCTGGAGCGTGCCCCTCTTTTGGTTTTTACAGCATCACAGTTGTTTTTGTCACAACCAGAGCCCCATATGTCTGTGAGAGCAGGTCTGGCACAGCAGATCAAGGCAACAAGCCACAGCAACCATCTGGCCCCATATTTGTCAAAATGTCAGGTGGGTTTGATTCTCTGCCCTTCACATTCCTGACGCTCTCCTTTGGCATGTTAGGTGGCAACTCCTATGTACAAAGTCTGTGTGTGTGCGTGCGTGTGTGTGTGTGTGTGTGTGTGTGTGTGTGTGTGTGTGTGCTTTTTCTCTGAGTGACACATGCCGACCAACTCCTACAGGGCAGCTCTAACCTTTGCTGTCATTACTCTTAGCAGCCACTCTGTCATTATCATCATCATCTTTTTCTTTCTCTCTCAGTCTCCCTTTATTTCTGTCCTTCAGTCTTTTCTGTCTGTCTGTCTCTGTTTCTGACCCGCTTCCTCTGTGGCTTATGCTGTCATGTTGATATATCCGGTTCAATGGTAGTCACTTGTTTCTCTTTTCTCTCTCTCTGACTGATGTCCTCATGTCAGGGCGGTAGCTAACTGGACTCTGGTTTGTCACTCTGTGGTCTCAACGCCACACAGTATTCCCTCTGTATCGTTTACTGCCTGTGTCTCTGCTGCATACTTTAGTTTTTTTATGGGCGCAGATCTACAGCACAAAGGAATTTGCTACACAGACCATTCTTCTTAGTAGGATCAATTTATTAACAATAACAGAAAAAATATGAAAGATCACCACTTACCTTTCAGTAAGAAATGGTGTTGAGTAGTTTACACTTTGCATTAATGGGACTTTTATAATTGGAATCAAATGCATTTGATTTTTTTCTCCTGGTCTGAGTAGTCAGAATTATAATTATAATGAGTTATTCACAGTAAGTCATATTGTATGCTGGGATTTTAAAGTGACCCTTTCAAATCATTATACCCTTTAATTAGGAATAAAACCATTACATATGCTGTACTGTATATATCATATGGAGTATATGTAGAGGGCTTAATTATTGTTATTTTTCTCAACCCTTTGCACATAAAAAAGCAGGAGCCTACAATACAATATGTTCTTTTCCAACATTTTTAATTCAACAGCTCTGAGCCCTCGACACAACAACCCACTGTACTGCAGTTTCACTTTTGATTTCCATAAGGACATCTCGGCCCAGATCTCGGCAATAAAACAGAAGTTACTGTACAGTTATTGAGTGCTGTCCTATACTTATTTACTCATAAGAAATGACTTGCTTTGTTGTTCTAGCTCAGCAGAGTAGCATATCATAACCGGCTGTTGTGTTGTTGTTGCCCTGATCTGCGTCTATCGGGTAAACTGAGGCGGAATAGTAATTGAATTGGCCGTCGTGGCCCGGCCTTCCGCTTTATTCGGGAGCTCCTCTGTGTCCAGACTGCCAGAAAGTCATTACAGCAAATTAGTTAGTCTGGCCTCCTGCCAACTCTGTCACACTCTTGCCTCCTCACTCTTTGTGTTCTGTGCCAAGCTCTCATAAAGTAGGAAACATGCTGCTGCGGATATGATTGAAGACTGTAAGGTTATGAATTAGATATACATAGCCTGGTGTGTGTTTGTGTGTACACGGTTGACTGCAGTATCTAATCAGGCTTTGATGAGCCTCCTGTTTCCCAGGTGGCGGGGGAATGAAGGGATCATCACTTTTATTAAGAACGCATGGCGAGTGCATTTAGTCACAAATGTTCATACGGGCTCTAATGAACACAATAGCTCTCTTTCGCCTTTTCTCTCGCACGTGTTTTTTATGACTGTTTACTGTTGCCATTATGTCAATGTGTCCGTTTTGGCATGGCACATATGCAGTTTACAAGGAAAACGGTGACAGATTTACCACTCAAAGTTCGTAGTCATTTTTTTAAACGATGGGTCCGGCTCGAAGTAGACATTCGCAGCTCCTCATTTTTATCCAGTGAATGTCAATTTTGCCATCTGAAATGAAAACTGTTGCTAGCAGTTTGTATCGGCTACAGCTAGCTAGCTAATTAAGCTACTGCAGGGCTGCCAACTCTCGCTTTTGACATGGGACACCTGCTCTCATGCTCTCTGCATAGCACACCAGCAGTAACTTTATTTATTAATAATAAAATAAAAAGGCCATTTTTAATCCCAGACATGGAGACCGTATCGGTCAGGATTTAATGGCAAATGTTACGTGCTTTTCTACATTTAGGACACATAAACTGTTACACACAGATTCCAAGTTCATAAGCTACAGTCAAATTAGAGCAGACAGAGCTGCTAACGTTAGCCTTAAATCTTAGCATCCAGGATCATCTTCCACACAATGTTGAAATACTACACCGTAAGTGTTTGTCGTGAAGGGCTTTTGTTATGTAATCTGTAACCCCACAAACTGTTAACTACTATTATTAATAATGTGCTCCTTGGCCTTGGAAGTGTTTGAATGAAAAAAGACACCACCCTCCACACTCTTTAAAGACAGTGTATCACTTTTATTACAGCCTAATGCACTGCTTTAACATGTTTGACAGACTGCTGTGGCTAGTGACAATTGCTGAGCTATGATTGGACAATTGCTGTTTGGTGGAGGTCAGCTTCTTTCCTCCCAACACATATGCTCATACGCACACAGAGGAAGCCACGCACACACTCGCATGCATTCAACCCAATCTCCATTAAGTGAGATAAGGTGAAATCTCTCTCTCTCTACCTCTCCTGTGGTCTCTCTTTCCCTGCACTGACTGACCGGGCCAAATGATAGGATGAGGGGCCCCACCTCCGTCTATCTGCGGGAGACTGATAAATCCTGTTGCACACACACACACACACACACACACACACACACACACACACACACACACACACACACACACACACTGACACTCAAAATGTGTGCACTGTCATACACACATTGCATTGAAATACACACACTGGCTCGTTGTCTGGTGACAATCATTCAGCCAGAGCGATGGCTGGGCCTTAATCCATCTCCATGGCAACAGTGTGTGTGTGTGTGTGTGTGTGTGTGTGTGTGTGTGTGTGTGTACGGTGACCAGAAGAAAGTTATATGTTCCTCACACACACTCACACAGAGGGAGCAGCGATGGATTTATCTGGTGATACTCCGATATGGCTGATAGGGTTAATTGGTTTTCAGAGGGCACTTAGAGAAAGAGGGAGACTGACGCTGACCAGATTACTGAAGACACACCAGGGAAGCACTGCCAGAGACAGAAAGAGCAAGAAGCATGAGAGGAGAGAAAATACAAGTGATGACATGAACAGGAAGTGTAGAGAGGTGGAAGATTTACCTTTTACTTTGGGAGTAGAGGAGAAGTCATGGATTGAATAGAAGAGGCAATAATGAAAAATGTGATTGGATACAGACAATGTTTTTGTTTTAATTTCTTTCTTTGTTTTTGTGTTGTTCAAGGCCTTTTAAGCTAATTGTCCCACCTCTTAAGTTGACATCATTTAACTCTGTATTGATTTGAGTTTGGATGCGAAGAGTTTGAATTAAAGCCAGTTTTAAAGTTAACAAAACAGTTTTACCTCAAAGTCCATTAAGTGGTTTTTCTGGACCTTTTTGATCATATCACATTATCTTTATCAGCACATGGAGTTTGCCCAGATATTGTGGAATTGTAAATATGATTAAATGCTCCAGAATAGCTACTAAATGGACCTTGACGTGAGATTGTTTTGTCAACTGCTGGGTCCAGTTTGTTGCCTGTTGTTCTCCATCTCACACTCACCTAACTTGCTGTCATCGCTCTTCTGTCAGCTCAATTATAAAGTCATAAAATGCCCAAAAATGCATTAAGAAAGAGTGACGGCATTACATCGTTCGCCCCCAACTATTTACTTATCAGTATCAACTTCTGAAATCCAGCAATGGTCGCAATAACGGTTATGGTATAACCATGTTTTACAAAGTAAAAAGCACCATGTCCCAGCAGTCATTTACAATCTCATTCTTCACTTTCTGTTGTGTAATAATGCGTTGCACTAAAACTACAAAAATATGCCTGTGACCACTTGCAGAGCAGGTTACAGTCGGAGTTGGTTGCAAGGGATTTAAAATGTGGTACTGATAGTTGAGAATAATGTAAATGAATCTAAGTGTATTGCCATCACACAAACATTGTTAGTAGGACAGACTGGCTCGTTCAGGACATTCTGTGCTTACTTATACATACAGCGTCACCATATTGCTGCACCATCTTGCTTTCACGTTCTTATTTTCTTTACCAGAAATTTCATTTTCCAGCTAAGTTAGTTTATTAAATAAATATACATCCTCTCAGTGTTATTAGTTTACTTACAGGTATAACTTATCATGCTCCAGAGTGCAGATAAAAAAAAAATCAAAATGATGCACAAAGATGTGCGGCTTCAATCAATCATTCACTTATTGTTATTGATGAGACAAGGCTTTTTGTTTCCTGAAGCTTTGACTTTACAAACTGCACTTTAACTTTTAAATAAAATACCACTTATGATGGCAGTGGGAAATCCCAGAGGGCCAGCAACAAGGAGAGGTTAACGAGGGCATTATAAATGACAATTTTAATGCTGAGTAAGAGTGGAAACAGCTCCAGTAGTGGCTCCTAAACAGCAAAGCTAAAGTGGTTTTAGTGTGGGTGGGTTTGAGAATCAATGAGTACGTTTACATGCACACCAATATTCCAAATTTGATACAGGTAATAGAAACAGCATGTATTCCGGTTGGATATTCCAAATGAGGCCTTTTTCCGAATATAGCATTTTCCGAATAAGACGTGGGATATTTCAATATTATTCGGGTTTAAGAGGCCTTCTTTGGACATGTATTCAGCGCATTCAGTATACGCGTCGCAATCTGGCTTTTTACCGCAGTTTATGTCCAGTTTACGGCCTCCTGCCTGTTTACAGCTTAAGGTCAGCTCTGTGTGTTGCTATGGTTGCTGTACACAAACCAACCAGCCAACAGTTTGCCAGGCTGGAGACCTGATAAGAAGGAGAAACACAGATATTGTCTTTTTTGGAAAAAGGGCAAAACACGGAATATTATGTGCATGTAAACGTAGTCAGTGTTACCTTCCACAGAAAAAGCAGCTGGTTCAGAGTTAATCAGGAACAACTCATTACGAAAGTGTGATCAGTTCACAAAGTGACCGTAGCTTATTGATAAAGGCTTTCCCAGTCTGGTCTCTAGTAACTCATCATTATCTACTATATAATCCTTATTAGGAAAGTTCTTATTAACTATTCATCAATTATCAAGTCATTACTGATTCATTCTTTACTTGTTTCCCAGTTAACTAATCATTAGCTTCTGTATAAAATTTGATTGGGAGTTACTTATTCACTAATGGTTCACTAGCAGTTAGTTCTTCATTTGTTCCTCATTTCTTCCCAGGTAACTACTCAAAACGTAGGGCCCTTAAGTGTTACCAAGCTGTTCTCATGATTTGTTTCTTTAAAACATTACTCTTTTTACAAGCTTATGGGAAAATATTATAACATTCATTAACAAAGTACTACGAGCAGACTTGATACAGAACCCGGCACTTTGTATA
Source organism: Perca flavescens (assembly GCF_004354835.1). NCBI lineage: Eukaryota > Metazoa > Chordata > Actinopteri > Perciformes > Percidae > Perca > Perca flavescens. The sequence goes on from NC_041342.1 coordinate 17,626,127, forward strand.
TTAGGCATAATACCAGCAGGGATAGGCCTGTCAGTTCAACAGAGTCTATGGTGCAGACTGGCCCTTACCACAGGTTGTAGAATTGTGCTAAGACATTGGAAAACAAAGCATATCATCCTTTCAATGAATGGTGTGGAGAAATTACCAAAATGGCCAGCTCTGAACAATCATTTTTTTACTTGAACAGAAAGGAGGTATTTTGGAAAATATGGGCCCCCTACATGAATGCAATATTGCATAATTAATGGGGGAGAATTTGATGAACTGATTTTAATGTATGTATAAATCACTACTAAGATGTGTGAGAGATGACTGGTATTGTATAATCCACACTGGATCATGTCAATGTTTTAGTGTATAGGTGTCAGCAGGTCACAGTAGATGGAAGACTGCCCCTATATTGTGTATGTGAATAGCAGTCAAGAGCTCATCAGGACCTACCCACATTTTTACAATCAGATATTGGTAGAATACTCATCATTTGTGCTACTGGTGTGATGATATGTGAAAGATATGGAGACAAGTTAGACCAATGTTTACCTGTGTTGTGTGTGTGTGTGTGTGTGTGTGTGTGTGTGTGTGTGTGTGTGTGTGTGTGTGTGTGTGTATATATATATATATATATATATATATATATATATATATATATTATTATTATTATTATTATTATTTTTGTTTTTGTTTTTTTCCCTCATTTGTTATCGCTCCCGTTTTCGCTTAGTGAGAGATCACTGTTGTTTTTGTCTCTGTTTCTATAAAAGGCAATAAAAATGTGAATGATAAAAAAAACAAAAATTACTCTTTTTGTAGGGAGTTTCATAAAAAATGGCACATAGCATGGTATATCTAGCAAATCCAGTTCCCCTTGACTTAGCTCTTTGCAAGAGTAGCTGTCAATTTTTTCGAAATTCTAATTTCATAATAACTTTCTATTGAGATCCCCTGCTTTGTTTAAAAAGCATTGGAAGGTGACGTTTCAGATGTATGCCTCTATTTCTCTGAGTCAGCAACAGGTTTTCAAGACACTATAACCAGAATTTACAAGCCTTTGCTTTGCTTTGAAATTTCTGTAAAGGCGACGTGACTTACTCTTCCCATCACATTTGATAGGGATGTGTGCATGGGGGATTTCTAACAACTTTTTGAAAAAAAGTTTCAATTGCACATTGAGCTTTCAAGAGAGCTGAGATATCTGTGTCATGAATATTTTAGAAGAACTCTAAAATATGATGGCAGTTGTTTTTTAAAGTCAGTTTTATCTTTGTGCTTGTTGAGATGGTTAATTGTCGATTTCACTGAAGTTGATAACCAGCTGCAGATGGGCCAAACCTCATCACTGCAACTTTTGGAGGATTATTGAAATCTTTCCCATCAGGATCGACTAAACACACATTTCTCTTAGCAGTGTAACTGCCTCACACACACTGTTGAACACATTACAGGGAGCTGCCTACAACCACAACAGGAGAGCGTTACAGTCACAGTTTCCTGCTGTCAGTCACTGAGCGGCTGCGGTGGAGTAACTGGACACCTTGATGGCAGATGATGAGAGTTTTCCATTCAATTACCCGACCCCCATTTTCCCAGTTAGCCAGTGATTCACCCCAGCAGTTTTCCAGTCAGAAGTCTGTTTTCCCAGCTGCTTCCTGCACTTAGTTGTCAGCTGAAAGTTGACGCTAGGGCTGCGGTTTGTCTCAGTCCTACAGAGTATTTTAGCATGTTTCATCTCATTATTTTAATATGGCAACAAACTGTTTTGTTTCATTCTCACAGCTCTAATCCGAATCATTTTCAATTGAAACAGGCAGCTAACCCTGACCCTAACTCGAAACAGCTTGCATAATTCCACTGTACAGTTACTATTAGCAACAAGCTGGTGAACACAGTGGAGCATTTAGCAGCTAAAGAGCCAGATATTTCCCTCAGGAGTTACGGTGGTAGAGACCAAATCTGAGTTAAAAAGAAGAGTGGATATTTGACTTTCTCAAGTGACCTGAAGCACAACTCCAAATAGATGATAATGTGGTTCTGTAACTGCTGAATGTGTTAATAGGTAACAGTTTGCTTGTATCAAATAAATATCAAAATAAGTATATATGTTGATAGGTTGTCAGTGTACTTATTGCAATTACCCCAAGTGGCCAAAACAAATAAATTACAGGTTTAAGGGTACAGGTGAGAAATTCAAGCTGAAACGTTAATGAAAAAAAATGTGATTGTGCTGTGGGCTGCTGTTATACTTCAACCCAATAAGATCACACTTGGGTAACTCAATCTTTGGTCCTGGTATATATATATACAGAACCAAAGATGGATATGAGATATTAATAGATAAATAAATGTCAAGCAACTGAACATGTTTTCAGAACCACAGTTTGGTTTGCAGTTCACAGCAAACAAAAATTTAGACCACAATTGAGACCACATGCTCACATGCAAATACACACTGCATTATGGTCCAGCATGATAAAAAATGAATGGAGCAGAAATGTCCTTGAAAGTAAAAAGATTGCTGTGAAATTGCAAATGTGGAGCCAAAAATCGCCGTCTGCTAAATTGGAGCACCCTTTCCTCATTTCACCCTGTCAACATGTAATTTGTTGATTTGTCAAATTTCACACATGAACAGTTTTACTGTCCCCTGTGAGCCACTGTAGGCAAATTGTGCAGGTTTTGTCTAGTGCATTTTGGGTGAGAAAAAATGGACTGAAAACAACAGCCTAAAGCAGGAGGGGGGGGAAGAAACTGAAAAATGCAGCCGGCAGTAGGGGAAAATGCAGAGTCCACAGAAAACACTGCGTCAAAAAAATAAAACAACCAATACTGGAAAAAAAAACTCCACAATAGAGTAGTGGGAAATAAACACCGAGGTTTGTACACAGAGGTAGGCAGGGCAATAAGGGCAACTACCAGAGGGGACTGTGTTGTACAATACAGACGTAGGTTTGGGCAAACAGTCTTCTCAGTCAGAGCCACCCACTATACTGGAATAGTGTTCCAATTGAATTAAGAGTGCGCACTAAATACCTAACCTTTAAACATAAACTTAAGAGATGGCTTTAAGCATCCAAACATGCAATCATGAGTAATCATGCTACCTCATCTGTGGTACTGCCTTTACATACTCCATGTTTTTACATATACACATATCTGCTATTTTTGTAATGCATTTATGTATTTTATTGTATGGTATTGTGTTGTACTGTAGTGCCTGCTGAAGCCTTGTATTCCTCAAATTAGACTAATAATTAGTAATAACCTGCCCAGGACAAAATAAAAATAAAATAAAAAATGTGCTTATTAGCTAACTCTGGCTTACATTGAGGTGGAAATGTGCACTGAACCTTGTAAAATAAATAAATAAAAGACTGCACAATCCTCTTCTACTGTATGGCTTTTTACCAGTTTATATTGGGAGATAACAAGTGTTGCATTTTGTATATTAAAATTTGAAATACAACAACTTTCAAAATGTTTATATATCAACATTCAGTTCAAATAGTTAAATAAATAAATAAATAATAAAACCCGACAAATTAAAAAAATGCAGCTAAAAATAAGTATACCCACCCACACGCTTACAAGCCTGCAAACCACTGTATATCCATCAATCCCATTGCCCACACTACTTAAATGTCAGTTCACCTCACATCCTGCAAGTCATATGATATTGCTTATAAAGGAAGATTTAGAGCCATAAGACATAAAGCCGAGACGCTGGGAGGTTCAAACACTGACGTCTTATTAAAATAATGTACAATGACCGCAATAATGCTTAATGAGGTTATAGTAGCACAAAAAGAAAGCTTGGTTTATGTTCATCTGCAGGGAGATACACAGTACACAATCTAGTGAAAATGTTTTAAAACTTTTCACTTTTATATATATATACAGTGCCTTGCGAAAGTATTCGGCCCCCTTGAACTTTTCGACCTTTTGCCACATTTCAGTCTTCAAACATAAAGATATAAAACTGTAATTTTTTGTGAAGAATCAACAACAAGTGGGACACAATCATGAAGTGGAACGAAATGTATTGGATATTTCAAACCTTTTTAACAAATAAAAAACAAAATTATTCAGCCCCTTTACTTTCAGTGCAGCAAACTCTCTCCAGAAGTTCAGTGAGGATCTCTGAATGATCCGATGTTGACCTAAATGACTAATGATGATAAATAGAATCCACCTGTGTGTAATCAAATCTCCGTATAAATGCACCTGCTCTGTGATAGTCTCAGAGGTCCGTTTAAAGCGCAGAGAGCATCATGAAGAACAAGGAACACACCAGGCAGGTCCGAGATACTGTTGTGGAGAAGTTTAAAGCCGGATTTGGATACAAAAAGATTTCCCAAGCTTTAAACATCCCAAGGAGCACTGTGCAAGCGATAATATTGAAATGGAAGGAGTATCAGACCACTGCAAATCTAAACTTTCAGCTCATACAAGGAGAAGACTGATCAGAGATGCAGCCAAGAGGCCCATGATCACTCTGGATGAACTGCAGAGATCTACAGCTGAGGTGGGAGACTCTGTCCATAGGACAACAATCAGTCGTATACTGCACAAATCTGGCCTTCATGGAAGAATGGTAAGAAGAAAGCCATTTCTTAAAGATATCCATAAAAAGTGTTGTTTAAAGTTTGCCACAAGCCACCTGGGAGACACACCAAACGTGGAAGAAGGTGCTCTGGTCAGATGAAACCAAAATCGAACTTTTTTGGCAACAATGCAAAACGTTATGTTTGGCGTAAAAGCAACACAGCTCATCACCCTGAACACACCATCCCCACTGTCAAACATGGTGGCAGCAGCATCATGGTTTGGGCCTGCTTTTCTTCAGAAGGGACAGGGAAGATGGTTAAAATTGATGGGAAGATGGATAGAGCCAAATACAGGACCATTCTGGAAGAAAACCTGATGGAGTCTGCAAAAGACCTGAGACTGGGACGGAGATTAAGACAATGATCCAAAACATAAAGCAAAATCTACAATGGAATGGTTCACAAATAAACATATCCAGGTGTTAGAATGGCCAAGTCAAAGTCCAGACCTGAATCCAATCGAGAATCTGTGTAAAGAACTGAAAACTGCTGTTCACAAACACTCTCCATCCAACCTCACTGAGGACGAGCTGTTTTGCAAAGAGGAATGGGCAAAAATTTCAGTCTCTCGAAAAACTGCATAGAGACATACCCCAAGCGACTTACAGCTGTAATCGCAGCAAAAGGTGGCGCTACAAAATATTAACTTAAGGGGGCCGAATAATTTTGCACGCCCATTTTTTTCAGTTTTTTATTTGTTAAAAAGGTTTGAAATATCCAATAAATTTCGTTCCACTTCATGATTGTGTACCACTTGTTGTTGATTCTTCAAAAAAAATTACACTTTTATATCTTTATGTTTGAAGCCTGAAATGTGGCAAAAGGTCAAAGTTCAAGGGGGCCGAATACTTTAGCAAGGCACTGTAAACCATGGGCATCATAGAAACATTGTTAAAACAGACATTTAATCATATAAAATCTGAAATATTTGAGATATAATTTAAAATAATATAGTGTAATATACTGATTAGGTTTATTTTTGGATTTTCACCAAACTCGCCTGTCTATTTACAGGACATATTTTGTCCTAGATCCCAAGAACCACTGAAATGTTCTAAAATATATCAGCTGCTGATGTTGCTGCCCTTAATTTCTAGTCAGAAATTGGCCATATTTTGCTCTACTAACCACATATGATTTATGTGATTTCTACCTACTGAACAGACTGTTGTTCAAAAACAGACAGAGGACTGCATTAGCTGATATTTGGAGACTCAGGGGATTTGTGACAATAGATCTTTTTGTGTTACCTGCACAGGGGATTATGCTGTCAAATCGCAGGTATTAGTGGGTTTACCAGGGGGATTACACATTGTGTTTGATTCACGGTTGGTCCGAACAGATAATGCACCAGTGTGGAAACAAGTGTACCTCCCAATAAAAACTGTATCCTGAACAGAAGTAAAGACAGGCAGCACATGCATTAATTATCTCGGAGATTCTCTGTGCTGTTAAAAGTGGGTGGTTTTCCCTAATGACCAAGGAATATGTGACTGCAGAAGATTAGTAACAGTTGTTCATTGTTCTGCTACATACTGAGACATTCATCAAACTGGGTCTTTTTTTTATGAGAAATGAAGCTTTGCACTGGGACCCAGTCACATCTACATAAACATGTAATCTTGTCATATGGGGCTCACGTCTTCAGGATTTTGCACAAGGACTTAACGGAACTACACGAGTCAGATTTGCATGAAAATCTACATTTTTCAATGTAAATACAGCAGATTTCTTTGTAGCTCACTATTGTTACTGTAAAAAAGCCCCCAATTGTTTACAAGACACCATCAAATCTTAATCAAATTCTTCAAACAATACCACAAAAGGTCCTAAAATAAAGAGCAATTTGACAAATGTTCACAATCAGATGTTCAGCCCTTCATGTCTACACTTACATTTTGTGTTCCTATTGCAAGTACTCATCAACTACTGGATCATAAATAGTTGGCATGTTACATTTGCTATTTTCTCTTCTAATTTTAAACCCTGCTGGACATGATATTTACTTTCTCTTTATCAACTAACCTGAAGTAACAGGATTAAAACATTGCAATTTTGGCTGCACATTTTGATTGTGTTTTTGTTTCCTGTAAATGGAACAATCCTTATATTTTCATGTGATATAGGGTCCAACTAATGAATACTTCCATAGTTTAATATCACGTTCAAAAAAAAGCAAATCCTCACTTTTTTTTTTTTTGCTTGTTAATGAATCTACTTCAACAGAGGTAAATAGATATTACAAAAAATGATTGAAAAATACTGAAATTTGTCTGGAAAAGGTGAAGGTTAAGCCAGACAGACTGAGAGTCTCAGAAGAACTGTTTCACTGTTTCAGGTAACAGATCTTTTATTGAGGTCATTTGGCCGCATTTGGCTTGGTCTGACTCATATTCTCTTTGTTTATGGTAACAGTGATTGTAGCATTTAAGCATCTGGTTGTTGTTTCCATACAGTATAATGAAAATGTTTTATATATATATTGGCAGTATTCATTCTCTTTCTCTTTCAGGGTCCTTTCAATGTCATCTTTAACTCTTGTATTATTCTACATTTAACCTTGGCAGTGGCAGATTGAAGGCACATGTTCGTTATAGAAAGAGAGTTACGGTATCCGTTCTCTAGTTCATTGAACATGTTACTGATGTCGCACATCCTGAATTTGTGATTTAGACGACGACACGTTCCAAGCTATTAAACTTTATTCACACAGAGCCTTTCAAGCAGATGACATGTGCTGATGAAGGTACATTATCTGCACTCCTCGTCTATATAAAAACAATGAAATACTGCTCCTTCTTGTTGTGTTTTCTTGCAGTTGGGTGAGGACACCTTCAACCGTGCCAAGTTGTTGAATGTTGGCTACACTGAGGCTTTGAAGGACGCAGAGTATGACTGCTTCATCTTTAGCGACGTGGACCTGATTCCAATGGACGACCGCAACCTCTACCACTGCTACGACCAGCCAAGGCACTTTGCCATCGCCATGGACAAGTTTGGCTTCAGGTGAGGGGATGATTTTTAACTTGGCGTGTGATTTTAGCAGTGACAAGGGACCATGGTACCCAACTTCTTAGCACAACTTTCTACTTGCATTAAGTCTTGATGCTTAGGAACACTTGACACTTGTTTTCAAATGCAGTATTGGTTTATAGCATCTGCTAAAGTCTAATTGCCATTTCTGTTTGAACTCATCTCAATTAGTGATCCCATGTAATGGCAGAATAAATAAAGTCACATTTGTGACAAGACACACACTACAGGTAATTGTACCTTGAAGGAGGTTTTTCCAGGTGGGTTCTGCAAACGGCCTTTCCACTCAAGGTATTACTATATATCACTTTATATTTTCAAAAAAAGTAGAATTTTAATATGCAATTGGCTGCCTAGCATGAACATAATTAGAGATGGCCTACAGTCTGTTTTCTGACAGACAATAGACAGAGCAGAATTCAATTTGACTAAATCCAATAATACTTGGAAATCCTTGTCTGAAGCCTAAATTACCATGAAAATGCACCACAGTTCACAGCTGACAGTTTTAATTTGGTCATACTTCTGTAGTCCTAACAAGAGCACATGAAACAAAGCGTAACTTACAAGTCTAGGCTACATTTTGAGCAAAAACTGTTTAAAGACCTTTGTAGATTGTGTTCAGGTTTTAGACAAACCTTTTGCTGTCTACTGCAGCTACTGTTTCTATAGCATGAAGGAGAGCTCCACAGTTTACTACATCCTTACTGCCAGCACTGAATGGTATCTATATGGTATGGTGTCTTTTTGCATAATGACACCACACCTACCCTCAATTATCTAAAAGCACCAAAAGCATTTGATCAATGGCCTAAACACGGCCTGCGAATGTGACCTTTCCAATCGAAGAGCTGTCATTCCACAAGAATTATCCTACTGAAAGCCCTCAGGAGCTGCAGCAGGTCCCTGATATAGTGCTCAATACGCTAATGCTATCTGGCAACAAATACAACACCAGGTGGTAAGCAGGGTTGTAGCTATCATTTCTTACTAGCAATGAATCAGTAAAGACTTGAAATGGTTTCTTTAGTTTTTTTTGGCCAACTAGAAAATGAAGGGAAAAGGGGATAAAAGTAAAGGCTGGTGTTTTGAGTGAGTGGAAGGTCACAGGATTGATTTCAGTTAATTGCTGATGTAGAAATCACATCATTGTAGAAAATTGGTTCCCAAGGTCAAAGTTACTGAGTCAGCCTAAAAACTTTTCTGTTTGGCAGTTTTAGCATTTAGGAAGCTTTCAAATTAAAGGGAAAAAGTCAGCAAGCAAGAAACAAACAAAGAACTAATGACATTTTTTGATTTTAGCATCATGCGGGGTGGGAGTAGCTCAGTCAATATTGAGTTGGGTTGGGAACTGGTAGCTGGAGAGGTGCCAGTTCACCTCCTTGGCACCGCCAAGGTTTCCTTAAGCAAGGCACCCAACCCCCAATTGCTCGGGCGCACATCTCTGACATCTTTCCATGGCTGCATGTATCGATCCTGAGCTTGTGTGTGTATTTCAGGCCTGTTGTTGGGTCAGACCAATCTGCTAGCGATGGGGGGCTGAGACTTAGAGCTACATGGAAAAATATGCTCCAAAAAAACACACGTTTTGCATTGTTTTGGCCGATAGTCCAAACGAATCCTATAAATGCACTCCCTGAAGACGCACTTTTTTTAAACCTGGTCCCGGCTTCATTTGGACAGCGAAGCCGCATACTTACGTATCGATGATGTCATCGCCACACCCCTCGACCTCTAGCCTTCGACCTCTTATCCCATGACGACGTCTCATAACAACAACAACACCTACATAAACATGCATCCGTCCTAATGCCCACAACGACACAGCACTGTAGCATCGATGGTAGCATATAGCTAGCTAGCTTGTGTTTGGTTTCTTCTTCTCCTGTCGGTTTGTATACAGCGCACAAGCTTCATGCGCCTGATCTTCTCCGTTTTTGGTGAATTTCTGTAGCAGAAACAGCGCCACCTATAGGCCTGTAATATGACGTAGCGCGTTGAGTCATTTACAAATGGATCCATTTGAACGCTAATTTTCTTGGAACGATGCCAGGGAAGACGGGGGAGAAAAAAAGATACTTTTGGTACGTGTGGACGTGGCCTTAGAATTCCTCATGGGGGAGACAGAAACTACACACTATAGCTTTAAATTGACATCATAAAATGATTGACACATAATGCCTGTATCTCAGTAGTCTATGAGAGTTATTTGATGATGAATATCACACTTCTCTCAGGAAATAAACAGACCGATATGAAGTTTATGGAGTCAAAACTGTTAATCCTCTTTCTAGCGAGACTTTAAAAAATCAAATTGATTTTTCTAATCAAGAAAAATATGCAGTTAATCAAATCTAATGGCCTACTGCAGCTATCATCCAATAAAAGGTTAAACTTTATCTGTCATCCTCAGGTACATAATCTCACACACGCGCGCGCACACACACGCACACACACACAAATGCACACACCCCTCACCATATTGATACTGAGACAATTTGTGCAGAAACATAATGTCTCATTGCTTTCTTTTTGTCATCTTTCAATAGGGAGCTATCATACTTTTGACAACACATACTGTCCAGAATATACACACATACACACGCACACACGCACACAGAAACGTGTATCAGCCTCTGGTTAGACTCCAGGCACCTGTCATGACACTCGCAGCTGACGTCCTTCCCAAAATTAAAACGCCTGTTTGCCTTCTTTTGTCCACTGTCTACACACACACACACACACACACACACACACACACACACACACACACACACACATACACACTATTCAAGCTAACAAGGTAACTGGACTTAAAGCATACTGTGGCCACTCTTTACACCCGGTCATTTCATGTGTCTTCTTGAGTGGATTATATATGAATGTGGATTATCCATTTACTGTAGAAAGGCACCCGTAAATTATCCATTTAAAAACGCAGCCAAGACAAGACACATTAGGAAAAGATCTGATTGCCTGAAACACTTCAAGATGTTATTCAAATGTAAATTCTGCTGTCTCTACATGCCACATATAGAAACATGTGATGATACTGATGATTCATGAACATTTTCAGATTAACAAGCAATGAGAACCTGCACAGGGACAGAAGTTTGCATCTTTCACTAACTTTAAGAAAACGATTATTATTATGAACTGTAATCTTAGTGGGTAGCCGTGTTAATTTGATGTAATGTCGTAAATTGGGGTTTTCGAAAATGTCTTATGTATAATCACAGACGTAAGGCCTATTTGCATGGGACTAGTATTACCAGGGGACCTCTAGTCATTTAATTGCGGAGGTCACCTGTAATCCTAATCCCATGCGAATCTGCCATGTCTGTAATTTGTCGAGTAAAGATTCCACCACAAATTACCAACAATATTTTGTCAAACACAGAGGTTGTGTGATAATATTATGTCCTGTATATATATATATATATATAATGTCATTGTTTGGGATCGTATTGGCTGCTTGGCAAATATAAATGAAAGTTTTGAAAGCAGCATATCCGGGGGATAATGTCAGTAAATTTGAGTAAAATACAGACATTGCTTATCTTGGGGGGATCTTTCAATCACATGAAGTCCCCTGGTGATACCCATACAAATAGGGCTAAAAGCGATTTTGAAATTGTTTTTTCCCTTTACGCGTTGAAAGCTTGGGCTCTGTTTGCACATAAAGGACAATGGACCCAATGGGCATGGTCTCTTCTTTTTTTCTTAAAAAAAAAACTAATATCACTTTGTATCATAAAGAAATGCACAAATTTTTGTCTGAAATTCAATTCTTTGACAAAGAATCAACATGCTGTTTAGCAGAGAGTTGAGGCTACCAATCTTCCTACTGCATGAAGGTTCTTGTTTGTTTGGCAATTCTAATAGATTATATTCATTCACTGCTTCTCCCCTCTCTCACCTTTTCTCCTTTCCTCCTCAATCCCATCTCCTCCTTTCTCTCCCCCTGCAGGCTGCCCTATGCAGGGTACTTTGGAGGAGTTTCAGGCCTCAGTAAAAAACAGTTTCTGAAGATCAACGGCTTTCCCAATGAGTACTGGGGCTGGGGTGGGGAGGACGACGACATCTACAACAGGTAACCATGGAAGGACGTAACACCAGCTGCTGGTTCTGCCCCTGATTTCTTAACCATTTAAAATGTGACATTATCCTACCTGATATATTTCTTTTTAATTTTCCATAATGCAAGTAAAGTTTTACAAGTAAAGCTACTTCACTTGTCAAGATTAGCATATTGCAATGAGTTCAGCACACAGAAAAAAATTAATATACCATCTGTCTGGGTTATGTTCGGTAGTCTGTTTGGAACTCAAACTCCTTGTCAGACCACCAACTGTCACACACACACACACACACACACATACACACAATTATTTTAGCCTCCACTGGCAGTAAAATGTGGTGAAACTAAGTTTTCAACTTTCAACGGAAAATGACACTTAAGTTCCTCATGGAGTGTATGATTTATTGTAATTGTTCATAGAAGTAGAATGATTAGCAAATAAATTAATAGTTTGAAGTACTTCAGTCAGTTTTTAATGACTTACTCAAGTTCACTAATAATATTACCGTGGAGGTGTGCTGCATTAAATCTGGGATAAGAGTATCCGTTTGACAGGAAGACAGAAAGCTGACTTATAACTGCTTAAATGAACCACTTACAGAGCCATTAGTTTAATTTTATCGTCTACTCAGACGGTTGTTTGGACTGAAAATTGTTGAATTACCTGGTGAACTAATGATCTGACTATTAATGAATGATTGATTATATATGAATGATTATAGTTACGACAATGCACAGTCATCCATCTGTGCATGGCACTACTGGAACAAAATAATCACAAAGGCTAAACACAATAAATAAAGATGTAACATAGAAATAAAGTAACTACTTTTACATTAGAGAATCGGGCTCGGGTACACTAATTATAAACACACACACACACATTCGGCTACACACACTCACACAGCAGGACACTTCTTGAAACCTCCATCTTTATTGTCCCTATTCTTGACTATCTGTCTGGCATTATAAGAAAACTAATAATAATAATAGAGCATTTGAAAATTTTAATTTAAAGTAGACACATTATTCAGGAGAGTTGTTTGTCAGCATCTGGCAAGATGTGATAAAAGATATATGTGTGATTCACTGAATGGATGGTGTGTGTGTGTGTGTGTGTGTGTGTGTGTGTGTGTGTGTGTGTGTGTGTGTGTGTGTGTGTGTGTGTGTGTGTGTGTGTGTGTGTGTGCGCGTGTGTGTGTGCGCGTGTGTGTGCGCGTGTGATTATGTACCTGAGGATGACAGATAAAGTTTAACCTTTTATTGGATGATAGCTGCAGTAGGCCATTAGATTCTGTAGATTTCCCTCAAGATATTTTCTGCCGTCAAAAACTGAGCTATTTGAACTGCTATGAAAATTGAAGTGATGTGAGGGAGACCGGTAGTATAATAATAATAATAATAATTTAAAAAAAGTAAATTATTCAAACATTGACTTTTGCAACTCAAATTTACCTGAATGCATTATGTCCATACACTCAAAAAGCTACATTGATAAGATAGAAAGTGTAAATCTCAAAGAAGAAACTTTTCACATCTTGTATTTTAGTACAGCTAAAACAAATTGGATATAATTTCCTCTGAATCAAAGAGCAAGAGTTTCTTTGAAGTGTTTCCTTCCTTTGTAGTATTTTCAACCCTGAAGTGAGACCATGTGACATAACAGTGGACACTCTGGCTACACGATGCAGAACCAGAAAAGGGCTAGTTGCATTTCCTTTCATTTTCCATGATTGGCTGGGTTTAGTTGCTTTAATGAGTCGGGCATCTTGGTGGCATAGAGGTTAAAGATACCATCCATATAATCTCTACAGTGTGTCCCTGATTGAGTCCATCCAGGGACCGCTCTATCGTCTTCATTTTCTGTCAGCTCTTCACTGTATACTTAGTCATGGACTCAGATCTGAATTTCAACAGCCACATTAATACAATTACAAAGTCAGCCTATTATCACCTTAAGAATATATCAAGGGTTAAAGGACTTATGTCTCAGCAGGATTTGGAAAAAAAGTGTCCATGCTTTTATCTTCAGTAGACTTGACTACTGTAACGGTGTCTTTACAGTTCTCCCTAAAAAAATCACTCAGACAGCTGCAGCTGATTCAGAACGCTGCTGCTCGTGTCCTCACTAAGAACAAGAAAGTGGATCACATCACTCCAGTTCTGAAGTCTTTACACTGGCTTCCAGTGCCTCAAAGAATTGATTTCAAAATACTTTTGCTGGTTTGTAAATCACTAAACGTTTTAGGGCCAAAATACATTTCTGATCTGCGAATACATTACGAACCACCCAGACCTCTCAGGTTGTCTGGGACAGGTCTGCTTTCTGTCCCCAGAGTCAGAACTAAACGGGGAAGCAGTGTTCAGTTTTTATGCTCCACATATCTGGAACAAACTCCCAGAAAACTGCAGGTCTGTCGCAACTCTCAGTTCTTTCAAATCAAGGCTGAAGACCTTTCTTTTTGATGTTGCCTTTCTTTAAATAATTGTTAATTTATAAGTCCCCTGGTAGGCCAGGTTTGGAACCTGTGTTGCAACAGAAAAAGAGTTAAAGTATAAGTCCTCTGGGACTTTAAGTTTTTGAACAGGAGCCTCAAATAGTTAATTTGGCATACTTTTAATGGTGCCAATTTGACAAAATGTAAACAATTACACAAATAAAAATGCTAGGCTTACGTTGTAGCCTACATTGTAAGTCACTGAATCCATGGCAATTTTATTAACGGTTTACTTGCCCTGGGAACTATACTTCCAAAACATATTTTTCCCCAAAATAGAAGGGTGGGCACAGTTGTTTTGATTTTGTATGACTGAGGGCCCACAGTGTGTCTGATTTTGAAACCCCCTGCTGTATAATGTCTAATAAAGGCAAAAATTCTGGAAAAAAAACATTAAAATAAAAACAGATATTGTCAGTGAGGCATGTTGGTTTTTTCAGTTCAAATATGTAGATATATGTATATGAGATGCAATGTGTTTGCTTCTTCTGTTACATGCTAAGGCAAAAAAACACAAACCAAAGAAGAACTACAGTAGATGTTGCCGTATTATTTTGCAGCCAATATCAGCAAACATTCTCAGGTGCAACAAAGGGAAACAGCTAACTGTGCTGTTGGTTCTCAATGTGTGCAACATATTGAGAATGCAGATGGACAGTGGTGAGAGAAGTGGGTTGTTTGAGAAGTTTCTTTGGACATTTTGGTAGTTTTTATAACATGAATCTGGGTCACTGTTGGAATCCACTGTGAGATTGTGAATCCAAGCCGACTATAAGTGCTGTCTTCTGTAGGAGCGCACTACAAACCTGCGGGCAATGAGTATTTGATGGTCAAAATGTTTTTGGTGTGTTTGAGTCCAACACTAAAGCTCTATGCAGCAGCAGATGCTTTTAGAGCATTGCTTCAGTTTTACAGACCAATTACATACTATATGTATGACACTCAAAATTATCATTAACCCCTCCACATAAAACTGTAGACAGAGCCAGGTGTACGCTACCTGCCCAGCATGAAACCATCAGACAGCTGAAGTAAACAAACAAAGGTGAACATCTAGCAAGTTAAACATTCAGATGTTTCTCAGAAGTTGGTACAGACCAAACCAGAGATAAGATACCAGCGACTAATCTATGTACACGCATCTAGTGGCAACTGATATAAGTTTCTGCTGGCATTAGCATTTTTATAAATAACATTGTGATCGGTTTAATTCATCATTTTTAGAGACATTCGACAGAACCTAAACTTAGAACCTGAATTATCTTTCTTATTTCTATACAGAGCTTCAAAGTATAGAACTATAATTGTACTGTCCTGTCTCAGAAATATATTGACTTGCAATATATCTCAGTGCAAACAAAGTACAATCAAGAATTGACCATATATCTCACTCTGTATAAACTGACAATTTGTAGGACTTTGTTCAAAAGCATTTATATATCCTGTTAGTTTCAGCTGTGCAATCGTTGAAACATACAATGTGATACATTGAGTTTAAACAGGGTTGTGCATAGAATGGAGGTAATGATGGAAACAGGATGGAGTGAACACTAACAGAAGTGACGTTATAGTCAGTTCTTTTTCTCTTCTTACTCTCCTTGTTGTTTATGACAGTACAAACTGAGACTGTGAAAATCCCAAAGCCAATCTTATAATAAATGAATGAAAAAGAAACGTTGGCAGAAACAAGCGAATACAGCTGAGCGTGGACGTTGAGGTTTTGTCTTGCTTTACTCTAGGCTCAAACACCCCCTCCCACCATCCTCCTTCGCTTTTCAGGGCTGGCTTGTTTTTAAGCCTTTCACCGAGTAATCAGAAGAGAAATGCCCTTGAAAACACACTTGGACAAGCTGTTGGAAGAAGATGGTGTGTGGACAGGGCTGTGTGGGGATGTAGCTAAGGCTATCCAAGCACGCAGAATAGTCTCCTCCTCAGTTTTTTCATGTCAAAACTTGTAATTTTTGTGTATTTTTTCTGTTGGTCAGTCCACCAGACTGAAATATTTCAATAATAACTTTTGCATGGATTACCATGACATTTGGTACAGAAATTCATTAGCCTGGTTGACACCAGACCCTTCTCAGTTGTAACTGAGTGTGGGTCTGGGCAAGGTTCATTCGCAGCTCATTTCCAAATGGGCATCACCAACGGACGCCTCTGGGCGCAATTGGATAGTCCTTTAACCAACCGGACCAACGATCCGGGTGACGTAGCAGCGACAGCGGCATCAACGGGTTGCTGCGCTTCGGTAGCCATCATGTTGAATGTAAACAAAAAGCTGCTCGCCGTCGCTGCGCTATCGTCATCACGTAAAGCCTGCCTCAACGTTCGGGATTAGTGCCTTGATTTGGAAAAATTGGAAATGGGCTCTTGGCCAGACTGACTTGCAGAGCAAATCTCAAATTTGCCGGAAGTTCGTCAGGGTTTACCCAGGCTAGACATTGGGGATCCTCTGACTTTGGGGAACCTCTGACTTTTCCTCTAGCACCACCATGACGTCGGCATGTGTGGTTTTGAGTAAAATGTCTAAACGGCTTTTGGATGGAGTACCTTGAAATTTGGGACAAACATTAATGTCATCCTCTGGATGAATCATAATCATTTTGGTCATGTGACCATTGATCTAGTGTCATCATCATTGACCATCATCAGGTCAAAATCCTAATTTTTCTAATACTTATTTCTTTAGTGCTAATTAGTAAAAACTAGCACGCTAGCTACTTATTAGTAGTTTATTTTTTTTTAAATGTAAGCATCATTTTGATGTGATCTGATGCTGAAAAAATAGTTCTTACAATGAAAGCTGTAGCGTGCAGTGGAGAGGATGGAGTCTCCAGCTGAGTGGACTAACTAGCGGGCTCAGTCTCTCAGGGCTCAGTAGAGGGGAGGGTACGGGGATGGAGAGATAAAAAAACAGCGGTGTATATTAGAGTGTGTGGCGCTTGTGAAATCTCGTCGTTAAAAGGTAGCAAAGTTCACAGGGTTCGAACTGTGCAAGCAGCCGATGTGCCCATCAGCCTGGTGTCCAGTCAAAAGGGTCCTTGAACGCGACACTCAACCTCCATCTGCTCTGTCTTTGAAAGCTGCTCTTGAAAAAAGGAGCATCAACTAAATGACTAAATTACTCTCTACTTCAGAAACCCTCCCTCCCTCTACTTTTTCCTCTCCTCTGCCCCTCTAACTCTCCATATCTCTTTTTCTGTCTCCATCTCTTGCTTCCCTCCAGCAATTTCCTTTTTTTACGCTGGTGTTGATGCCACAGACCCTGACACGGCCACTGCCTGAAATGGGTCCTGCTAGCTTGATGCATGCCTGGGGGAAACTAGCTGTCCCTGCTGCTCACTGTGTCCCAAGCCTGTGGCAGAGAGGACACATGCCACTTACACAACTGCCAGTGCCACTTGCCCCACTCCCACCCCTGTCTGAAAAGATGGTGGATATTATTATACAGGGAGAGAGGGAGATAAGCGAAGGGTTTCTCTCTAACCATCCTCTCACCCTCTGAACATGCAGCAGTAGCCTTGAGCAAAGACCGTGCCTGTCCCAAGGGCTTCCATGGCAGACCAGCCTTCAACACACACACTCTCTCTCTCTCTCTCTCTCTCTCTCTCTCTCTCTCTCTCTTTCTCTCTCTCTCTTATTTCAGTGCTCCCTCTCTTTCTTCTTTGGCCTTTCCCCCTTCCTCCTAAACCTCCCAGCGGTGGCTTTTGACAGAGCCTGAGCCAGCATCATGCAGACATGCAGCCGTGGCAGCACAAGGACTGAACGTGTTTCTGTGAAGCCTTGACAATGGTGTTAGAGTCAGGATATTTTGGGCTTAACACTTTGAGAATTCCAAGCCTTTGATAAGTTCAATCGCACCTCCAGGCTGTGGGAGTCTCTACCCTCAGGTCAGGTCAGCAAACACTGTCGAGTGTTTCAAATCTCATGTTTAGACCTTTTTTTTTCTTTTTTATTGATGCTCTCACTTGCCTCGATCAAGCTTTGGGTTCTTGTTTGCCTTTGTTTAATCAAATATAATTTTTCTTGTTTCTGTGTGTTTGGTTTCTCTTTGTGCTTAATTTACAACTGTCAAGCACTTTGTAAGCTTTCGGAAAGGGATATATTAGGCCCTATTGAACGTTGAGTGCAAGACACACTGAAGACTAGGGGTGGGTGGATCGATACCTCAAGTGACGATACTACAAATACTTACATACAAATACCAAAAGGAGCCATCTTACATTAGATGATGTTCTGGGTACATTAAAGGGATACGCCACCGTTTGTTGAAATAGGGCTTATCACGGTCTCCCCTAGCTGTAGATAGGTGGGCCAACGCATTTTGTTTGCATGCATTGTTTTAGTCCGGTGCAACACCGGCAGCACCGCCGCTAGTTAGCTTAGCGTAGTGAATGGAATCCTATGTTGCCGGTTAGCATGTTGTGAGTAAAAGTGAGCCAACAAAAGACAAAAACAACCTAATTACTTGCACTGAGACAAAAAATGCGTTGGCCCACCCATCTACAGCCAGGGTAGACCGTGATAAGCCCTATTTCAACAAACGTATTCCTTTAACATTGTTCAAGTGCATACACTCTTTTCTCTCTACTGCTGTTGTAAGCACCTATTAAAACTGTCTTATGTTGAGGATATGGTTAAGTAAAAAACAGAGAGTAATTCAAAGAAATTCCTGATGTTTGATAAATAAGTCAGGCAGACTAGACTAACATACAGTATTCAACTAAACAACCCTCTGCCCCTGCACTCTCTCTGCTACTTGGGTTGGAAAGGGGGGATTGCAGGGTAACATGGGGCATGCGTTTTGGCAATTTTGCTACAAGGGGGATGGCAAATTGCCTACTGTGAACAGGCCATTATTTATTATTTTTTAAGGCCTGCATCAAACGTTACTTATTTAATCTGGTCTCAGTACTAAAGTGTACAAAGGGTTTGCCACACTGGGCCAGCAATCTCGTCTGTCCGTCCATTAACATCCCTTCTTTTTAACGTGCTTCCCAGAAAAATAAAAGCAAGCAGCCACAATGCTCGGCACAGAGAAAAAACAAGCCCCCCCCAACGCCCCCCTCCTGTGTGATTTTCATAAAAGTCCATTAGCTTAAAAAGAGGTTATTATGGAGAAAAAGAAGTTGTCTTGTCTTGGGTTGGATCTTGCTGTCAGACATGTTACTTAAAGTCTGTTGAAGCACGAAGGTGGTGCTCCACACGTCCTTACTCATCATTGTTTTAAAATCTTGCAAAGGCTCAGAGGCAGCAGGCCTGTGCCTAGTCCCAATCCCCAAGACCACTGACCAAGTCAAGTTATTATTAATGCTGGGCTGGACTTGTATATAATGTGTATAACCTTCAATCCTCTCAGGAATATCTTAAAAAAGCCAATGTTTTCCCAGTCCGATTCTTGTCTATGCCTGTGTCATTCTGAAGAGCTGTTAAAACGACGTATTCTCTTGTTTCATTTAGAGGACTTGTTGCAAGGGAGGGGTGCAGTGCAATACTGCCATCTAATTAATGTAGTGCCCTTCACATTCTTGAAATGTAAATCAGTATGTGTTCAGTGTATTAAAAGCTAAATTTTTTTGTAACCCCATTATATACATATCTGATGCCAATTTTGCATCTTATAACACATACATGTGTTACAGAGCTGAGGCTCTGTGGGACTCTTACATTTCTATTACAACCGCATGTAACCTATCCAGTGATCTGAAAATGTGTACTTTTATTTTATGACAGTAGTGAGGGCTAGAAATGTTTTGAGTTGGAAAACTGGATAGATACAACTCTGTCTTTCTCTCTTGTACCCCCTTTGGAATTGTTTCAGAGGGCACAATAATGAGGGATGCACTAATATAAACATCAAGTACAGGGAGGCGAGGGAGGGATGGAAAAGGTGGAAGTTGCTCAGGAAGGAAATGAGAAGCACAGGGAGTGGAGTGGAGAGTAGAGGGAGAAGGAAGACAGAGGGAGGGAGAGGTTGAGAAAAATGAAGCATTGAGCTGAAGGTATAGTCGGGCGGAGCAGCCACAGTCAGCAGCTGCTGGTACAGGAAATCCACATGCAAGGAAGCAATGGAGTAGAAACTGACCAAGTCATCGTATTCACCTTTTTATTTGCAGAAAAAAAATAGCTGCCTGCTGTACACAGAGACAAATCTTTGTAATGTGAAAGTCAGTAAGTGGCCTTACACTGTTGCAGATTTAATTGAGGATTATTTTAAAGGTGCTCTAAGTGATGTGACGCGTTTTTTAGGCTACAACATTTTTCTTCACATACAGCAAACATTTCCTCACTATCCGGTAGCTGCCTGTCCCCTGAACACACTGTAAAAAAAAACGTGGTCTCTGTAGACAGCCCAGGCTCCACAAAAACAAACTGCGCTAAATAGCACCACAAACCATAACAAACAGTTTTCCAGCCAGCAACCGACAAGAAGGAGCTGGTTGAGCCATCATTGCAGCAGCGTTAGCACGTAGGCTACTTCCACAATGCGCGTTCATGACCGACAAGAAGGAGTTGGTTGAGTCATGAACGCGCATTGTGGAAGTAGCCTACGTGCTAACGCTGCTGCAGTGATGAAATCCACAGATTTTCACAGTATCAAAACTTTAAATTTTGCACAAAAAGTGAAGAGATTAGATATAAAAATAGTCCTCGTTATGTCACACTTTATCCTGGCAAAAAAAACACAGAAATGGGTCTTGTTTCCCTTTACTTCTTAAATATATTTGCCCTCCAAGGATCTGTATACTTTTCTGATATTACATTGAGTTTTTTTTTTATTAGCTTTCAGATTGACTGATTTGTCAGCCCTACTTATGTCTCTAAAAAAAAAAAGCATCTTTTCAGATATAAGAATATTTTATTTCAGTTTGTCTATGAAAAAGGCAAAAGGCACTTTTGCAAGTTTCGCACTCATGCAGCACCCAGATGTGTTACTGCTATTTATGTGTTTTCTCCTGTTCACACCCACACCTTACTTTCTCTATAGTGTTCTCTCTGCCGTGCATCTTCCAGCCATCCACACATCACCACCCACTCCTCCTCTTCCTCTGCCATCTCATTTCTGCAGGCAGGGGGAACTGAGGCAAGACATCAGACTTAACTCCCAATTCTCCTCCACTCCATTGCTCTAATGCAATTAACTCCACTGGTGGGAATTGAAGAGGAGAGCTGGAGAAATTCCTGATTAATCCAATCTAATAGGCCCATTGTGTGTGTGTGTGTGTGTGTGTGTGTGTGTGTGTGTGTGTGTGTGTGTGTGTGTGTGTGTGTGTGTGTGTGTGTGTGTGTGTGTGTGTGTGTGTGTGTGTGTGTGTGTGTGTGTGTGTGTGTGTGTGAGTGTGTGTGTGTGTGTGAGTGAGTGAGTGAGTGAGTGAGTGCGTCCAGACCAGTGTCCAAACTGCTATAATAATGGTCTTTAATGCACACACAGTCCTCTGCCTCAGGCTGCTAATGAAACGTTTCATGGTAGATCATATTATTGGGCAGATATTTTTCTAAGGGGGGAAGAAGTGCTGGACAGTCCACAGCTTTTCAAATGGACGAGGTGCCTCAGTTAGTAAAGTGGACCATACTGTTTAATGGATTCACTCCAGGAGTCCAACTGTAGCTGCGTTTATATGGAGCCTTTTATTCCACTTATAACCAGAGTAACAGCTCAATCTGAATAAAATAGCCATGCATATAGTATTTATATAGCTATAGCACAAACCTCTAATCCTGACCCAGTCTCTGAAAAACAGTGTGGTGTACTTCTGTCTCCATTTATTTTACCCTACTGCTCCCAGTCGTATTTACTAGACTCCAAAAAAAAGTCATAAAATGCTTAAAGGTTCCCCACAGTGGGGAGCCACCCACCTGCTGTGTTTCAGTGGAGGTTGCTGTCGAATGTGTTGGCTCAGGATTATATACATCACATAGGGGAATACTGAGGCTTTCCATCCTGCAGCTCTACTGTATCCTCAGTGTCCTGTCCCTTACATAATATTCCCACTATGCTGTCATGCCATGTTACTGCCTACTGCCTGTCAGAGTAGTGAGAAATTATGACTGCACTGGAGGCGGGGAGGGCTTCAGTTGAAGTTTTGTTTTGGTCAAGGACACAATTCTGTGCTGTCTACAAGAATGAAGAGAAGCCAGTTGATTGGTTACTTCAGCTCATTATAACATACACATACACATTCACAAAAGCACACTCCCAAAAGCACACCACTTTACAAGGTCACAGCTGAAGTGGATGTTTCTTTTCAGACAGTTTTTGTGTCGTTTCAAACTATGTCCCTCTGAAACCAAACAAACCCTATTGGACATAACAACCCTCAGCTTCATTTATGTATTCAGGCGTCCGTGTATGTGTGTAATGTTATATATTATTATAATATCTATAATATATCATCTTGGACCAACATTTAATCATCATGAAAAGTCTCATATTGACAGATGAGAGATGGAGAGCTAGCCCACCCTCACAAAGTGTTTTATGAGACTTTCAAAGAGGATTTTTGCAAGCAGGCTGAGACGTAACGGCGTAGCAAAAGATACAGATTCCAAAAAAGCTCTTATGATATTTTACAAAAGCAAACAGACTCTGATCAACTTGTGTTTGCAGAAATCTGCTTCCATTTTCTCTGAGGATTATGTACTTGATCGCCAATGTTTGACAACACTGAGGATGCTTTAAGCATCACAATCGAGTTGACCACTAATCATTTTGACACCGATTATTGATTTGGTTTATTCCTTAATCAGCACATTGTTATTAATAGTGTGGGTCCCCATGATGCCCATTTCTGCTGTGACTTAAAGGGGACATATTATGCTCATTTTCAGGTTCAATCTTATATTTGGGTTTCTACTCAAACATGTTTAAAGGCTTTAATGTTCAAAAAACACTTTTTTTACCCTCTGTCCGAAACGCTCCGTTTTAGCGCCTGTCTCTTTAAGCCCGCCTCCCGAAAAAGTCTTCCGCATCTGCGCTCTGAGCATAATCATTGCAGCCAGAGAATGACCACCGATTATGTCATCTGCAGACCTTGACTCATGATTTTCCATACCTTCTGCACACTTAACATTTGCTTAGTGAGTTAATAACTTCACTGATACAGATACAAATACAGATAGCTTTATTTATCCCTGAAAGGCAGTTCAGTTTCTACAGTCCACCAAAACATATGTACACAATCATACTGCCAGTCATCAATGACATAATCAGGTAGCACAATAAAAAGGCATTTGGGAAAGTGCAAGATCCATAAATATGCAAGGAAAAAACAAATAAAATAACAAATTACAGTCCACCAATTTTCAACATAACCAATGTGAGGTTTGTGCAAAATAACGTTTCATTTAAGACAGCTACTCCACACTCAGCAGCTTAATGGCAGAGGGAATAAACAGTTAGTCGGCTAGTCTTTCTGGGAGGCGGCAGATAGCGCTGTCCTGAAGGAATTAGTGTAAACTAACTGGGCAAAATATGGTCATCAGTAAAGTGACTATACATCCAAGTCAACCACAAACAAGACCACAAGCACAAAAGTTAAAGTGTTTTTTTCCTGTCAATCCAATGTCCTACTCTGTTTCCGAATCACTGTCACCTCTGTTTTGGTTTTATGTCGATGCTTGGCACTATTGGTTCTGCAAATAATACTAATTCTTCCGATCTAGAATGTATGTGACGCTGAAATCTTAATTTATTATTTACTTTAGGATTTACAGAATTCAGTCAAAACACAGGCAATAGTTCTTTACAGCAAACAATAAAACAAACAAATTGTTGATCTGCTCTAAAATATCTTACAGTTGAAACTCACAATATAAAAAATAACATGTTGAGATTCATAGTGAATCAGATGATGGAGGGATTCACATCTCTAGCTAATATCACCACCATCGAGCCTCACACACTCTGCAGGGCAACAGCCACAAAGGAGATTATTTTAAAGATGCAGAACTGTGCATAATGTATAACTAAGCCCACTGCACTGAAAAGCTGAGCAAGAGAAGGAGAGGGCTGGCTTGCTCACTCTCACATTATTTGCACCATAATACATCTCTAAATTATGCAAATGCATGCATGCTCGCATGTGCACGCGCAGACACTGACAAAGTCAATCTTCAATGCATGTGCCAAGTAAGCAAAGTCACTGAGACATTAGAGAGAGAGAGAGAGAGAGAGAGAGAGAGAGAGAGGGGCAAAGATGTGTTATTTAGTTTTCCGATGGATTTATTTATGGGAGAGTTGTTTTTATGGAGTTTGGGTTTCACCTCTTACGGGTTGATGTGCTTTTGATGGCACACGGCTACATTCTACATCTCGCCGTTTTGTAACAGAGAAGAGAGGAGAAAAATGAAAGGTGAAGGGGAGAGGAGAATAAAGTAGAGGAGGAAGGTGAAAAGAAACAAGCCGTGAAGAGAAAAACAATGAGGGGAAATAGAGAGGTGGAAAGAAGAGGAGAGGAAGAAGAAGAAGAGATGAGCTGAGAAGGAAGGAGGGGATCTGAAAAGAGATAGAGGAGACAGGACAATGCAGAGAAAGAGTTAGACCAATAAATAAAGTAAATACTAGAGGCATAAGGAATAGAAACAGCATAGATGGCTCTGTCCAAAATATGTCTATACCATTACCTTTAAAGCAGACTGATTGGAGAAAAGGTTTGACACTTTGGGAAATACACATATTTGCTTTGTTACTGAGAGAAGGTCGACACCACTCTCATGCCTGTACAGTAAATCTGGAGCTAGAGCCAGCAGTCAGTTAGCTAAGCTTAGCATAAAGACTGGAGGCAGGGGGAAATTAGCTAATATGGCTCTGTCAGAAGTTTAAAAAATAACACTACTAAAGCTGAGTGATCAGAGGAATAGCTTGACACTGGGAGATCCACTTAGATGAGAAGATGGATACCACTCTCATGTCTGTACAGTAAATATGGAGCTAGAGCCATCAGGTGGTTAGCTTAGCATAGCATGAAGTCTGGGAAACTAGCTAGCCTGGCTTCTGTCCAAAGTTCAAAAACATGTCCTACCAACACCTCTAAAGCTATGGTTTGAAATGTTGGCAAATTAATTTCTTTTGCTTTCTTGCTAACAACCTGTGTGTTAGTTTAGAGCAGAAGCCATGGGGGTTTAGCTTAGCTTAGCATAAACAAAGGAAGCAGGGGGAATTATCTACAGTAGCATGGTTCTGTCCAAAGTTCATAGGTTATTAGAAGAGAACTGGGATTGAGAAGGAGGTAAAGATGGGGAATAAAAGAGGAGAAAGTGAAGGAAATAAAGAAACAACAAATGGGCAGGTGGTAATAAGGGGAGATGAAGATTTGAAAAGAAGAGAGAGGGGGAAAGGGCAAAAGAGGGCAGAGGAGGGAGGTGGCGAGGAGTTCGAAGTCTAGAGGAAGCAGAGGAAGTGTAGAGCCGATGAGCGAGCAGTTTTTGAGGGGCAATATCAGGCATGGATGCTTTTCAAGACACAGAGACTGCACGAATCAGAGCATTGCGACAAATAAGAATTCAGTACACACATACACAATCCTTTATATCATCGCAGGTATGAATATCAACGCCTCAGTCAACCCATGGGTTTTACTCAGGCTTTATGTGGAACAGATCTGTTGTTTGTATTGCCGACACTCTATTTGTTGTCGCTTAAGATATAAATCTCTGTGCAGATTTGCCCTTCTTAGTGGTAATACAACGTTACCACACTGTCTCCGAGTTGTGATCTTGTGCTTTGTTTAAACTGAAACACTGTACATCCATGTCTTATTCCCCAGCTGGTGTCCTTGCAAGTGCACAGCTCCTGAAGTGGAACAATGTGTTTCTCTTGGTGTTATAAAAGTCTGTGATCAGAGTTGTACTTGGTTTGTTTGTGTGCAACACTGTTTGCAATTTGCTGTGTTTAGGGCAATTCTCATATGCACTAGGCAAACCCTGAAATACCTGTGTGTGTGTGTGTGTGTGTGTGTGTGTGTGTGTGTGTGTGTGTGTGTGTGTGTGTGTGTGTGTGTGTGTGTGTGTGTGTTTGAACGAGCTGACTCTGTTCACATTCAGGTATGCCACCACTAATTTAAGTTTACAGTAATTGTTTTAGGCAAAAATCTAACAATTTGCAGCTTTTTTTGTGTTATGTGACAGTAAACTGATCTTTTCTTTTTTAGACTGTTGGTTGGACAACACAAGCCATTTAAAGATATATTTGTAACAGGCATTTTCTTTTTACGATTTTCTGGCATTTTGAAGAGTAAATTATTCTTAAGTTAATCGAAAAAATAATTGGCAGATTAATTCAATAATGAAAATCTACATTTGTAGCAGCCCTATCACCTTGGGCTAGTGAATGCCATTTTCTCTATTTTCTGACATGCTTTGCACTAAATGAGTAATCAATTGATTTAAAAAACAAAACATTAAAGGATAATGAAAATAATAATTAGTTTCAGCCCTCCTTCATTTCTTCATAAAACCTCAAAACAAACTCCCTCATCTTCCTTCTCAGTTTGTTGCTATTTTTCATATATTCTGCCTCTTTTCTTTCTTTTCTATCTCTTTGTGTTTTTTTTCCCTGTCTCTCTCTAACAGATATTGTATATGTGTGTGTTGCAGGATCACTCTGAATGGAATGAAGGTGTCCAGGCCGGACGTTCGCATTGGCCGCTACAGAATGATTAAACACGAGCGAGACAAACACAACGAGCCCAACCCACAGAGGTACTGCATCATTGTCCAAACTCGTTCTCCGGCTTCACATTTGGATCGATCATGCTGCTTTTGTCTCGTAGCTACACATTTCAGATGTTTCTTTTCAACTTTTTCATCTCCGTTTTAGAGAATTATGAGCATGGCGATGCAAAGGGCACACTATAATTAATGTGTCCTTATATTTAGAGTTAGCTACAGAGAAATATAATGAAACAACAGTGAGATGGAAAAGCAGTTTATTATGATTCCTCTGTCCTTTGTTGTCCGCATTATCTGCTTTCATTCTGTCCAGTTTAGCTGGAATTACATGCTAGATATTTAAATCTTTAACCAGTGATGGTTAAATGAGAAGTCTTGCACTTTTTTTTTTTTTTTTTTTTTTTTTTTTGCAATTCCCAAAATTACTACTACTATTACTACTACTGTTGCTGCTGCTATTTATACATGCCATAGTAGTTTCTTGTCTTCACAGTATTTATTGAAATTCAGTTTCTGCTGATATGCAAGTTATAAATACTGAGGCTACTAAATGCGTAATGTCGTTAGATGAAGGATGGGATTTCCTAATGTAAAAGTATCAGATGACTGAGCAAAATGTAAACAAAAACAATCCTCTCTGAAGACTGCGGCTTGGCCTTGGCCTGGAAATGCCAAATCAAAAATCGCTTTTCAGAGATATAGCCTATGGGCTTAAATGTTGCTCTTGTGGCTACACCTATTTCAATTGCTTTTAAGACAAAATGTGAAAAAAAAAAAAAAAAAAAACTTTCTGTGTGTTATTTTATGGTTTGAATGAGGCTCGATATGTAGCTATGAGCCCTTCTAGACACATTAATCACCAGTAGTATAGCACCTCACATTAAGCTGCTTAAACGTGGATTATCACTGTTTATTCTCCTCTAAGAGCCCCCGTTTTCATGCCTGGATAGGCCAGGCAACAATGCCTCTCAACACAAAAATCGATAGCTGCTGCAGCTGGGGCAGAATGAAGATATAGTGAACTCTGTTCCCTCCTTCAATATTGTTTTAGTTTGATCTCATGTGACATTATTATATCACAGCATTGTGACCGGACTCTGTCCGGGTTCACAGATGAAGTCTAGTTTAGTTTTGGTTCCTAAATTGGTTTATAAGAAGATTAAAAAACAAATTAGAATTTTTGCATAAAGCCACTGAACATGAATCTCTGATACATGATATATTGTTTCATAAAATATTCCATTTGGTTTGGACATTACACAAAGTCTCAACTTGAAGGAAGTGTGAGAAAAGTTTCTGTTTTTACAATACCTCTAGAAACCTTTTTTTTTTTTACTTTTGTTATTAAATGTTACACTTGTGAATATTTGGTTTCAATTTTCAAAGCATTCAAAATTATACTTAATGGCTTTACATAACTGTTTTTATCGCTTATGTCTTACTCTCATTCACATGATCTCTTAGTGGCACATTCATTCAGTACAAAGTGTAATAAATGTCTGAGTTCACACTTAAAACGCAGCCGTGCATTTAAAAGAGTTTGATCCTGAAATTATAATTACAATTAGTGTTTAACTGTTAAGAAGCAGATAAAGTGTCACATCCTGGGCTTACGTTCTTTTACTGACTGCACTTTGATGTGATCACATATAGTGTGCTAATGCTACATAAAATCCACCCACTTATACAGGTGTGGGAGGAAAGAAAATTTGCCTAGAGCCTGTAACTAAAAGGAAATGAAAGATTTGGTTTTACCTGCAACAAGCATCTGCTGATTATACAGAGGATATCTTTACATGATGTCAAACACTCTCAGTTCAGTTCCTTGTTCGGCTTAAAAAAGACAAATTTTGTAATTAGCTAGCAACATACAGTATGTGAAATATGGTTGGAATTTGTTGAGTAGCTTGAAGAGAAAAGGCCCTGCTCACCACCTGGTCTTGCTTTTGCGTGCGCGTGTGTGTATGCGTGCGTGCGTGTGTCGGAGAGAGAGAAAGATTCAACGATCCCTCAGTAATTGCTTGCTGAAATGACACCAATAGAATTCGGGGCCAGCTTGGTCAGACTAGTCTAGTTGCCTCATCAAAATCAATAAATCCGCCACTAGACTGAAAGTGTGTGTGTGTGTGTGTGTGTGTGTGTGTGTGTGTGTGTGTGTGTGTGTGTGTGTGTGTGTGTGTGTGTGTGTGTGTGTGTGTGTGTGTGTGTGTGTGTGTGTGTGTGTGTCTGCTTGATATTCAATGCCTGTTTTCCTTCTCCTGTCACTCGTCACTTTGCACTCTCTCTCTGATCCGTGAATCAGACTTCCTCGATAAGAGGTGACACCCACAGGGACGCTATTTATTTGGGGCCGCTCCAAAATAGCGGCCTATTAGTCGGCACAAAGTCTTTTTTACAGCCCTTCTGGACACTCATTACAATGTCTTGGAAATGTTTGGCTTAAAGGATTTTTTGAAAATAAGTGGCATTTGGATTTAAATACAGCAGAATAATCAGGTGGGTGAAAGGAGGATTGGCTACATCATGGTTGTATTCAGACAGTGTGGTGTGGAGGAGAGAGGTCTCCCCGTATCTCTCTTTGGACAAGAGGAAAGATTTTAAATTTCTGTTAGTGCAGTTTTGAGGGCTTTTTCATTTCTCTGCAAGACTGTTCTGTCAAGTCACCTGATATTTTGTATGATTAAAAAAAAAAGTAACGGCAAGAAGAGTTGTTTAGTTACTGTACCAGGGGAACCCCAGTCCTCTCAGAAGTTAGTGAGGTATCTCACTTTAGGAAGCAGTGCTTTGAGCTAAATGCTAACATGTGCATTCTAATATGCACACAGTGACTATGCTAACATACTGATTAAGCGTGTTAGCATAGTCACTTTTGCACTAACCAAAGTACAGCTGAGTCTGATGGGAATGTCATTAATGGACCAACTGAAATGTGATGATGCTAGAAGAAACGTCAGGGGGTCACCAATGTGAATTCAATTCATCCTGAGTTGTTGAGATATTTCAGTCTGTAGAAAAGCAGTGGACAGACAGAGTGACATTGCCATCCCACACTGTAACGTAGCTAAAAAAAATGTATCAACGAAAGACATTTGAAAGTTGGTTGTCTACGATAAACTAAGAAGTACGAGAGAGAGAGTGTTTAGATCTTTTCCGGGACTTTTTTGAGGTTTTTTATTTATTTATTTTTAAACGCACAGATTTTAACAAGTCTCTGACGAACTCCAGGGGTCTCTGTTTTTCCGAAATCACTTTATACAATATTTTTGTATTTTGAGACGATCCCTGTGTCAGATCAGACAATCATGGAGTTTCCAGAACTTGCCAAGAGACATGGCCTCAAACTAAATTGTAGGTTATGACTTCACTACTATTGCATTTTTATAAATCAATGTGAACCTGAAATCATTCGCATCTTCAGCAACAACCTACAACAATCAATTTGTTTTGGAAAATACCTTTTAAAAAACACACAACAAATACTTCTTCTTTTTTTTAACTTCTCGGGCTGTACACACAGAGGCCTGTCACTCAATTACACAGATAAACTGAGCCTCTGTTTCTGCTCTTTGTCTTCAGGTGCAGGGTTACTTTTCTGTTTAGATTCAGATTAATGATCAAGCCTTTTAAAAGCGTTTATCTGAAGTACCTGCGTGATGTCCAGCATTTACCAAGGGAGGCGTTGGCTTAACTGTTTGATGAATGTTTACTAACTCCTCTGCACGCGTGCACACACACACACACACACACACACACACACACACACACACACACACACACACACACACACACACATAACCACATACACATTCACATAAACATGCACAAAGAAGTCCGTACTCCCAGCCCTTTCAGAGATGCTGGTTAGGCATAGCAATGAGATATTGGGCCAGCGGAAGTAAGAAAGAGGCACATTCATCACCAGACACGAGTAGCAGTTTGCACACACACACACACACACACACACACACACACACACACACACACACACACACACACACACACACACACACACACACACACACACGCACATTTTGCCAAGAAAACATTGCTTCATGCATTGTAAATGAATCAGTCGCGCGGTAACATTGTTCAATATTCCATTCATATGTTATCATCCTGGGACAGTCACAGTGCAGATACAGAGTGTGTTTGTGTGTGTTAGACCGGCTTCTGTAAAACTGTATTTTCCACAAACACAACTTTAAGTTTACCTTCGTATCTAGAATCCCTTAAAGGTAAAGTTTAACATTTTGGGAAATACTCTAACCGAAAGTTAGACATACTGTAAATATGATGCTACCGCGAGCTTAGCTTAGCATAAAGACTGGAAACAGGGCATAGCGATAGCCTGGTAACAAAATCCACTTACCAGCACATGTAGAGCACACCAATTAACATGTTATGTCTCATTTACAAAAAACGAATATAATAATATAAACAACAATCCGCTGGGTGCCGGACCATTTTTTGGTTTCATCAGTTGTCAGGCAACCAGCGGAGACTCCAGGGCTGTTCCCAGCACATAGCCCCTGGAAAAACAACAGGAGACTCTCGACAGAGCACTACGACTGTCAGGTGAGGGTCATGTGACAACCTAGCATTACCGCTAGCAAGCTAGCTAACATACGACTTCAGTATGTTCATGAGCTTTAAGTTGTAATATGGAAACATGGACGCTACAAAAAGATGTGTTCTATTTTATTGCTCTTAACAACACGTTGAAAGCTGTTTCCAGTATGTATTACCTGTATGAGACCACAGTTAGACCACACTGAATGAGAGTTTGACCTTGTTGTTTTATGAGTTTCTATTTGTAAAAAATGGTAGAATAGTTGTCTAATAATTGCAGTGGCATTGACCTGTATCTTTTTTATTAATGATATTTCTCCAGATATTCTGAACATAGTTGCTAAAATAATTTCTCTGGGTGACAGACCCAATGAATGGGTTGTGGTAATTGAACTGTAAAACATTGAAAATCTGATTAAATCTAAGTTATGTCTGCATGGTTATTCATAATGGAAAGATGTCATATTTTGGAGGGAAGTTAGTTTGTCTGTTTCTGCAATGATCATAGTTTTCATATATTTTAAAAGTTTGAATAGTTCAAACCAAGAAACATGGCGCGTGGATGTTTTAGGACAGTTGTGTTATACAATTCTTCGCTGTTTACTTTCTTTTTCAGTACAAGTAGCTAGCAAGGCTACCAAAAACTAGCCACCTGCAGCCATTTTCGTCAGTGACTTGACCCTCACCATGCCGGTGGTAGCGGTCCTTCAGGAATCTCCCATAAAACCACACATTTTTGGATTAATCAAACGAGATATAACGTGTTAATTAGTTACTTTAGGGGTGCTGGTAGATGGATTTTCTGGACAGAGCCAGGCTAGCTGTTTACCCCTGTGTCCAGTCTTTGTGCTAAGCTAAGCTAACCATCTGCTCATGGTAGTATCATATTTAGCATACAGATGTGAAGGTGGTATCAATCTTCTGATCTAAGGAAATAAAGCAAATAAGTGTCTCCCAAAAATGTTGAACTGTTCCTTTTGAGACATTTACCCTAACCCTTCTACAACAAGGTCAAGTGGACCAGCTCAAAATGTATGACACTAGAACAAAATAACCCTCAATAGCTGGCATGACGAGCTACAGTATTGTTGAGATCCTAAACCAGAAATGTTTTCCTGTGAGACCCTTGGTGGAATTAAAATGGAGCTTTACTTATTAGCCCAGTTAGGACTCAGTCTGGAAATCAGGCTAATGAATATGTAAGGAAGACTCTTTGTCTCGACCTCTAACTCTCTAAAATAAAAGTAGGATAAGTGAGACCAATAGGTTTAAATAATACAGTGGCTTACAGATTGAGTACATGCATTTTTATATCCTCTCTATGTCTGTAGGGATTAGTTTATTGCTCTTAATCTCCATTGTTTGATAGATTCATCCAAAGATTTCCCTTTTCTCATTCCCTTTATTTTTAAAATCAGTATATCTTGCTACCTCCATCTGTCACTCACTCTCTCAGATATATATTTATCTCTCTGCCTATTTATTATCCATTTTTCTCTCCTGCCATCCAGCCCTTATTTCAGTTCAAACCGCCTGCTTGCTCTCCTCTCCTTCCTTTCCTCGCACGCTTTCTTTAATTCCTCTTATTTTTTAGATAGAAGTGCCAATCCTTTGAACAACTAATTCTTTTCATATCTTATTGTATTATATTGTTCAAGGGAAAGATGCTTGACAACATTTTTCATTGCATCCATTCATGCCAATAAAGCTCTTTTTGATTTGATTTGCGGCAGACGGGAGAAAGCGATGCAAAGGAGAGAGATATTCACTAGTCAGTTCTGACAAAGCTCTGTAGACTCAGTGGTCCATGTCGGACTGAAGTGTCAACTCGAGTTGTACGTCTAAGCATATTATTAAGAAGACGTCTTTTGTCAGCGTCAGTCACAGCTGTCTTTTAAAAAGTGAATGTGCACGACTGGTCGTTTGCACACATCAGCTCTTTCTCTGTTCAAACACGAAAAATGGCATTTTTAAGACAAGAGTGTTGTAAACATGCTGTTGTGGCCTCCTTTCAATTCTGACTGGCTGCAAAAACTGATCCTTCTACACGAGTGACGGGTTTGTGTTATAAATCTGTTTTGATGCTAGAGGTTGCACCACAAACTGAACTGAAGCTCAGCAGCAGCACTGTGTAACTGTCTGACACACTGTGTAAATTATTTTCCAATCTTCAATAGTAAAGTCAGAGCAGATTCTAACGTAAGAGCAGATTCTGATGTAACTGCTGAATCACAGCCAATGGGGAAGGATATTCCAGCATAATTCTAACAAACGGAGGCGGATGTAATGGATAATTCTTTTCACTGGGTCGCAGTGCAGTGCTACAGCACCACCTGTTGGTCAAGACTTACATGAAACTGGATAGATAGATATATATTGATCCCAAAAATGGGAAATTACAGTGTTATTACAGTGGATGTGGACTTCTCTCTGCTTTCAGGTTATTGGAAATGTACAGTTACCTGGTGGGAGGAGGGGGGGGACTTTTAGGGGGGACTTTAAGAAATAAAGGATCAATCCTCAATCCTGAGGGTTTAAATGTGTTTTTTGATATTAGCATTCAAGTTGTAAGTAGAGTTTTGGATGTGTTTGACAGTTGTAGTTATAGGACTTTATAATGATTTTCCCTATGTTTGAGCACTACTTTTTCTCTCTGTAATTACCTCCAATATGTATTTACATTATTGTGAGTACCTTGGCATTATTTTTGATACTGATCTCTTATTCCAAATGCAGCAGTCAGAGTCCTTACACATGCACGTCATTTTTACAGAACATTACTCAGGTACTTAAATCACTTCACTGACAATACAGAATAACTTTCAAAGAGGAAAAGGAGAAAAAAAACAAGACTTTTTTTTTATTATTCTACACAAAAATTATGCTTTTTTTCCCTTTGCCTTTTTCTTGTAAATAACTGAATAATTTGAGCTGAACTTCTTGCAAATGGTAGACCGATACAACAGGAGACAAACAATTTGACAACTATTTTCTTTTAAGGTTTCATGAGCCAAAAAGGTCAGGAACTACTGTTCTATTAAAACCCCTTTTAGCTGCTGAGATCCCCTTTTGTCAGATGTTTGAACCAATGAAAGCCAAGTGGCAGAGACCTTATAGTTTGATTTATTTATTTTTTTGGCCCGTCTTGCACTTTGACATTGTGTCGTAAGAAGAGTTATTCTTTGAATCCAACAGACAAAATGTCAAAAGTCAGTTCTGTAATTAGCTACATTTCCTGAATCATAATAATAATACACAATAGCCTAGACGTCCCTGTCTCCAAGCAATCAAACACACTACTGTACTGTACCCACTTTGACTGACGCGCACAAACATGCACTGATATAGAGGCAAAGAATTCCATGTAAAGATCAAGATTTTCTTTTTTGATGTATTGGCAGTATTGTTTTTAACAATTTTTTTTTCATTGTCTCCCCATTTCCCTGTACCCCCTCCCACCTTGACTTCTTTTTTGTCTTTCACTCTCCAGATTTAATAAGATACAGAACACAAAGAACACAATGAAGAAGGACGGCATCAGCTCTCTGACCTACAGACTGGTTCAGGTCAAAAAGTATCCTCTGTACACAAATATCTCTGTGGAGATCGGCAAACCCCCGCCCCGGCCTTTTAAGGGATAAAGAGAGAGGAAGATGAGGAGTTTGACACACTGACTGGAGAGAAAAAGACGAGGAGAAGAAGAGCCCCTATGAAGTTTATAAGATGGAAATAAAGAGGTCACATATCCTTGACATCTGGAAAGATGTCAACGAGAGAGGAGTCATAAGCACATCATGGTCTCTTCCTCTCTTTTTACCCCTCTCTCTGTTTTTTTTTTTTTTTTGGGGGGGTTTAGCTTGCCATTAACCAGGACTCAGGCTCTTTCCAACTTTTTCAAGCAGCCAATGGCTTCACACCTCCTTCCTTTACCGATGAGTGACTTCAGAATTGAAAGAGTGTGGACCAAAGCTGGCGTCAAACTTAGAAGCTGATTGTTAATGAAAGTCTTTCCATTACCAATCTTTTGGCATCCAGTGGCATTTCGACAGAGGATATTGACAGGAACTATTGCCTGGGAGATTACAGATGAGAAAACAACATAATTTGAAACTTTGGAAAGTTTTCATTGCCTGTTCTGTAACATTGGACAGCATCAAGGATTTCTTGGAATATTTGACCAAGTTCATATAAGCAGAATGAAAACAAAGACCGATATGAGACGTGGTACCGGCTGGTTTGGAAATGAAATATCAGGGAAATAAAGATCCTGGTGGACAACAAACCTTACAAACGCCATCAAACATTTTACTTTACAGTGATGGTCAAGTGAATGGGCATTTCCATTAGAGGCAAACTGTAACATTAATGAAATATGATGACATGCAGTGATGGTCCATGGAACTGTATCTGATGGATTGCATATCAAAGAAATCGTCTGACTCTCATCTTTACAAATGATGCCAATAGACGTTTTAATATTGACGTCTTTGTCAGGGAGTTTTAATCTAATTACTCAATCAATTCCTCCGGTATCAATAAATGAATGTGTATTGTGCCTGCATCTACAGTGCTGGGACACGCTGATAAAACATGTTCATCAGCAGCAACAATCTCCTGAGAACTCTCTTTTTGTTCTCTTTTATATATATATATATATATATATATATATATATATATATATATATATATATATACACTGTATATAAATTAAAACTTTGAAAACCGAAAATGTGTGACGGAAAGGTTTTGCAACAAAAGTAAACATATTGAAGATATGAATTGTTTTCTCCTGTGCTGAACGCAGCGTTGTGGCGTTACCTTGGGAATGCTTTTGAAATGAAATCGAGGAACTGAAGACAAAAAGGCAGATATACACTGACAGCTCAGTCATGATTTTAACCCCAAGCTTTTTTTTTTCGTTCCACTTGAAGAAAGCAAGATGTTTATTTTGGTAACCTCAACTGTAAAGGTACATTTGGCTTGAGGTACAGTTTAAGTAGAAATATGCATTTTTCATTAAAAAATTGGACATTTACAAAATTTTCTGAACATACAGTATATGGGACACATGGGGTTAAACTAAGCTGTCTTAAAAGACGCATGGCTCTTAAAGTGTTGTGGATACAAAAGCTGACTTGAAACTGGCTTCACAGATAGACTAGGTGAAAAGTAATTTTTTTTAGCCTACAATGTAACCTGGACGTCAAAGTTTTCACAAAGTATCGCAATTCATTAAAACTCTGTCGATACTGTTACAATGCCGTTTTCTCTTTCTGCTATCTTTTTCTTTAAATTTATATAAAAAAGACAAGCATATCCGGAAAGAGGAAATTATGAGGCGATAGGTGGTGGATATTGTGATTTTTAAGGCAGTAATGAGAAGTTATTGTTTGAGCAGTTTGACTGACATCTCTATTGCTGCTTCAGATTTTATCATCAGCTGTCAGTTCTGTATTTAAATCTATTTCATCGCACTTTTTCATAGATGACAGATTAAAAAAAAATTGATTGTTTTAATTTTCAAACTTTTTGTCTCATGAGTTTCATAACTGTCCCTGTGTAAAAAGAAACAAACTACATTTTTTATTATGATTTCCGACATCAGTGTATTGAAACCTTTCACTGTTTTATGCAATGATATATCACTCTTCATCCTTTGTTTTATTTTCCCTTGTCTCTACTGTTGTCGTTATTGTTGACGCCTAAACACCAAACTGATGCCTTCAGAAGTTATCTAAATTAAAGGGGCAGGTCATTTTTGGGTGTAAAACTATGATGATGAAGATGTGTGTTTTAAGATGGCTACTACAGAAATGGACTTATATTTGTTTCCATTTTAAAAAAATCATGTAAAACCTATACAAAATATTTCCACCAATCTTTAAAATTTTAAACAGGCAGAAGATGTGTGTGCAATGCTGTAACTGTTTGAATTTTGTATCATTCAGAAAAAGTTGGTGCTTTTATTTTGGTGAAAATTGTGTATTGTTGGCCTCCTCTTTGATCAGCCTTGAGGCAAAAATGTTCCCATCTGTTTGGCTCTCCATTATCTTCGCCGGAGCCTGTTGGAAGGTTTGATTACTCCTCTCTCTCTCTCTCTCTCTCTCTCTCTCTCTCTCTCTCTCTCACACACACACACAAAAACACACACACACACACTGTCTTCCTTTTTTTCTTTGCATTATCTCGCCTTTCATTGCCTTTTCTTTCTTACTCTGCCAGTCCAGGCTGTATGTGTCAATGCACTGTTTTGCTTTGTGGTGGGCCAACTTCAGGCACAGCTGTGTCTCACTAGAGTGCTTCTTCTTTTAATAGATATTGACAGGGCCTCTCTTTGTGTCTCTGACTCTGTGCCACTTACTGTATCTTTATTTTTCTATCTCAGTACACATCCCCATTTGTGAATCCTTCTATGTAACTCCCCCCTGCAGAGTGCAGAACTCTCCTGGTGAGTTGTCCTCAGTGGGCAGACTACCTATGGAGAGGTCAATACAATCCCTTCTCTATACTACAGCTTATCCAGTGCAATATTACAGAATTGTTCACATGTACCATATATCTCGCTTCAAAGTCATTGTTTTCAAGTGGGGCATGAGGTGATAACATGTTTTAAGGGTTGGATTAACTTCAGTTTATAATGCAGTCATGCTTCTTTTCCCAAATAGATGTCTTCCTCTTTTGCCTCTAATTCATCTTATTGATTTAAAACCCTTGTAATCAGTACACAGCAGACACAATTACAGCTGTTGCTTTGATTTTCCCCTTCTTACAGTATATAAGCATTAATGTTCTACTTTCATAAAGATGGGCGACTTTCGAAAATAAAGGAATGGTTCAAATTGAAGTAACAGAGGCCGAGATATCCTGACTTTAGTCCCGAGTATGCACCTATCTCATAAACTTTTCCCAATAGACTCACAGCTCTTCTACTGCTTGGATCGGCATCATCAGAACAAAAGATTAACAACAGTGTTAGAACTATCGTATTATTTCATAGTCTAAAAGACTGTGTACATAAAAACATTGGTGGAGCTGTTAACTACATCTCTCAAGGTGCATTTCGGCAAGAAACATCCAATCACAAGGCAAACAGACGCTGTTGAGAAAACAGATTTTCCAGTCTGCAGCTAAAATTAATTCATTTTGGATTTCTGGGTCAAGTATGGACAAGTTGGGAAAAAATACTTCTGGAACCAGAAGATTTTTCCACTTCACAACTCTATTATTTGACTCTTAAAATGCATTCAGGTCTTGCTCCCTCCACAGAAGACATTATACAGCTGTTTTCACAGGATGAGTAGTCCTCATTGAACTTTAAAATTAGGATACATTCTAGCTTCATCAAGGCTATTCTGACAAATTACAGGCAACTCTTTATGCGGTCAGTTACATAAAGAAAGTCCAAGCTGAGACACAATGAAGGAAATAGCAAGAGAGGCCCCAGTGTGTATAAACAGTAACCTGGGATATAGATGTAAGAGATCGGCAACAAAAACTTCAGCAAAAATAGTATTTGAAAGGTTTCCTTTACTCGAGAATGAGAACAACTGAGGAGCGCTTGATGTTTCTTTTAATGGACTCTTGACTTTTGAAGATGTTCCAGTTGTTAAGCACACCTCAGGTGGTGAAGTATTCGAAACGGTTTTTCAAATATATTTCTTGCTGCAAACAGCAGACAGGACTTTCAGGCCTGTGGGCATTTTTAAAACAAATACTGTATCTCTAGCTATGTTTTTTTGTACATTGAATGTTGAAAATGTTATATCTTATATAGAATGCATTACGTCATATCTATCAAACCTACTTTTTCTATACAATCAATAAATCAGATGGTTAAAAATTGTGTGATGGTGGTGTCAGTTGCTTACTGTGTGTGTACATGTGTAAAGAAGACAATCACACTCTGGTGAATGAATAGAAACCTCATAATAAATTAGTTATAACCTGCAGGCTGGGGTAATCCCAGAGCTTTGTAATGTAATATCAACAGTTTTTTGCAATCCTGTTTCCTGTTGCCATGACAAGCCACATAAACCTGTTACTGTTGTTTGTGTGTGGTCCCGGTGACTTAGTGGACTGAAATGCTAAACCACCTTGTGGATTACACTCGGCTTTACTTCTGTACTTCCTGCCGCCCTCCCAATAGTATAAACAAATCTTAATTGCTACAAAGCAAAGCTTTCTCTCTTTGACTTTCTACTGCTTTTCTCATTCTTTTATTGTTTTGTGGGGAGCACTGGCCCCAAAAGCTCTTCAGGGAAATCAGGATGGTGTTCTCTCAGAGACCAGAGACTGTTCACAAAACAGAAAATCGTTCAAATAAAGTAAAAAGACACAACTCAAGAGGAAACGAGACTGTCCTTCCCGAAAAAGGATTATTACAGGGGGCAAGTTGGGGTTGTGGATTGGTTCCTCCACAGCGCTTTGGAAATAGGTCTGGCAATGCCTTCCTCAACAGCGCTGCAGAGGATGGTCTGGCTAGTCCACACAGCATTCCAGGATGGGAGAAAAACGTGCTCCGGTTTATTGGCATTTCTTTAGACCAATGACAATTGTCTTGGGCAGCGATAAGGGCCGGACAGAGCCACGGTGCTGCTGCAAAATAGCCTCGGGAAGGAACTTGTTTTGGTGGAACGTGTACGTTCAAAGGTTGTTTTAGTTGTGCAACAGAAAACTCAGATTGGACAGATAGTCTACCCTGCAGAGATCTGAGAAGCAGTTAACCATAGTCCTCCTAAATTGACTGGAGTTTAAAATTGCAAGCGGAACAAGCAGAAGGTAACGGACATCTGGCCGAAAAGAGTGACATCCAGCGGAATTTCCGGTGGCACCGGAGCAATCCCAGAAGTGGAACATCGTGGATATAGACTAGGCAATGTGAGACTATGGATGGGTCAAACACAGGACTTTAAAATTAAACATGAAGGTTTTTTTTTACTTTACAGACAACCAGAAGTTATGTAAAGGCTAACTTAGGCTAAGTTAGGTAAAGACACACCAACCCGACGGCCGAACGTCAGCAGAAAAGAACACACCGAAGCGATGTTGACTTGAGCGTACGTTCTGTGCGTGCACGTAATACGTCTCCATAACAACAGGCGGCGCTAATCTGTTTTGTCGCCCAAAAAATTTTAACCGGAATTGACGGAGCACGCTGTCGTCAGTCATTGTTTTCATCACAGAGTGTTGATAGTAGTCAAGGAGATACTGGCGTTGTCAGCTCTCGGGCTTCTTCTTGTGGAAGAAGAAAGATGTCGCAGGCGAAAAATAAGGAGAAACTGCACTAAGTGGGCGAAGCCATGGATCTCACAGCGACAGGCTCAAGGAGCTTGCACTGATTCGCTAGTCAAGGGCTAGCACTCCACCAATCAGATTGGTCATTGAGTCCGACTGCCCACCGGCCGATTCAACAAGTCAAATTGGCCAAAATGAAGGCCGACGGCACACACACCGAACAGACTTGAGTCACAGACCTCGGAAGACTGTCCAATGGCCGATAATTGGATTGGTGTGTCAGCGCCTTAACACAACAGATGTTTTTTAACCCATACCACCATGATTTTCTAAACTTAACTAAGTAGTTGTGGTGCCTTAACGTAACCAAGTAGTTTCTGTGCCTTAACCTAACCAAACTGCGACCGTTTCACAACATTAATGACGTGTTTAAAACCGCGACTCTGGTTTAGATATGGGGACGGAAAGCTCTCATGTGGGTCTTATTTCCTTTCACCTCTAGGGGCGCTAATTTATGAAATGCTCCTGTTGGTCGTATTGTAGGGTAAGAATAAACAATCTATATTGTCGTATGCTTTGAAGGACTTGTTGGAGGAAACACAAAGTGATAGATTTTTAATGGACGTGGAAAGGTGTTTTAATTTGAAATATTTTACAAGATGCTGGTGTTTATTATACACTACATGATTTGTGGGTGTGATTAATTTGGGTTCCCTTTTAATTTAGGCAGTAAATTTAAACTCCACTTAAATGAATAGTTTGACATTCAAGGCTTTTTTTGCTGAGAGTTTGATGAGAAGATTAAAACACTCTTCTCATTGAACTCTCAGCAAGAAATCAAATACACATATTTCACAAATGTCAAACTATTCCTTTAACCTTGTGTCTTTCTGATTATTCGGTAATTAAGATGATAAATATGGAAGAACAGCTTTCAGATCGTATTCTACGGCCACCGTACTATTCAGTCTCTTCACTGTTTGATTTGAACACTCCCCTCGAGAAAAGGTAAAAAGAGTGTATTCATTCATAAAGCCTCCTGATAAAATACGATTTAAAAGGTGTTCATAACCCTAAATGTTTCAACTTAATCCCAAACTTGCATAATGAAGCTTTTCAGGGAGAATTAGGGCAGTGAAACGTGTCAGTTGTAATGACAGTACTTAATAAAGCAGCAGCTTGGGAGACTTATTTATAAAGTACAGTAAATGCCATTATAGGCTTCAACACTGCACATACAGTAACATATAACAAGAAAATATCATTTTTGGTTTTCATTCAAAGATCCCTCATGATTAAATTGGTAGATAATGACAAATAATAGTAAGAGATCTGCTGCATATAAACCTATATAAAATGACAATACACTTCTCTTTCATCATACACTGAAGATCTTTCTAAAGAGGGTCAATTTCTTTGATAACAGTGGAAATAAAAGGCTGTTTCTAAGAAAGTCTACACATTATTTCTATTGAGAAATTAATAAAGCAGTTCATAATAGATTGTTTTTCCTGCTCTACAGTGTACATGCACAAATAACCCTTTCAAATATCCCTTCTGTCTACAACTACTGTACAGTCATTTGTTAGGCCATAGTCTCATATTTTCTATTTCAATTAGTCTGGAAATTGAACTGTAGAATTTATAGGACAGTTACAAATTGTTAATTGCTTTGCTAAGCCATTTCCTAGTCTAAATTGCATCACAGCTGTGCATACATTTGGCTGGTGCATCAACCCGTGACAGGTCAATTACAATTTCTTATCATCCAATAATCTCATTGGCCTTGTTATATTGCCAGTTGTTTCCCAAAGCAGGTGTCTGGAAATTAAAAGTATGCCTCCTGGGCAACTAGCTTGTATAAAAGTTTACTATTCTTTCCCTCTTAAAACTCTAAAAACTTTTTGAAAGAAACCGTGGACAGGCAGATAAAATATAAAAGGGTAAATATCTGGAGTGCGGTCACCTTTCAAGGTACAAGTTTGTTCTAGTTCCCGTCAGAATTGTTTAATTATAGATTTTCCTGTTAGGCTCAGGGGTTGAGGGTGTTTGAGACCCTGTAAATAAAACATAAAATTTTTCCATCACTGCATTCATATTATATTATTAAATGGAGAGAGTTTTAGTCTTGATTTCCTCCATAATTTCTCTGTTATCAGTGGTTTACAAGGACTACAAACCATCTTCTCGGCTAACGGGATAAAGTCTGTTCTTCTTAACATACAATATGGCCTGATATAGGTAATTAGGGATTGATCCTCCACCGACCACCCTCTATGCATTGTGTACTCCGTTAGTTTGTGGTAATTTGATTAAACACTGCAACTAAATTTAGGAATATGCACCATGGAAGCCGAATATATTCTAAACTAATAAAGTTATTATATCCAGATATTGAGTCTGAGTCCATCTACATAACAGGACCACAACGTTATATAATGATGTCTTTGTTGATATTATACTTTGCAGGTAATCAAATTCCCAAAACCCACTGACATACAGAGAACCAGGAGCTTTGACCGGTCTGTCTAATCAGCTTTGAATTTTGACCTTGTTTGTAATATTTAGCTATGTTCTGATAATGGGCAGCCTTGTCCACCAAAGTGGCAAATTCAGTGGGTCTCTTGTATTGCAGAAATCCTGGATGAAAAGTCCTTGTGGAATGGCAGCTGTTCTGTTCTGATGGCTTTTGGTGTTTGTTTTAAATGATTTATTTGGTTCTTGTTCAGTTCTGTTCCCAAAAAACTTGAATTTGTGAAGTTGCAGATTATCCATTTTCAGCAGCACACAAGGGTTCAGCATGTTCTTAAAGGGTCGAAGCTGTGTAGTTGATCAGCCATCAGGGACTGTATACTGTAGGGTAACAGCTGGTTCTCTGCTGGCAGAGGGAATCAGTTTTTCTTGGTAGACTGTTGTTCAGGCGTACAGTTTTTGAGGCGGGAACAGGTGGCGAGACGGTTTCCCTCCCAGTAGCCGGCATCCTGACCATCGTGACAACGACACTTGGTGCAGGAGTCGACCCAGATGGGTTCTCCTGCAGGAATCACCTGGCTGCGTGATGCATCAACATAGCAGTTAGGACCTGGAGGAAGATGAGCAACAGAGGTAAGTATAACTGCAGATGAACAGATAGTACAAACTGGGAAGCAAATAAAGTCAAGTGCATACACACTCATCTCTGAGATGCCAACTGTGTTTTATTTTACTTTCTACTTTTTTATGCTATTTTCAACATACCCTCCCTGCATTCAGGGCAGCATTTCCCAGGCTGGTAGACAGGGTTGACACATGGTGGAGGGGCACAATCTGCAACTAGACAGCGGGCGATGCCATCACTGTCACAAGTGCACTGCTCACATTCTGATGGCTGGGAAAATGCATACACACGTAGACACAAACAGCATGAGACTCAACATGGATCTTATTTCTAACCAGCATCTCTCAGCAACTCCTCCTTAATGCCATCTCAATAGGGGGCGCCATTTACCTCCAATTCTCAGCTGTATGCTCAAGTTACATAGCAACATCCCAGATTGTTATTCATCGGTTCAGAGTTTTAGAAGGAAATACACTGAAAGAGAAGTACATTGGCTTATAGCCTTATTATTAAAACATCCAAACTTAGGGAAACTGTGTGGGTAAAAATATGTTTGTGCATTTTACACATTTGAATTACAGGCAACAGCAGTTGCAGAACAGAGCATGAAACAGTATTAGGCTGCTCAGCTCAACTTTTGTTTTTGTGATATACAGTATATGTGAAAGATACTTTTAGTTATTTACAATCTGGCTTCCCCAGTTTCCATTTTTTCTGTTGGACATGAGTCCTATACTGCACATACAGTCTATACAAATATAGCCCATACTGTTTGTCAGTGCAGTTTAAAACGTTTCTAAAAAAAATATGATTGACATTAGCGCCTTCACAAATGCAGCAGTATTTGATTTCGAGATAGTGCAGACAGGCAATGTCGAACTTT
This sequence comes from Perca flavescens, assembly GCF_004354835.1. Taxonomy (NCBI): domain Eukaryota; kingdom Metazoa; phylum Chordata; class Actinopteri; order Perciformes; family Percidae; genus Perca; species Perca flavescens. Next base: position 17,670,792 of record NC_041342.1, read on the forward strand.
TTGGCAATATATTTTTTTAAAACAGATGGTGCTGTATTTGTGTATTCTACCCTTACAAAACTAAATAAACGTACCGTTAATGACAGTTAGGTGCCACCACAAATAAAGCAAAACTAAACTATATTCTATATCAGTAGTTCCCAACCTTTTTGACCCCTTAAGATTAACTAATGTCTGCATATGACCCCCTAATTACCCGTTATGGCCTTTGTGTGGCAATAGTTCCATTAAAGAGTGATTTTAGCATATAGCTAATATATATATCTATATATAGATATATAGATATATATATATTTGTTTTTTTCTTTATATTCAATTTAATCATCTGATGTCCCCTTAGATATTTCTTGAGACCTGACCTCCAAGATGGGAACCATTGCTGCATATACTGTGTAGATACAGTATTTTAGTGAATGTTATGTAAATGGGTGTATATATGAGAACATTTAAGGCCCTATAATAACAAGAGTATCTATCCCTATAATAACAAGAGTATCTATATGGTCATTAAGTCCCCATCCATACTCGAAGCCATCCCTGGCCATCCCCGTTTTTGCAAGCTACCAGGTGTCAGAGCTTTCATGCTTACCTGGAAGTTCTGTCCCAGTTCGTACACCACTCCTCGGTACTCACACCCGATCTTCTCGCACCTGGGGCAGCAGTCGGTGGGGTAGTGGCTGACATGGATGCATGCAGCCGGGAGCGAAGTGCACTCAGTGCGGGAACATGCGGAGCCCTCGGTGGTGCATTCACACTGGGTGCAGTGATCAGAGTCCAGAAAATACCATTCCCCTACAAAGTATATGCTGCCGTTGGCCTCGCAGGTGCTTTCCTGCTGTGTGCCGACTGAGAAGCCAAAACCGGCCTGTGCGCAAAGCAGTAGTGCCAAAACGGCCGTGCGTATTCTTTGCTCAAAGGAAAGACGCTCACTGAAAACCATGTTGATTTATTTGATTCACCTTGTCCAAAACAAAAAAAAGGTTACCAAGAAACAGCCACTGCAGTCCAACTGGGATTTGGTAGACAGATTACCGAGTTTGTTACATTGTTACTGGACGCAAATATCGTTGGCATTACCTCAGTCCTCCTCCGACAGCGGTCTAGCCTACTGGGGCTGCGCACACTTCTGCAAAGAGTCCGGAAGGGGGTGGAGGTTGGGGGGCATAAAGAGGGAAAGTTATAGGCTAGTTGTTGCCTCTTCGAGAGTTCACATTCACACGCCAGTCTTGCAGAAGGCTGAAGTCTGTCCCTCCCCCAGACTTTTACAAGGGCACAGGTGGTCATCTGGTGTGTTGATTTTTTGGTAATTACTTATGTCTACAAAGCATGTCATTGATGTTTATAAGTAATTTGCTACATTGTGTCATTTTGTAATGCATTTTTATCGCGTTATAATTAGAAAACAAGTCTGTAGACCGTGGAACACTAATGTTGACAGTTACGAGAGATCTCGCGATATCTCCTCCTAGCAACTGGAACGTTTACCCTGGATACCTCAGACTTGGGGTGTTGCAGTTAAGGTGAGAGTTTTTTCTTCTTCATTTTAGCAACATAAAAAACACATTTTATTAAATTTCTCCGTGTTTTACCCAAGCAGTTTTATCATTTCATTGTACGTGTTTAAAATACACTATGGGAACACTGTTCTCGTGTTGTTAAGGTTTCCTAGCTTTCCCGAAGAGTCCGAGATCTCAATTAACTAGCCAGCCTAACGTTAGCTAAAAACAACGGCAGTTGTATAACTTTACAGCAAGAGGAACCTCCCTGTAGAGAACAGTTACATACCCATAAACCTTTAAGCTATTAATTGCACCAGTGGTGGTGAGAGAAGCATTTAGATATCTACAAGATCCTGTAACGTTATGCAACATTTTACTTAAAAGGGGCGGAAGTGAGGGAAATCCCGAAGGATGACTGCGATGTAACGTTAATGCAAACTTAATGCGATGTAACGCAAAGGTTATTTGAGGAAAGGCAACAGTAACGTTAGTTTAAAAAAGAAATCCTACCATGATGATCGTTTGGGGGCGGAAGTGTTGTCAGCAAAATATAATTTTTTGTAAAGTAAAAGTACTCAATGTAGAGCTAAGACTATAAATATATAGAAATAATATTTTACCAGCTCAATCTCTATTTTGTAAGTGAAGTTCATGTACCTCAAATTTGTACTTAAAGTATAGTATTTGAGTAAATGTAGAGTGTTACATTTTACCAATGTGTTACTGCAGTTTCTCTCTGTTCCTTCACTCCTAGATTATCATTCCTATGCAGTCTCACGATGGAAACCAGCTCTGGCGTCCTGGCCAGTCCCTGTGGAGCCTGGTCGCTGAACATGTTCCTGGGTCAGAGTTGCCAAAGATCCAAGCAGCACTGGGCCACTCCCTGGTGGACATGTACACAGAGGTGCACACTGAGGTGAGATTGTTTTCATGACTGCATTTTTTTCTGGTTTCTTTTGCCAGAATGTAGCTACAGTACATACCACACACATGCTTTCAAGTCAGAACATTCCTCTTCAGATTCAGCGGGTAAAGCTGGTTTCATCATTCATGTTTTATCCATTTAAAGAATTCAGACAGTGGGTCTCTTTCTGGTAGGATCCCACAAGACTACCACCACACCATCTACAAGAATTTCCTTTTTAGCTCAGTTTCGGGGTGAATTAAGGAATTTGCTCAGTTAAGCATTTCTCACCAAACAATTTATGAACTCCGGTGTTAGGTTGTGTAAGTAGGTTAGTTTTCCTGCATACATTCATTTGTTCCCAGACTCTCTAATAAAATTGAAATATGGGTCAACTGGCACTGTGCTACAGTGAAATCCAAATATGAGCCAGGCAGATAGACATCAATATTTACTCAAGACCAGCTAAATTCTCTGCCCTAAAGCCCCATGCATGGAAAGCACTCAGCTCTGGCAAAATTACCTTACCCAAGAAAGACTTGCGGGTCGATGATGAGAAACTTCCCCAGCTAAGAATGAGTGGAACAAACCTCAATAAATAGGCCAATTCAAGGTCAAGGAAAGTCAAAGTGATGTGAAAAGAAAAAGAAAAAGAAAATATTTAAAAGAAAAACAGAGTAACTCCTTAAGTGTGGTCATAAATCATGAATAGAAATTGGAGAAGAATTAAGAAAGATACTGTAATCAGATAAAAAAAACAGGACTTCAGTAATTACATAGTTGTATATGATGCTGACAAAAAGCAGATACAATAACTTAAATGATTAAACTATTCTCAATCGTTGTGTGTCAATTAACTGATTGGTTGATTAATCAACTAATTCTAAATGAACTCAAAACATTACAGTGCATTGAAAATTGCTCAGTGGTTTACCTTAAATCTAAATGTGAGGAAATGCGGCCTAGTCTACTGAGGGAACATTCCTTTTAAGCTGAAAGGAGAGACCATGCCATGTGCACTTAAAGCCAACTCCGTAGCTGTAGATTTCACAAAGAATTCCTCTAATTAGCACTTTCTGTGGGATATCAAAATCTATTTGCTGCATACTTTCTCATATACAACCCAGCCGCTCTCTCTCTGTCTGTCTTCTTTGCTTTTCTACGCTCGTACCTTCTGCCATCTTCTATTGTTTCCTCTTTTGTGTGTTCAGTATTGAAATCTCTTCATTTGTTAACAGCCTTCAGTGTGGCAACAGGCCAGTCACTGTTTGCAGAAAAACATGTGGACATACGTAGTCTGTTTCAGCTCTCTCAAGCTGTGCCATGTAGACTCTGACCACATATCAACATCTAAAAATCACATGTGACAACTACAAAACTATTTTTTACGTGGAAGCATGCAAGAATCCCTCCTTTTTACACACACAAACGCACACACGCACGCACACAGGAATGTACGTACACACACACACACACACACACACACACACACACACACACACACACACACACACACACACACACACAGAAAGAGGAAATAGGACCAGTGAGCTTAGTGAGTCAGGGGTTCGGTATAAAAGGGTTAAAGAGGATAATCCTCAACTGTTGATAAGACCGCTAGCAACACATATACTTTGACCCAATTGTGTATGTGTCTTTGAAAATACAGTAGATGTGTGTGTGTGTGCATACATGTACCCTGTGTGTGACTTTCAGTATTGCTCTGATGTTTTTTCACCTATGATTCAGTGTATGCAGTGGCTGGCTGGGAAGCCCTCAGATGGAAAGAAAGACTCAAGCTAAAAGCTTTAAGAAATTTCCAGGAAATAAAAGAAGAAAACAAAGCTCAGAGCGCCCTTATTTAACTCTAGTAGTGCATGCAGGTTCCCTTCACTTATTACGTTTACTGAAGGGAGGATCACTTTCTTTTCTCTATTTTTGCTGTCTGAGTCTGCTTATCTCCATCTCTTTCTACTTCTGTTTTTCCTCTCCTCCGTCCCTGTCTGTTTCTCCTTCAGCCATGTAATGAATTCCATCCCTCAGTGAGCCACTGTGAAAAGTAATAGTTGATCTGCAGGCGACTGCTCCATTCCTCAATGCGGCCAGTCCTCCCTCCATCAAGGTCTCCATTGTCTCAGGCGGTTAGATCAGAGGGAACATTAGCCTCTCTTTTCAAGTCTCTCTACAAGGCCAATCTCTCTGTGCCCCTCTACACTCTCTTGAATTTATCTCTACTCTGAATCAAAATGAGCCCTTTAAGTTAAATGTAGTCTAAAACCCAGTTATATAATTCAACATAATAGCTTCTAGTACGTTTTTTTTAACTGACATGTTTCAACAGCACTCCCTTCAAATAACTCCTCGATGAGATCAACAGTCTCACAGAAGGGGGGGGGGTAAGATCCAGGAACAACTTGTTAGCTAGTGGGCCATGAATCCTTAACACCTCGACACCCAAAGACAGACAGAGGAAGCCAGTGTGAGTGAAAAGGGCTGCGTGTGTAATGTATGAGTATGCAACACACTGTGTGAATCGTGGTATGCAACGAGATGTGCACACACTTCAACACACATGCAAAGACCAGAAGCGGTGTGTTTAGTATCCTCCAGTGTATTCCTTTGAAGTGAAGTATTTGACTGCAAATGACAGAAATGATTGGCAGACAACATGTGTGGAGGTGTTAATGGTATCCAGACTTCACACAAACATTCACACACATCTTTTCTTTTTTTGGGACAATTTTTTTCTTTGGCTGTTACATTTTGGGTATATACGGTGATTTTTCTGTAAAGATGCAGAAAACGAGGTTGGTCAGACCTTCTACTGACGATAGAGGAAGTCAGCTATAAAGACTGAGCTTTTTAGCATTTTTTTTGCTTAACAATTCCTTGATCCGCATTGATAATCCTACTGTAGTAAAATTACAAGCTGCCATGTTAACATGGTGTGACATAGTGTAAGCAAGATATGGGTTAACAAAGGTTAAGGTCAAACAGTAATGTATGAGACATAAGTACTGTAAGGCTCACTATTCAGATTTACAGATTTTCACAAAAAATATGTTAGTTGAAAGGATGTTTTACCCAGATTTAATGTCCCTTTGCATTGTTTCCTGTTCCAAGAAGATCATTTTCAATGTTTACAGCAATTTACAGTCAACAAGGTCTTCTTGTTCCAAGGACGGCCCTGAACATGTTTTCATTAATAGAAAGTGAAGTGAAAAATGGAGATAGTCAGTTATAGTGGAAAACAAAAACAGTTCAACTTCAATGTTTACATTGCAAGTTGGTGGTATTCTTAATATGTTTGTATCATTGATATATTTTCATCTAATGTAAATTCACAATTGTTAATATTTAAATTATAGCTAGAGCTACAGTGGAATCCTGCACATACCCACAATACTATGCACCCATACACTCACAGTATAATTGCTTTTTCAAAGCTTATAGTCATATTTTGGACTCACTGAGACTCGAAAGAAATAAGATAATCCTTCACCGCCTTCCCTGAGACATGAAAAGTCTTGCTATCATCCTCAGTCAGAGAGGACCGTCAGGAGAGTCACTGGATGACGGATGTCTGGCTCACTGCTTGCTTGCAGCATATTGCAGGTGGACTGTCCCCTCGGCTTTAAAAGAGAGGTTCACTAAATCAAATTAAAATATTTTCATTTATCAGTACCATCACTTGGTGCAGGATCATAAGCTGTCAGCTGTGAATGTGTCACCTGGACTGACAGCAAAAAGTGTAAAGCACGTCTTGGAAATATCCCGTTAGTATGATACAGGTACATTATTGTATGTACAATATAACCCCTTCACTTATCATAATAATACAATTTGCAGATGGAGATGTGGCACAAGATGTGGCAAGAGAGCCAGCAAGGAAACAATCGCAGCAGGACAGGGACCCCGCTCCCACGTCAGCAGGCCTCCCCTCTAGCCGACCCCCCTGCCGTCAAAGAGCTGGTGAGAGCCGAGGTGAAGATGTTACTGCAGACTCTCAGCGAGAGAGCCAGCAGGGAAGGGAGGTAGGTGTAAGATCTAACACACAAATCTACTCCACTGTGCATTATTAGTGAGAATAAGTGAAAGGTTGTGTTTTTTTGCCTTTGTAAGGATTGGCCAAAAAAAATAATGGTTTGTACAACATGAGAGAACCATTAAAGACACTAAGAAAACTGTACTAGTAATGCAAGTGATAGTAATGGGATATTGTTGAAACAAAACAAATAATATATTTTTTGTTATTTACTGTCAAATAGGAATGCATGAAGGACAGACTAAAATTATACAAACGTAACAATCCAACACTGGTTATTGGCATAGAGTATGGTTTTACTACAGTGGTAGCAATCTTAGAAGTACACCACTGCAGATTAACGCTCTCTCAAAAACGTTATATTGTTGCACACAATTTGTCAGTCAGTCAACTCTTAGTCACTAGTTGAACTTGATGAATTCAACAAGATAGCAGAAATTTACATTTTCAACATTCTGTATGAATTAAAATTAAAATTATTGTCAGCTACATGCTTGAGAAAGCAGTTTAGTTCCAGATGTATAAACAGCCATTAGAGTCGACATTTGCATGATTTATTTCTCTAATAGTCAATAAATTCAATTTCTCTCATGATCTAATTTGTTAGTGTGACTTTTTCACAGAAGGTTTTCTTTTCCTGGTCAGCGGTTTAAATTGAGCACAACACTTTGGCTTTTTCACAAGCCAAGACATGGCATAAATAAGTACCGGTAGGTTAAGACCCTGCTTTCACTCTGTGCGTAATTTTCCCCCTAACAAAGAGTGCCATAAAATGCTATATTGTGTTCCCACGTCAGTTAAAAATGGGATGGAAAGCAGAGGAACAATGCTTTTTGGCATAGGGATGTTGCAGACTGGTTTGGGAATTGTGGAACAATGGAACATTTATAGGAGGGAGACTTAAATGCATTCCACACCAAATGCCAACAAACACTAGATTTTAAAAGGCACAGTCGATGCTAGCTTTATTGGATTAAATAAAACTCATAAAACTCCTCTTAAAATTGTAAAGAGTTTACAAAAATGCGTAAAACAGACGTTTATCAAGTTGTTTGTCAGTGAACTGCTAACGGGGCGAACACAATGAAGCTTGGTACTCTGTCGGTTTTTTATGAGGCACATTCATCCGGGAGTTATAAGCTCCTCAAGAGGTCGTAATAAAACTTTCTAATTGCTGTTTGGCTTTTAATTTCTACAGCTAATCTTACAGCTCAGGTCAGAGATGAGCTTGTAGCAATTGGCAATTTCATGACATGTATTAAAAATACTCAGAGGAATGTCATAAAGACTGTTGGCAGGATAATATTGGTTAGTGACACTGCCCTACATCCTTACATTACAATTTTAAGGCGCAATTTATGTATCAAAAGGTGTTTGGGAGGAAGTGTGTGGGTGAGAGTATGCATATGTATGAGCTAGTAACTATCCCAGCAACCAGCTCGCTGCTGCCAGGAATGTTGCCCTCTCTCACCTCTCAGGCTTTGTCGAGGCTTTTTAGGGAAAAGCACAGCATAAGATGGATTGTTCTCCGTTTTGTGACAAACCATTTAGTACATGTCAATTTATTGACTTCCTTTGTATTGTGATCGTCTTTTTTTCTGTCCATTTATGTCGTATATATTGTTAAACTATAGGCTGCATGCAACTCTAGTGGTTTAGGTTTTCTTTTCTTTTTATGTGTGTTTGGGCTTATTTTGTGTATGGCATCATCCCCAGTCTAATTTGACTAATTTGTGCTATGTTGACCTGTTCTATAAAATCTACATTCATTTTTACCAAATTACTAATTTATGTCAGATGGGTATGTCAGTAGTCAGCCAACTGGAATGTTGATCTGATGAAGCCAGAAGATAACCAAAGTTATTCATCCTGAGGAAAACATATATGTATGTGCCAAGTTTTGGGGGCAATTCATCCAATAAATGTAGAAACATTACACTCAAAACAACAAAAGCCAGATGATCACCAAAGTCAGTAGAATTCATCCTCTGGGGACCATTAATATATGTACAAAATTGTATGTAAATTCCTCCAATAGTTGTTCAGGTATTTCAGTTTGGACCTAAGTGGTGGAGTGACCAACCATCCCTTGAGCACAAACAGCATTTTTGTGTTTTTACTTCAATTGAAAAATTGTAAAGAGAATATAAAATATTTCATGCATCTAAAGAAATGTATAAAATATATAATGTTACTCTGGCGCTTGTTATGACAGTTCAGTTGACAGGGATTTATTTTGAAGTAATCTTACAGGGGTTTCTTTAAAGTCATGATGGCAGCAAGACCGTTTAAGCTGACAATCCAATATCTATAAGACCACAGGTCTGCCCACAACAGCACCGTGTCGTATTAAAGTGTCACGAGCAAGACCTGAACTGAGACCGGGATGTAAATATCTTACAAAAAGTCCCATTCAGAGGTAGAAATATAGCCCAGTATTATTGGCTGTGTATGAGCACTACCAAAAAGGTATTTGTGCCACACAGACTGTGCCAGCACAACTCGCTTTTTCCCTTTGAAGTGGGCTTCGGTATACTTGTTGAACTTGATGCATGGTACTGTGGACGTGGTTGGGAATGTGTTTCAGACCTTTGATCCTTCAATTAGGCTAAGTTCCAAGTGTATATCAGCTGAATGGCTTTCAGGAGTAAACCCCAACACTTCCCGGTAATAATACTTCCACTTAATTGCTCCACAGCCCTCTATTTCTCAATTTAGTTCAATTTAATATGCTTTGTTGGCATGGACATTGTTATCAAAGATTGATAGAGACCAGCATCTTTCTCTCTATCATACTCATACTCTCATACTCATACTCCGATCCACCTGGAATTGTTTGTGTGTGTGTGTGTGTGTGTGTGTGTGCGTGCGTGTGTGCGTGCGTGCATGCGTGCGTGCGTGTGTGCGGGATTTTAACCTAATTTACCAGACATATTATCCAAGGACACCTTCTACATTTGTATCAAAGGCCCAACTAACTCATTATCTTAAAGCCACATCAACAGGAGGGGCTAAAAATAGTTCTCATCCCCATACCAGATTCTTCCTATGATTTGAACTATTTGAGGGTGTGAAGATGGGTGTGCACATTGTAAAAGTCAACTGATTTATCTTATTGGCCTCGTCCTGTGTGGTCCTGATGCCCTAGCCATCCACCCATTTACACCCACACCTCTGTTTCTTTGTCTAAGTGACTAGATGTGGCTAGAAAAGACACATTTTCCCTCATGGACTATAAAATTATGCAGAACTGACCAGGGTGTCACCACGCCTGCTGCTGCCTACACCATCTGCTTGTTTCTGTTGTTTTTTTTCAGCAAGGGATCATTCAGATATTGTAAAATGAACCCAGCTCTGATAATAGAGTTCTATTAAATGCACATGTTGTACAGCATTTAAGGAACTAAAAGCACCACCAGATCATCCTGCATAAAGCCGGAATGTGACTTCTGATCTTGATGTTATTCAGTCAATCAAGCTTTATCTACTGTATGTTGCAGTTTTCATACACGCTAGTGCAACTCAAAGTACGAACATAAACAGTGAAACAACTGGAGACTAAATTCAAAAATAGAAATAATAAAAGTGAAATAATAAATAGATAAAAGGCAATAAATAAATCAAATTAAAATGAAATAATTTAGTTTATTTAGTAGTTAGTTTACTTTAGAGATAACAACACTTTCGGTCTATGTATATTCTTCAAGCACTGCCGAAAACTCATTCATATATAAACTCTGAGAGAAAGTTGCAGATACAGTAAACTGAATTGTGTAAAGAGTCTTTTTTTTAATCATGTGCTGTTGTTGCTATAGAGATGGCGAGGAGCTCCTGTTTCGGTACAAACCTGAGACGGTGGACTACGCCCTGAGTCACCTTGACAGCTGTTACAGAAACTGTACAAACCCTGAAAATGCTAACAACATAAGCAGGTAAGTAACACTGGCACAACAGAACTTGAAAAGTTCAGTAAATGTATACAGGGCTTTAAATAATGCATGAAAATCTCTATTAATCTTCTTTGTGTACTCTTTTCTTCAGACCGAGCTCTCACTGTTCAGTCCAGTCTAATACTGAAGATGAGATTGAGGCAATGAAAGACAAGTTGAATGTCATTGACATTGACCAGGTGGTGGACCGCCTCAGGTAAGTTGTGTTTCCCACACTTTATGGCTTGAGACCAGGGTGTGATTTGTGAAAAAAACAGAAACATGCATTAAATCCCCCTTTCAATACCATGGATAGTGCCACTTTGCCAGGCATGCCAAAACACGTATTTATGAACTTCAATAATTAATGGAAAATATCAAAATGAAATAGCAAAACGTGGTCTCAATGTAAAAAAACAACGCTTTCAAGCCAGGGAGCGGAGATCTTTTTCCTAAATTTAACTAGTCGTTTTGGTGCCTAAACTTAACTGTCGTCACTGCAGCATGGCACTCACTTTTTCTCTGCCGCTGATACGACGGACCTATGTAGCCGGCGTCACGGAGCTCTGTAACGGCTAAACACATCTAGCACCTGCCGCTCTAATTTTATTGTTCTATCGCACTATTAGTTTATGTCGACGACAATTCATTTAGGGGATTGCTCCGCTGCCGCTGTAAGACCAGCCGGATGTCCCACACCTTCCGCTTTCTTTGTGTTGGCAACTCTAAACTCCAGTCAGTTTATGAGGACTATGGTTAACTGCTGCTTGGATCTCTGTCCAGTCTGAGTTTTCTGTTGCACGACTAAAACAACTTTTGAACAAGCACATGTGTATGTTCCATCAAAACAAATTTCTTCCCAAGGCTATTTTGCAGAGGCACCGTTATTGCGTCCGGCGCCTAGCCCACCCAAGACCAGAGCACGTTTTTCTGCTATCCCGAAATGCTTGTTTGGACTAGCCAGACCTTCTTCCGCAGCGCTGTGGAGGTAGGTCTGGCAATGCGAGACTATGGATGGGTCAACCACAGGACTGTAAGCAAATTGCACCCTGCTTGTGACTATAACTGGACCGATACCATATTTTTGATGCTGATACTGATATCAATATTTGGGCATTAAAGAATCAGCTAACGATATATTGGTTAACACGTAACATTAACATCAATCTTGATACGGTTCGGGAATTAATAATCTAAGATGAACATTTTGGAATTTTTAGCACTGTGGAATCTGCAGACACAGAATTCCACGTTTTTCTGCCGATTTTCTGCCAATTTTAAACAATTAAAAAAGATTTTCATTCTGCATCACCGCTGAAAATTGTTTGTCATTTCATTGTAATTACTTGGTAATTCTTGGGTGGTCCTGACCCCCTCATAGAGGTGGATAACCTGCAAGACAACAGAATGTACAGTAAACATCACATGTCACACTGGTGTAAAAAAAAAAAACATGTCTTGTCTGCACCATCTTAGATTTGTAATACTAACTAGCAGAGACACATCATGCAGATTGTGTACTGTATGTGTGTGTTTTTTTTTCTTTGTGGTATAGGTTCAGTTCCTCGAAGCTCTACCTTAATTTCCCCTCAATTCTCCTCGGTGGCTTCTGTCGCTGCCCTCCCTCCTTCACACTCCATCCCTCCTTTCCTTCCTCCAACCCTCACTTTGAGGCCCACGGGGCAACACAGTCACTGGGGCTACCTTGAAAGAGAGCCTCCCCCCCTCCCTATCTGTCTCTCTCTTTCTCTCCCTCTCTTTCCCATTTCCTGACTCGATCAGAACAAAAGGCCCCATTGTCAGAAAATGGATCCCAGAGCAGAAGTTTCTTTTTCATTTGAAAGAAGTTTATAATAAAGTCTACTATGGTTATGTAACCAGAGAAGGAGAAAGTGTCTGGGGAGAGAGGGAAGGAAAGGAAAAATAGGACACTGTTTCCTCAGTATCATTATGAAAACTGTAGAGGATAAACTATGAGCAGACACCAAGTGCACCCATTCTGTTGTCACTGCCTTAGTTGTGTGATTGTGTTGTACCCTTTTGCTTATCAATCTACCACTGTGCGACTTTCCAACATTTTGAAAATGTTATATAGTGTATGTTTGTCACAGATTCAACCACTGCACAAACCTATAACATATAACACTTTGCAGTATTCACATGCTACTGTTTGAGTTGGTCACACTTATAAAATTAGGATATAATTTCAATAAATGGGTATTAAATATGTGAAGCATTTCTACTGCATTTAACAAACCACAGCCATTATGAAAAGAAGTCTCAGCTTTTAACTTAGATGTTTGGCTGCGTGCGCGTGTTTTGACTGTTAACTGCACAGTTTCCACTTTGACCTAGATTTTACGAAATTTTTAATGAAAAACTACTGCAGTACTAAAGATAAAAATCAAGGCTGTCTGTCATCTATCTATCTATCTATCTATCTATCAATTTATCTGTCGGTCTGTCTGTCTATATATCTATCTATACATCTATCTATCTATCTATCTATCTATCTATCTGTCTGTCTGTCTGTCTGTCTGTCTGTCTGTCTGTCTATACAGTATATCTATCTATCTATACATCTATTTATCTATCTATCTATCTGTCTGTCTGTCTATCTATCTATCTATCTATCTATCTATTTATCTGTCTGTCTATCTAACTATCTATCTATCTATCTATCTATTTGTCTGTCTGTCTGTCTGTCTGTCTGTCTGTCTGTCTATCTAGGTCTATCCTAATGGAGGAATGTGAAGCATTGAACAGGCTGGTGAAGCATTTCAAGGTAAGAACAGGATGAAAAACCGCCAACTACCAAATTCTTTTTTTCAGCTTCCAGCGCAATACTGATCCAAATCCTAAAATTATGTATGGGAAACCAGGCCAAAACCTTAATTTCTATATTGATGCAGCTGTGAATGGATTTTACAATCAGAATGTATACAATATAACCTTGTAAGCATCCTGAGTTATGATGCTATGCTGAACAAACTGTAAATCTGGACATCCTATTCATATTATATATATATATATATATATATATATATATATATATATATATATATATATATATATATATATATATATATATATATATATATATATATATATATATATATATATATATATATATATATATATATATATATATATATATATATATATATATATATATATATATATATATATATATATATATATATATATATATATATATATATATATATATATATATATATAGTAGGAGTTTACTTCAGGCATAATTCTACCTAACTGATTTTTCCCTTAAATTTCCCTAAAGCTTTTTTACAAAAACAAAAAAACACAATATTAAATACTGTTCTTGATCTAGTTAGATAAATACTCTTGCTTGTTCTTTTGTTCATTGCAACTGTGCCATTACACTAAAAGAAATACTCTAGCTGTCTTGTGCATCATTTTGGAAACATTTCCCCAAACGTAGCCTGACTTACAGTATTTGGTTTCTGTGATATTTTACTACAATGCAAAATTAAATTTTTAAGATTTTAACAAAGTTTTACTGGGCAACATGACGTCCAGTTGGTTGATGCAATTTGCACAATGCTTGGTTAATACATAACTTTAAAATTGTCTATTCTACACTATGCTGATTATTTCCATTCAAAAAGACACTGACTTCCTCGACCAGGGACACACTTTTTCCCAAAACAAGTAAAGTTTAAATTCCTTTTGGACTCCCTCGGGTAGATCTGCTAACTCTGTATTGGCACCAAAACCCTGCTAAGGTCTTCATCAACACAAACACACACACACACATAAGCACACAAACTCGCACACACACATAGGAAACCTGCAAGGGTTTTTTCCATCTGTCTGGCCAAGAGATTTGCGGTGCTGAGTAAGATCGATCTCTTTCCAATCACTCAAATTACTTAATACATACAGTACATACAGAGACATTTACACACACACACACACACACACACACACAAACACACACACACACACATTAACAAAGAAACACATGCACGCCATACAATCTGGCTGCACTGTCATGCTTGCTTGGCATAATGAGAGAACCAGAGTGAGTTAGTTATTGGCCATATGTAGGACTTCTCTGCAGAGCAGATGTGGAAGTTATCTCTCTGTACATCTCTCTGTACCCTCTATATGTGTGTTACATGTAATGTATGTGTGTGTCTGCCTGGAAGTGTTACATTGTGTGTAACAATATTGGAAAAGTGTATAGAGGAAAAAAATAACTGACAATAGTCTCTCAAAGGGGTTTCAGATGTTTGTTAAGAAAATATCATATCATTGTACTTGGTGCATGAAGACCGATTCAAATGTTGCTCTGTCAACATCCCATTGCAAAGATGAAACAAACAGCACAGGGGTTGTCTGTGGAAAACCTCATCAGGCATTTTTACTATAGAAAAAAACTAACTGGGTGTTGGAGAGTGAGGAGAGGACAATTATTAGAGTAACCTTTCCTGACCCAAGGTGTGTTGTTCCAGTGTTAAAGACCTAAGGGTGTGAAGCTAATTGTACAGAGACCTTTCTTGGTCGTCATGAGGTTTTAACTATAAAGACAGTTAAACATCTTTCTTGAAATTATCCTGCGATAAAACAGAAATGTGGAACATTCACTGCAAAGAAATTATCTCCTCAAGCGAAGGGTTTCTATCTGGTGCGTGAACAGGTGCGATGAACCCGTGGCTCAGGTGGCGCTGTGCTCTTATGGCATGAGCTTATTGTGCATTCCCTTTATTTGCTGCAGCGGTGGATGATGTTGATGCTGTGCCGTGCAAGGCATAACAGCCTCATTGGCTGTGATAACTCATAAATCCTTGAAAGGAAGTACACTGTAGTCAGCCATTAGGATCTTCTGTGTGAGTTTTATTTTTTACCGTGACACAAATCTTTAGAAAGTCTAATTATCTGTTAATATTATACGTCTAGTATCTACTATTGAGGAGGCTTAACATTGGAAGTAGTGAAACTTAAAGTTATGGCTAGCAGTTCTCACCTTTTCTAACTATTGACCTATTGAAGTTTAATCTAGTATTTTCCTGCCACAGGCAAAGAAGAGGTGAATGAGACAGAAACACACGTTTTAAGTTTAAATTATATAGGCTGAAAAAGATATCTACACTATTCTTTCAGTCACTAATTCACTGCTTCAAATTCTAAGTACGTAAATGGGCTTGATGGAGAAAAGGAATTTGGATTTTGATCCAAATTGGAAGATTTTACCCAATGCTAAGCAGGAAAACATTCAGACTTTCCAACTCTAATCACATTTTTCATGTTTGTTAACATCTGTTTTGTTTAATTCAAGGACCTGTAATAATTAGCTATGTCGGTTTCAGTTTTTGTGAGGAAAATATGTTAAATGTCCACAAATGTCTTTTGACAGTGTTTGGCAGTAAGCTGTGCCATGCATTGTTTTAAGTCAAGATCCTGTAAGTGTCCGGCTTAAGGACTGTCATGGCTTTCTCATCACCATCACGTTTGACGCAGCTGAGATTGCTATTGATTTACTGTTATTCCATGCAGTTAAATTATATAACGGCTATTAAATGGAGCCAAATCAGGCGTTTAGAGGCTTAATACGGTATGATCGAATCATTAATTTGTCGTAAACACAACTGTAATGACCCATTTTCTCTTAGCAGGAGGGAGGCTCATATAATGACTTTGTCTGCACTATTGGCTGCACTGTTACTGCGGCCAGAAGACTCATCTCTGTTATCTAATGTGTTTGGAATCTATGTTCTATATAACCTATATAATATGGTGCTGAAGATGTCACCGTTTTTCTTGCACTGTTGGTGCTCTGTAAATTGAAGTAGCCTTTTCTGTTGCTTTTGTTAATAATAGTGCAGATGGCGGCGGCCTCTAGCTCACCCAGTAAGCGCGTTCGCCCCATGTTGGCTAAGTCCTGCAGCGGCCCGGATTCAAATCTGACCTGTGGCCCTTTGCTGCGTGTCATCCCCATCTCTCTCCCCCTTTCATGTCTATCCACTGTCACTGTAATAAAGGGAAAAAAAATAATCTTAAAAAAATAAAATAATAATAATAGTGCAGATGATGTGGGTTTAGACCTTCAAGGCTTCATGTGTGTTTTCATAGCCACTTCAGGCTCAGCCATAGCTCAGACACTGTCTGTAAGGGATAGGTGGTAGTAATAATAATATTATTATCAGCTGTGCTCTGTCAGTGCATGAGCGCCACAATGTTCCTCATGCTGTGACGTTTGCTGTGGGTGAGGAATCTGTCACTAGACTCAGAAGGGATGGTCTGGTTTTGGTGGTCTAAACTGGGCAAAGGTGGCCTGGTGGTGGTCATGGTGATAAATAAGAATACTAACTGGTCACACAAGAGAGACATGTGGTCAAAATGTAACCTGTTCATCATTAAACCAGTATCAGCAGTCAGAGCATGACCTGCATACGCTGATGCTACTGAATAAAACATCTCACTCAGGATATTGAAGGTTTTTGCTGGTAGACCAGCTAGATCAAGCTTGGCCAGCATGGTTCCAGTATACAGCAGACCAGATGGCAACCATCATTAGCTGGTTTCAGCTGGATTTTGTAGCAGGAACGGTGACCCTTGTTCTCCTGTTTCTGGTTCTGCATCAGCTGAGGGAGAGATTGTGTATGTTGGCTGTGCAGATGTGGCTTTGGGTTCTAGAGATTCATGTATGAGAATAATGACAGTAACAGCTTTTCCTAAAATATCAGCAAGTCAGCGCCATGGTAATGGGTTCAAATCCCACACGGACCACAAAGCCTATTTTCAGAGAGTGTGTACGTGCTTTACAGTTATGTGGATTTCAGTCACTTCACTGTCAGAGACACCAGACATACTTTGTCTGCAACTCTGAAAGACAATACTGGGAGGTTTGGGTTTGTTTTTACTGTCAGTCTCCAGGCCTGTGGGTACGTTTGTCTGCTGGTGAGTGTGTATGTGTGTGAGTGTTAATGCAATCGACGCTTTTCAATAGTGTTTGTGTGCTGTTGTAAAATGAGGAGATGAGGCTGCCAGTCACTCATAACAAACACATGAAGACACTTTTCAATCAGGTCTTTGGTTTTACAATCTATGGAAATTTGCACACACACACACACACACACACACACACACACACACACACACACACACACACACACACACACACACACACACACACACACACACACCTATGGTTTTCGCTTTGGATATTTGAGGCCAAATTATAATGGAAGACTGCTGCTCCATCGTTTAGGGCACACACACACACACACACACACACACACACACACACACACACACACACACACACACCCCTCTTTCTTCCTCTGTTATTTTTGTTCCTTTGCTATTTCCAAAGGCTCATGCTTTCTTGAACATGTTTAATACATTTACCTCCCATTTTTCCACGTCTACTACTGTCACTAGAAGCTGAATATGTCCTAGTTTGTGCCGTGGCATTATGTTAAGTACACTCAAACTGCGTGATTAAACATAAGCGCTGCCTCTTTCTACTGCATTCTGTGTCTTGTGTTCCTTGCAGGGAAATATAAAACACAAGTGTTGGAGTCAATGGGAATTTGATCAATCAGAACCTACACTTGCAGGTGAGTCCATATACCAACATGTTGGTGTTTTGCTACCATCTGGTGGCACATTATTGTTTAACACATGTGTGAGGACAGTTCTCTTTATCGCTTATGTCCCATTGAATCTGTGGCCCACTGAATACATTTACAGATGAAATGAGAATGCTAAAGATTTTACACACCCTCGAATAGCTGGTAATACTCATTCTGTAGCATATTTATTAATGAAAAAGCGATTGAGGATTCCAGCCAAATCCATTTACTCTGGGACAAATGACAGTGAAATTAATCGGAGTACTCTTCAGAGCAGTCTGGGTAAAAAAGCAATAGCATTCATTTTCAGAACTCAATAATGAGTACTTGCTTTTTTTCATATGCACTAGGTGATTGTTATCTTTTGATGGTGTTCTGTACTTGCGTATCTGACAGTGTGTTTCAGTATTTGCAGTCTTTTTTCAAATCTCAATACTGTTGCATTTGTGCATGTGCAGATTTGAAAGAGCTAAGAGGAGCTATACAAATGGACTTGGATCTTTACCCCTCTTCGCTTGCTACTTTACCTTCAGCTTCCTGCCCTCTCCCTTTGAATCAATTGAAAAACAGGTTAGTATGTTTTTCTGTTACTACCCCCAGAAAGGCTTTGTTTTTAAGAGGGCCATAATGAATACAAATAAAATGAAAAGGGAATGACAGGACAAAATGTATATTTAAATAATATGTGCCTTCTCATTCCATTCAAGCTTTCTCGATGTATGCACAGTGTTGTTTTTGATTTATAAAACAAACTATTTTAAAGGTCCCATGACATGGTGCTCTTTGGATGCTTTTATATAGACCTTAGTGGTCCGCTAATACTGTTTCTGAAGTCTCTTTCCCGAAATTCAGCCTTGGTGTAGTCCCACAATGAGCTTTCCCTAGTATGTGCCATTTCTGTGTCTGTAGCTGTTGAGGAGGAGAGGGGGGGGCAAGGTAGAGGGTGTGGCCTTGATCAACTGCCACTTTGCTTGTTTGAAAGCCATGATGTCTCTCTCTCACGGGTGGGCCAAATTCTCTGGGCAGGCAAAGCAGAGAAAGGGGAGGTAACCATGCTCCTTATGACCTCATAAGGAGCAAGATTCCAGATCGGCCCATCTGAGCTTTCATTTTCTCAAAGGCAGAGCAGAATACCCAGGGCTCGGTTTACACCTATCACCATTTCTAGCCACTGAGGGACCATAGGCAGGCTGGGGGAATGCACATTAATGTTAAAAAACCTCATAAAGTGAAATTTTCATGCCATGGGACCTTTAAATGTCCTTTTCGTTGTCTTCATGCAAGAAAATGTTTCTCGATCTGATTCCCATTCTGATTCATTTCTCCCAGACTGTCAGCAGGACAAAGGGTTTCTGATGAGACTCTGCGATCTTTAAGCGCTACATCAGCCCTAAGACCACATCCACCTCCTCCTCTGTGCCATACTAAACCCAGGCCACCGCTCGGGGGTCCTCCTAACAAGCCATCTGCATCAGTTAAACTCGTTAACAGTTTATCACCGTCTAGGACTCATGGACACCATAGAAGCACATTAGCCTCCACTGGAGCTAGGAAAACACAAACACCTATCTGCAGCAGGATCGTCACTTCTGGGCAAGCAAACCACCATGTCCTCACTTCAATCCCAGGGCCTGGCAGTGACCAGATGACGGTTAAAACCGTACACCATGACAATCTTTCCTCAGAGCAAGATGGTGGTGGTCTCCACTGCATGACCCCAACTTCTAGTCCAAGTTTTCAAATAAAACCTCCAAGAAAGTCACGCATCCATGAAACCCATTTGTCATCCTATCGCAGTGTTCACAGCCTGAGCGGAAAGTGTGATTTGTCACCACAGATGAAGAGAAATGGCAGCCCGGCCTGGAGGTCAAGAAACATCAATACTACCCCCTCAACCCCTAACTTGGATGCAGGCAGTAACAGCAGCAATGCTGACCATCCTGTGTCAACGACTGGGAAATCAAAGACACAAAATGAGCGACAGAATAGTACCTGTGGAGGTAGTTTAGTGTCAACAACAGTGCAGACATATAATGACAGAAGGAAGAGTACTTCTGAGAGGTTTCAGTCTGAAACTGGGAGCTCTTCTGCACATACTGGCAGTAGGAACAGCAACAATGGAATGGATAGAAGTACAAATGGTCATCTTGGTAAAGACGTCATCCAACAGCAAAGCCTAGTAGCCACATGCACCCATCCAGCGTTGATACGGATAAATGGACAATTCTTTACTTCCCACAAAAGACCACTTGAGGGCACCACAAGTCAGCAAATCAGCGAGTTTTACCAGCCAGTCCCTCCTGCAATGTCAACTTGAAGTCAGCCACAGACCAGAGCAGAAAGATAGTCTGGTAGTTAGTGCCATTGACCTGTTGTATTAAGAAAAAAAGGGAAGAAAAATAAAGATAGTATGTTGCAGCAAGAATTCAAGAAAGGTTTGGTATTGTAGTAGATAAGATGGCAAACTATTGAACATACTTTATCTACATAGTGATTAGACCTCTCAGAATCACTATTATATTTGGGAGCATGATTACTTAACAGTTGCATAAGTTGTTTTGCTCTGGAATAATTTTACAGCTATATCTTTTTTTCCCCCATAAAGCTTCAATAAAACATAACTTGAACTCTGGTATCTACATACATGGAAAATGAGTGCTTGAAATTTTGCAGTGTCTAATATTTGATAGGAAAATGTGTGTTGTCAAGAGCCCTGCTTTCATTAAAATCACAAATAATACTCTCTGTAAACTTTATCTATTTTTATCACTTTTTCTATTTAAAATTTGTATAACACATTTATACTTAAAAGTATAAATGAAATAATTTGCAGTATTTTCATAAAATTGTAACAGAACACGCACCTAACATGCCAAATCATGGCTGTATGGCATTTAGGAAAAAACAAGCACACAGCACAGGGTTCTACTACTACTACTACTACTACTACTACTACTATTACTACAGGTATCCTACTTAAACGTCCTAGATGATAATGGACAAGCTGACCAACAGATTTACAAACATTTGATGTTGGTGCTGCGTTTAATAAAATTTTTTGTAGTTTCATTTTTATTTAAGCCACATCCTCCAATGAATAGAAACTGAATCTAAACAACCATCCGTGTCCCGTGATCTCTGATACAGTTAAAGTTACGATTATTCCCTTAATGTTTTTCTTTTAGAAATTGAGTAGAATTGATTAGGCCTATATTGCAGTTTTTTGTAACAACTGAATATGTGTATTTTGAATTTATTTATGAATCCTAACATTGTGTCCACCACAGGCTCCTACAGTGTTGTAGCATGTGTGATCATTTGGGCAGTGAGTATATTGGTCGCCAGTCCAGCCTTCATCTTCACCAAAGTTGAGCAGAATCACTGTGTAAATGCAAATTCTTACTGGAGCTTATGGGGAACCTACCAGCAAAATATTCTCTTCATAGTGAGTTCAGTGGTGTTCATGTTTTGCTATTCTCAGATCATGTGCAGGTTGCTGCGTCCAACTGCCCAAAGAAGAAAGAACAAAACTTTAAAACTCATTTTTACTCTCATGGTTGTTTTCTTCGTGGGCTGGGCGCCTTACAATATAGTGCTATTTCAAAAGTCATTGTATTTATGGCCCCAACCACCAGCTGACTTAGAGACTGTGGCTGAAATGTGTAAAACATCAGAACGACTGAATTACGCCTTTTAGATTAGCCAACTTTTTGCCTTTTCACACTGCTGCCTCAACCCTGTATTTTATGTTTTTATGTGTAGAGTTTGGTCACCAATCTGGGGGTCAAGACCCCTCCAGTCACCAGATGAATTTAAAGGGTCACTAGATAACTGATGGGACAGGGAGGGAGTATAGTAGTTCTGCTACACACATTTACTGTATGTAGTTTTTGTTTTTTGTTTATTTTTGTTTTTCTTGTGAAAAGTGTTTCTTGTGTACTCATAGTTTCTGCTTCCATGGTCTCTAACAAATATACAACCACTTGAGAGAAAGAAAAAAAATCACTCTGGTGGAATTGCTCACAACTCTTTAGAGCTTCATTTTAAGGGTTCACATTTAAGGGTGCGATGCCACATGGGTGGCAGTGAAGGTCAGGGGCCTCGACGGACCAGACCCGGGCGGCAGACGCTGGCTCTGGGGACGTGGAACGTCACCTCTCTGTGGGGAAGGAGCCGGAACCGGTGCGGGAGGTGGAGCGCCTACCGGTTAGATCTGGTGGGGCTTACCTCTACGCACAGTCTTGGTTCTGGAACCATACTCCTGGATAGGGGTGGACTCTTTTCTTCTCGGAGTTGCCCAGGGTGTGAGGCGCCGGGCGGGTGTGGGGATACTCACAAGCCCCGGCTGAGCGCCGCTGTGTTGGAGTTTACCCGGTGGGACGAGAGGGTCGCCTCCCCACGCCTGCGGGTTGTGGGGGAAAACTCTGACTGTTGTTTGTGCATATGCACCAAACAGGAGTTCGGAGTATTCGGCCTTCTTGGAGACCTTGACTGGAGTCCTGCATGGGGCTCCAGTGGGGACTCCATTGTTCTGCTGGGGACTTCAACGCACACGTGGGCAATGATGGAGACACCTGGAGGCGTGATTGGGAGGAACGGCCTCCCTGATCTAAACCAGAGTGGGTGTTTGTTGTTGGACTTCTGTGCTAGTCATGGATTGTCTATAACGAACACCATGTTCGAACATAGGGATGCTCATAAGTGTACCTGGTACCAGAGCACCCTAGGCCAAGGTCAATGATCGA
Organism: Perca flavescens; assembly: GCF_004354835.1. Lineage (NCBI taxonomy): Eukaryota > Metazoa > Chordata > Actinopteri > Perciformes > Percidae > Perca > Perca flavescens. The sequence continues at coordinate 17,693,536 of NC_041342.1, forward strand.
TTTCATAATCGTTTCATCTGATCTGAGGCCGTATGTTTTGGACACTCGGGTGAAGAGAGGGGCAGAGCTGTCAACCGATCACCATCTGGTGATGAGTTGGGTCAGAGGGTGGGGAAGACTCTGGACAGACCTGGTAAGCCCAAACGTGTAGTGCGGGTAAATTGGGAACGTCTGGAGGAGGCCCCTGTCCAACAGACTTTCAACTCACACCTCCGGGCGGAGCTTTTCGTGCATCCCTGTGGAGGCTGGGGGCATTGAACCCGAGTGGACAATGTTCAAAGTTTCCATTGCTGAAGCTGCGGCGAGGAGCTGTGGTCTTAGGGTCTTAGGTGCCTCAAGGGGCGGTAACCCACTTAACACCGTGGTGGACACCGGTGGTCAGGGAAGCCGTCCGACTGAAGAAGGAGTCTTTCCGGGATATGTTATCCCGGAGGACTCGGAGGCAGTTGCAGGGTACCAAAGGGCCCGAAGGGCTGCAGCCTCTGCCGTGAAAGAGGCAAAGCAGCGGGTGTGGGAGAAGTTTGGAGAAGACATGGAGAAGGACTTTCGGTCGGCACCAAAGTGCTTCTGGAAAACTGTTCGCCACCTCAGGAGGGGGCGGGGAACCATCCAAGCTGTGTACAGTAAGGATGGGACACTGTTGACCTCAACTGAGGAGGTAATAGGGCGGTGGAAGGAGCACTTTGAGGAACTCCTGAATCCGACTAATACGCCCTCTATGTTAGAGGCAGAGCTGGAGGATAATGGGGGATTGTCGCCGATTTCCCAGGCGGAAGTCACTGATGTAGTCAAACAACTACACAGTGGCAAAGCCCCGGGATTGATGAGATCCGTCCAGAAATGCTCAAGGCTCTGGGTGTGGAGGGGCTGTCCTGGTTGACACGCCTTTTCAACATTGCGTGGAAGTCTGGGACGGTGCCAAAGGAGTGGCAGACTGGGGTGGTGGTTCCCTTTTTAAAAAGGGGGACCAGAGGGTGTGTGCCAATTATAGGGGTATCACACTTCTCAGCCTCCCTGGTAAAGTCTACTCCAAGGTGCTGGAAAGGAGGGTTCGGCCGATAGTCGAACCTCGGGTTGAGGAGGAACAATGCGGATTCCGTCCTGGTCGTGGAACAACGGACCAGCTCTTCACTCTCGCAAGGATCCTGAGGGAGCCTGGGAGTATGCCCAACCGGTCTACATGTGTTTTGTGGATTTGGAGAAGGCGATGACCGGGTCCCCGGGAGATACTGTGGGAGGTGCTGCGGGAGTATGGGGTGAGGGGTCTCTTCTCAGGGCCATCCAATCTCTGTACAACCAAAGCGAGAGCTGTGTCCGGGTTCTCGGTAGTAAGTCGGACTCGTTTCAGGTGAGGGTTGGCCTCCGCCAGGGCTGCGCTTTGTCACCAATCCTGTTTGTAGTATTTATGGACAGGATATCGAGGCGTAGTCGGGGTGGGGAGGGGTTGCAGTTTGGTGGGCTGGGGATCTCATCGCTGCTCTTTGCAGATGATGTGGTCCTGATGGCATCATCGGCCTGCGACCTTCAGCACTCACTGGATCGGTTCGCAACCGAGTGTGAAGCGGTTGGGATGAGGATCAGCACCTCTAAATCTGAGGCCATGGTTCTCAGCAGGAAACCGATGGAATGCCTTCTCCAGGTAGGGAATGAGTCCTTACCCCAAGTGAAGGAGTTCAAGTACCTTGGGGTTGTGTTCGCAAGTGAGGGGACAATGGAGCGGGAGATTGGTCGGAGAATCGGCGCAGCGGGTGCGGTATTGCATTCAATCTATCGCACCGTTGGACGAAAAAGAGAGCTTAGCCAGAAGGCAAAGCTCTCGATCTACCGGTCAGTTTTCGTTCCTACCCTCACCTATGGTCATGAAGGCTGGGTCATGACCGAAAGAACGAGATCCAGGGTACAAGCAGCGAAATGGGTTTCCTCAGGAGGGTGGCTGGCGTCTCCCTTAGAGATAGGGTGAGAAGCTCAGTCATCCGTGAGGAGCTCGGAGAGCCGCTGCTCCTTTGCGCCGAAAGGAGCCAGTTGAGGTGGTTCGGGCATCTGGTAAGGATGCCCCTGGGCGCCTCCCTAGGGAGGTGTTCCAGGCACGCCCAGCTGGGAGGAGGCCTCGGGAAGACCCAGGACTAGGTGGAGGGATTATATCTCCAACCTGGCCTGGGAACCTCGGGATCCCCAGTCGGAGCTGGTTAATGTTGCTCGGGAAAGGGAAGTTTGGGGTCCCCTGCTGGAACTGCTCCCCCCGCGACCCGACACCGGATAAGCGGACGAAGATGGATGGATGGATGAACCAAATAAAGGTTGGGAATCACTGGTCTAAAGCACTGCTTCTTAATCTTTTAAATTTGTGACCCTTTGTAGCAAAGAAATGCTAGTCACAATCCCTGGTATCCGCAGGTTGCATATGTTTGAGATGTGGACAATTCAACCAAAATGTGATGTTCCTTCTCAGGTTGTTTCATTTTTTGTTGAGGCCTGAAAAGTTAGACTCACTGGTGTTTCACAAGAAGAAGAAAAACATGTAAGAGAAGACAGAAAATACACAGAACAAAATGTATTTTCTTATTATTTTCTAACTTTTGAATCACTCATAAGTTAACCACTTTATTGATGTATCTTGTTAGCCCTGTAGAACAGTGTTTCTCAAATGGGGGTACGTGTACCCCTAGGGGTACTTTGGAGGACTGCAGGGGATAGGTGCCATTTTTTGCAAAATGTTTTTCAGTTACAAGGCTGTGGTTACTTCTACTGTCATTTTCTTCACTTTTTTCAAAGTTTTTGTCCCTGCTTTTGAAGGTTTTGTGTCGCTTGTTTTGACCTATTTTTGCCTTTCTTCCTTTTTTCTGTCTTTTTTTCTTCAGTTTTTTTTCTCTTTTTTCAAAGTTTGTCGCTTATTTGAATTTTTTGTCACTTTTGTCGACCTAGTGTTGCCTTCCTTCTTTCTACTTTTTTTTTTTTTTTCAAAGTTTGTATTACTATTTTCGACCTATTCTTGCTTTACTTCCTTCTATCGTCTTTTCCCCAGGTTTTGTTTCAAAAAAAAAAAAAATCAGCATTTAAATGACATCACTGTATTGTTCCTCTTTATATATAGATTTATTTTTGTATCCGACGACGTCCGGCTTGAAATTTTGCAGTGTCTAAATATTTGATAGGAAAACATGTGTTGTTAAGAGCCCTGCTTTCATTAAAATCACAAATAATACTCTAAGTATAAATGTGTTATAATCACTGAATGGTGTTTTAACTGTACATTAGAAAATTAAAGCGTAGCTCTCTGTGGTTATAAATAATAACATTAATCATGACTCAATTTCCTTGTAAGTAAGAAGACTATATGACACATGCAATAATACAGTCAAAGATATTTTACTTTTTTGATTAAATAAAAACATATCAATAAACTAAACATGTCTGGCCCTTGATGTGATTCTTATTTTCAAGTGTGGCCCTAGTGAAGTTGAGTTTGATAACTTCTAGAGGATAATGGACAAGCTGACCAACACATTTACAAACATTTGATGGTGCTGCGTTTAGTAACATTTTTAGTAGTTTCGTTTTTCTCTAAGCCACACCCTCCGATGAATAGAAACTGAATCTAAACAACCGTCCGTGTCCCGTGATCTCTGATACAGTTAAAGGTACGATTATTCCCTTAATGTTTTTCTTTTAGAAATTGAGTAGATTTGACTAGGCCTATATTGCAGTTTTTTGTAACAACTGAATATGTGTATTTTCCTCAAGTGATCCTAATTTATTGAATTTGCTGAGCTGTCTTGCTGATGTTGTTACTCCAAGACAAATGGCGTATACTGTTGGTGTTTCTTCGGGCTCTAACGGGGACAACATGAATAAGAAAAGTTTTTTTGTAACGTTACAGTTTTTTTATTTTTTTTAACTTGTCAAGTACTCAAGAAAATGGTGTGAGTGACAGAAAAACAGGGGGTAACGATTACACTTAATTTCGTTACAGTCGTGTTTTGTGTAGGCCTACTTGCATATAACATATATAGGCTATATTTTCACAAGTAACCTATTGTACTTTCAAGTTAGCCTGACAAGCCAGACCCACATCAAGATGTAGCCTGCCGCTAGGGTGTCTAGAATTCTAGGCTACTTTCAAGAGGCATCCGTTACAAAACAAAAGTCACGTGAAAACAAATCCAAATAAATAATGTGAAATTGAAACACAAGAAAGGAGCCAAATCAGCTGCTGCAGCAGAGAAGAAGCTGCTGGTGTGTCTGTAGCTACCATATTATACAGTCTATGGTTTATCTGTCTGAAGCTGGTGTGTCTGTTCACCTGTCTGTCGGGGTATGGGGAGGGGTGTCACGGGGCATGCAGTTAGTATATAAATAGTAACAATGTAATAAAAATCAAGGATGACGGTATTGCCTTAATGTTAGCATTATTGTACCTCGGCATAGTTAAAAACAAAATGTTGCATCGACCTTAATGAATCACTAATTTGATGCACCACCAGGCGAGCAAGCAAGTGACCAAAATCTGCAAAAATAAATCTGAAATATTGCAACAAGTAGAATTTCCATTAAACTTTAGTTTACACATGCAATTAAGCCGCCGGTAATTGTAATGACTTTTTTTTTTTTTTTTTTTTTTTTCTACCAGCACCGTCATCAGGTATGTTAGCATTGTCATTGTGAGCATGTGGCGGTGGTTAGACCAATGCCATAGTGGTTAGCATGCTGACCGTATTATTTAGCTCCAGGCCATGATGGCTGTAGACATTCCGAGGCTGTTCAGGGGTTAGTTTCTGAGTTTGAGTGCTATCATCAGGGGGCATTAGTTATGATGCAAGAGCCAGGAACCAGGAAGAGCCACTTAACAAAGGTTTATTTCCACTCAAAACTATGGTGCAAATGATAAAACAATACACGCGGGCTTGTATTTCAGCTGCCGCCCCGGCCCCATGTTAAAGTAAAAGAGAGTGACGGAGGGAGGGCAGTCTTTAAATACGGGGTGACCAGCTGAACTCAATCAGGTAATTAGGGGTGACAAAGTGGAAGCAAGAACAACATGAGGAAAGGAAGTGAGGTAGATGGGAAGTGCCAAAGTAAGAGATTAGGGATCTTTAATACAACAACCTATGTAAATAATGTTGTATACATTGTGGGCTGCGGTTGCTGTGAAGTCTATATTGTTAAATAATCTTGCCTTGGTGATGTTTTATTATTCTGTTGATGCAGAAGTAGTTATTTAATATATGAAGCCTGATATTGCTTGTGGCACCCTCCCCTGTGTCTATAGCTCTTCTTTTTTTTTTTTTTTTTTTTTTTTTTTTTAGTGTGGCCATTCTTGTTTAATTGTGAGTTGTGTCCTCATTTCTGGTTAAATCCAGTAAAGCTATACAGAGGAAGAAAGTATGTTAATAATTAGTCTATATCGCTGACTTTTCATTTCCAGGATTGTTCAGGTGCTACCGGAAAGTCCGCCAGATGTCCCTGATTTCGGCCAGATGTCCGTTACCTTCCTTCTCTTTGTGTTGGCATTTTAAACTCTGGTCGGTTTATGAGAACTATGGTTAACTGACAGCTAGCTAGACTATCTGTCCAATCTGAGTTTTCTGTTGCACAACCAAAACAACTTTTGAACGTACAGTACACGTTCCACCAAAACAAGTTCCTTCCTGAGGCTATTTTGCAGAGGCACCTTTGCTCAGTCCGGCGCTTAGCTATGGGCTGAAATATGTGCCACCAGAAACTCAATTTGAATCATTAGGGCCCGAGCGCCGACAGCGGTGAAGCCCCTTGAAACTGAATGACTTATTATTCCTTCGTCACCCCCTACAAAACTTGACCCGTTTAAGGTAGAGTCTTATGTGAGGTAGGGCTGGGCGATATATCGATATAAAAAATATATCGATATATTTTTAAATGAGATATGGAATTAGACCATATTGCATATATCGATATAGTTCAAATGTGATCCTTGCTCCCATAGATATATACACAGATGTCGCCTTGAGGTTCTAAACATACGTCAAAACCGCCGCCATCTTGGAACAGGGGTCCGAAGCATTCAGATCAACGCTAAAGATGCCGGACTTTTGTACTGCTTAATTATGTTCGATAGAAGAAATGAAAAGAACAAACAGCAATGAATAACATTTAACAGGTGACAATGTGTTTTATGATTATGTATGCCGCCTTCGACCAGCAATCTGAGCTCCGGCGGCAGCGGGAGGCTGAGAGCTCCGTGGCCGGCCGCAGCGTCTCTTCCCCCGGGAAAAACACAGCTTTGCCTCGCTGCTGCGCCGGTCCCCGCTGATCCAAATCGGACCAGCCAAAGACAGAGTGGTGATCGGTAGGATCTTACACGTATCGGCGGAAAGTTCCACTAAGTTTGCCGGCGGCAGGCGGACGGAGAGAAGCTACAGCGGGGCAGCAGCAGCTGCAGGATCTGGAGCTCAGTGCCCGTTAAAATGACATGTAACGCATAAATACATACAGAAATAAATAGTGGAGGAAAGAGCCTGGACATTTCAGTCTGTTTTAAACTTCACCTTGAAGCAGAAACTCTTAGTTCAGAAGGGTAAAGTTTCCGTTTGGACTCAGATCTGTGAACCGATCATAATAAATATTCTTTGTATTAACACATTAATTAGTTTCTTTGTTTTGTAGTCGATAGTTCATCTTTTAGTTTACTTAAGTGGAAGCAGTATCAAGTGGAAGAATGGGACTATAAACCTAGGCTTACAGGCATGAGGCATTACATTTTGAACAAAGTAGATTATATTAATATCAAAAGCTGAATTGACCTTTGGAACGAATCACAAATATGGAGCTTTGATTTCAAAAAAGGTACTCCTGTTATACAGTATTTAGGTTTACATTTTATTATTTGAACAGCTGAGCATTTAATCATGAACCAGGGGAAGAAACCGGTTTATTATTTATTTGATTTTGCAACTGTTTCTATGAAACTACTTGTGACAGGTCATATTTGATTTTGGCTTTGACTGAACATTTGCTCTCACTTTGCGGAAAAAAATATCGGGATATATATCGTATATCGATATTCAGCCAAAATATATCGGGATATGACTTTTGGTCCATATCGCCCAGCCCTAATGTGAGGTATCAATTAACTCAGCAGAGACTTCCTTTTTTATTGGTAATGGTTTGCCCCGACCCCTATGCTTTGGCCATGCCCCCTTTCACAGCTAATGAACAGTGTGACGTAAAGTCTTGTTTGAGGTATCATATAACTCAGCAGGGAGTTCCCTTTTCATTGGTGACGATTTGCAGTGTCTGAGTGCTGGGCAAATGCAAGGTCGCAAGGAGTGGGTTCCGCCAGTAACCCCGCCGCATGCAGAGGCGTGAGGGCCCGTCCAACGCTGCTTGCAGCTTTTAATTTATATTTGAATTGCTAAACTTGAATAATTGCATTGAAAAACTGAATTTGAATAGTATAATTTGAAATTTAATTTATTCGTTTGGAACTGAAGTCCAGTATAATTTTTGATCCTCACTGACATTTCAACTCTCTATATAGCTTCACATTCAGTTCTCACAATTCAATTTCAAGTTACTGTGATAGACATCTGGGTAGATGAAGGAAGAGCAATCAAGCACAGATAGAGTTCAGTGTTGCAGATATACAGGACTCTTCTTCGGCCAATCAGCCCCCTACGTTTTGGGGCACAGTACCCGCCATGAAACAAGGAAGAAGTGCTTGACTTGCCTTGACCCAGAGACTGGCGTGAACTCTATTGATCTGTGCTCGATTGCAAGTATTCTAGTACTCTTTCTCTCAAAATAAAGTATTTTGATGTCTTTGTTTAGATGGATGCAATATTTAACATACTTGAGCAGTTCAGACTGGACTCCTTCTACAACCAGTTTGTCCAGTTGGGCGTAAAGGAAAATGTGGATTTCCTGGATGGCGTAACAGATGCAGATCTGAACGATATTGGTGAGATGAATCTCAGCTTAAAACCAAAGACTGTAAAAACATGTTTGGCTGCCACTCAGTGGAAAGTAATTAAATCTATATAAATCTAATGTTTTTGTAGTCTGAACATGTTATTCACTTGCACTTTTCATTCAAGGCCCATTGCACTTGGTGACCAGAAATATATAAACCATGTACATGGCAATCCAGTCCAATCCAATACAACCCCCCTGTAGTAAAAACCTTTTTTGTAAAATGTTTTGATAGACGTGTTTCTAGGGTATTGTTTTTGTCAGTTTTATTAGATGGCAGTTAGTACTACAGTGTGTTTTATACAATGTTTCTAAGTGCTTCATTTATTATTATTATTTTTATTATTATTAATGAAAAATTGTGTTTAGCACATCACATGTCAGTAAATAACTACATTTTTGAGTTAAATCTCCACTAAATTATAAAAAAAATTATTAGTATGTATTTTATTAATCAAATACATGCATATACATTTTTACAGGTTTAAGTCATGTGGAGAAAAACCGTTTTTCAGCGATGAAAAACTTCATTGAAAGAGCTCTTGAGCGCCAAGATCAAACTTTGACGCCTGTGCAGAAACCATTGGAGTCGTTCTATCTGCAGTACACATATCCCAAATGTCCTCAACCAAAATGTATTGCAGGTAGTAGGAACACATTTTTTATATCAATTTCTGCTCATTAGATGAACTTGGGCCAGCCACTGACTTGTTGATGAATGTGATGATTGTGTTAGTGATCACTGTGCAGACATCGACATGCAACTGAACAGCTTCACAGTGGTTATTTTGAACTTACAGATATGGATCCAGCACAAAACACACTTGAGGATCTGATGTTGAGGATTGGCCATCTTGAAAGTGTTGGAAATTCAAAAGGAGTCTGTCTTTACACAGTCGATGGGATGCCCTTGACAGATGATCCCTACTTTAACACATGTGAGTAGACCTGAACAGTGATGGACTGAGATCAAAAAACGGCCCTTGCATTTACAACACACCGGCCCTATTTTTATCAATAACATACGTGCAAACTAGTCGCCTTTTGGTGAAAATCACCGTTTTGAATGGGGAAAATGTCATCCATGTGAATCGTGTAGATCCGAAGAGTTTTTTTTTTTTTGGGGGGTGTCCGAGACCCGGTGCTAATACGTCACCGGTGCCTTAATGACCGTTATCTACCGGACCAAATAGCAACGCAGATTTTGGTGCCTATTTAGGTGCCACTTAAAGTTTATATTGCCAAGATAATTTTTTTGTCCATTGTTTGTTTTAATTGTACTGCAGTGACCTATAGATGTACTGAAGCATCCATCATCTTGGGACTCCAGGGGCCCGTTTCAGGAAGGAGGTTTAACAAACTCTGAGTCTAACCCTGAACTCTGAGTTGATTTACCCTGAGATGGGAAACAGAGTTTTCGGTTCCAGAACAGCTGATTTGAGTTGGTTCAATCAACTCAGATTAGGTTCACTCAGAGTTAAGCTCTTGCACCACCACAATAAAAAGGCAGCATGAATGGAGCCATGATACTACAATTCACCATGGTAACAACCACAAACAAACAGGTTGGCGGAAATACTCAGGCACACATAGGCACAGCCAGTTTGAACATATATATTTTGTTAAAAAAATCAACACAGCGGCTGCTGCAAAAGAGAATTTGCGTGGGAGAAAATTGCTGCTAGAGTGAATGTGTATATTCCAATATAGTGTAGATCATATTTAACCATAAGTATAATATTACTGGTGAAATGGTATTGAACCTATAATCTATTTCATTTAGGTGCAGTACTGCAGGCGAAAAAGTCCTAGGCGTACTAATCCCATTCTGTGGCTACAGCACCATCATTAACAGGATTATAATTCATAATCTTTTATTTCAAAGGGTTTACATCATTCACCTGCAATACTGTGGAAGTCTTTTTTTTTTTTTCTTTTCTTACTGGTTTGTGTTCAGGGAACACTACAAAAACGTTTAAAACACGCTTTGGAGCGAGTCACACTCTTCTGACAGCTCTGCATAGAGTGGCTTTACTAATATGCTCCGCATCACCAATGTTGTAAAGAAAACTGCCGTTTGCAAAAAAAATGTAATGTGACACAAATAATCTGCTGGGATGTAGAGCATGTCCACGATGGGTGAAGTTAGTGATAGGAGGACAGATAAGGTTATGTAGGCTACATATAACTGATAGACTGGGAAGAAAAACAATACCGCTCAAATAGGAAGTTATGTGGAAATTAAAATATGTAGGGGCCTCAATATCATCTCCAGACATATTTAACTCCCTGCGAAGTAATACAGCTTCTTCATCAACGGGATCGTTGCCTAACATGGTTAATAAACCAACACTGTTTTTTATTTTTTTATTCATGCATATGTAGGATTCTCGTAGGGTACAGATTTGATCATTGGCAAATTATCAAAGATGTTTTATCAATATTAATAAAGTTATGAATATGGTTATTAATAACTTTATCAAATCAGCAAACAATCAAAACGGGGCACCACCCTGCAAGTCAGGGACCAATAATCAAACTGTGGAACAGTCTCATTTCTGTGGTAATCCTTTAAAAAGGAAATAAAGGAAGGGGTGAATCCAAGCACGGACCTGATCGACCAGCAATTATTACAACAAGTACACAAATAATCACAAGCAACTGCTAATTAAGTATAATAAGATTTATTAACGTCACAATTATCAGTAGCTAATCAATAATCCTTCAATAATAAACTTATATATCTTTTACAATATCACAACCAAAACAAAGCAAAAACAAAGCAGCATGGACACGTCTGTGTGAGTGTGTGTGTGAGAGAGAGTGAGTGAAAAAGGAGGGGCGGTGTCGAAATGTAGTTCTAACACAAAAACAACTCCAAAAATGGCTACTCCTGTGAGCTGCACAAACTATTTAGCCTCAAGAGGGCGGTAGTGGTGCTGCGTGCCCGGGGAGGGGCTGAAGAAGCCGAGGGGGTTGCTAGGCAATGCGCACGCTTAGCCTAGTATGCTAGGTCATGTGTTAGCTCTGTACAAGGTGATGCCGACTCCACGTGTGAAGCTAGCACTGTTAGCTCGGGAGCTACAAGCTAGCTTGTGTCCGTGTAGGTGTATGTGTGTGTGTGTGTGTGTGTGTGTATAATTAGTAAAAGGAGACAGGGTAAAGAAGGGAAAACACTCTGATCTTAGTTATCGATAATGACCCGCCCCCCTCAGCTACTCAGGTCTGGACCACACGTGTAGTTAGGACAGACTGAGACTTTTGACTTACTGAGAGAAACTTTGGTCATTATAACCACTCCAGTGGCTAACGGCTGATTTCGCGATTCTATCGCAGACAGTAACTAAACCTCCGTGAAAGGAGTGATTTAGCAGGTAGCGATTACAGTTATACCCAGCTACTTAACACAACCTAATCAACCGTATCATGATCACTGATACATTCACAGACCAGATTAATATTCACATATGGACCAGTACATGATTAAATCAGATCACCTTAATGGCAACAAGTGGTAGCGAACCCTTTGCTCATTAATAAACACACTACTTATCTCTGCCCAGACCTTCTTACGGTGTGTTCAGTCCGTTTGTTTCTGACCATAGATTTCCACAGAAATTAAACAGAACGAATCCCTTGGCGCTCGTGGACAGCCACGGAGAAATTTCCTCCAAAAAGGCAGAAAGGGGGAAGTTTAGTCGACTTTGAGAAGAAAAACTTTGTTTCCTTCTCACTGCAGATATGAAAACTCTGGTGCGTTTTCAAGGATCCACCGAAATAAAATCCACTTTCTTAGAGTTAGCAAACTCAGAGTTTTCACTAAACCTGCTTTCTGAAACAGACCCCAGAGGCCTGTACTACGAAGCAGGATTTGGCATTAACAAGCTAACTTAAGGCTCAACCCAGGATTTTCTGTACTACGAAGGTGGATCAGTTGTTATCGGGTTCAGTCGCCGTGGTAACTCATGCTGAACACCTAACCTGGTTGGGAGCAGGTTAAGTTGGAGATCAGAGATCAACCGGTGTAAAAGCACCGCCTACTGACCAATCAATAGGTCAATTGATAACGGCGTCACCATTCTTAAAGAAGATCAGGCGGAGCTCGGTGCAGAAAGAGAGAGAGGGGGAGAGAGGGGTGTGCTCATAAAAGTTAAAACATTTAGAGACCAACAACCCCGTTAACATGGGTATTTTTATGAAATATAGCCTATATATTTTAATGGGAGGGAATTACGTATCGGCTTCTTGAGCCGTGTGTCGCCAATGCCACATCGGTTTGAATTATGTTTTTATATTTTTTATTTGCTCTCATGATCGCTTCCCACTGCCAGGGTTGAGACTGAAATAATAGGCTAAAGCAACGACAGTTTATGGAAAGCACAAATGTAATTATGTTTATTGTATATTGCTTGTTATGACTGATGGGGAAGTGATATTGGAGTTGTGATTTAAACATCTACAGCGTTGGCTTTTTTTTTTTTTTTTTTTTTTTTTTTTTGAGAGCTTTCCTTCCTGTTTTAGGATGCAGCGACTGTATTGCGTTTTCCCTGGAAAACCGAGTCTGCGTCCTTCATATTTATGTAGAATTATAATTTGCTCTTCTTATACATATATATGCGGCTTTGGTAGATGTTTGCGATTGGTCGTGGTGCGCTAACACCGCCTCTTTTATGTGAACGCGCGCGTCTCTAGATTGGACAAACCTGGGTTGATTGAACTAGTTGATAACCACCTTCGTGACACTGGTTATCCGGGACCGCAGTTGTTAGGGTTAGTGAAGCCGGATTACTGAAAGAAATCCAGGCCATGTTGATCTTGCTTCGTAGTACAGGCCTCTGGACTCAGCTCTTTGTTTTGGTTTTACAGCCCAAATCTTGTGGTTCAAGCAGGCAGCTGTTTTCAGAGTAATAGCTGTAACAACAGCTGTACACTACCAACTCACCTCCACGGAGACAGAAACACTTAGAAATTTAAAAAGACGGATATAAAAAAGAACGGAGCTAAAAGGAATGAATATTTAACTGGAATTCTTCAGGTGGCCCGAAACACAACTTCAAGTAAATTTCAAATTTTACTCTGGATGTGTAAGTGTTTGCTAATACGTTCACCATGTCAACTAAAAATGTTGTCTTCTCATACAGGGTCTTTGAAAGACAGACATATTCAAAGTGGATCTGTAATTTATGCCATATTCACACCAAGGGAAAACCTGAAACAGGCTCCTCAATTACCAAAGCGAGAGGTTGTCAAAACCCATGGAGGCAATGTGGTTCGATGCCACGTCATGCTCAAGGTGCGTCTTAATTATATTAGTCATGATGCAGCTAATGATTATATTGACTAATATGGTATATTGATATTGTACAAGCTGAATATGTTTTGCTTTATGGCTCTACTTTAAAAAAATATATATTTACTGATCATATTTTATACTGCCATTCTGGGGATCACATCTCTCTTTTAATCACACATCATAAATACTTTTACTTTTTGTACAATTGTAACAATTACAACTCTTTAGAAATCAAATTGGTGCAAATAGATATAACCATCAGACATCACTAAATTCATGAAATGCATGTAAACTTCATCTTTCTAGTCCAACTACTGAATGCAGTGCACAGAGCTCTAAGATAGGGCTCTAAGATGGCATTGTCCATTAACCACTTTGGGGATTGCAATGGATTTTTGTAACATATGATATAAACGTATACATTATTTAAAGCTAGGGATGCACCAATGCCTTTTTGTGAGACCTAGTACATACTGAATGAACGTTATTGAACGTCCGTTACATTCAAGCCATTGCCGTGAAATCACGGCAACAGTTTTCTTGTCATTACTTAGAATTCCTCATGGGGGCGGTAGAATCTACGCACTATAGCTTTAACAACCGTTAAACAGTGCAAGCATGTATTTGGTAAGAGCCTCTGTTATTTTTACGGCCAAAAATCTCTCTAAACAGCTGGCTCCTCTTTCGTCGCCTATACCTGCTCGACGGAGCAGTCGATGTCACGTTGCTATGAGGTGGTAGCGTGTGTGGTAGTATTGTGTATGTGGTAGTGATTTTATGATGAACTACCACAGTACGAGTACATGTGCACAGTATAGGACCAATACCCGATTCTGGCATTGGTATTGGTGCATCCCTATTTAAAACAAAACTGGTCTTTTTTTATAATTTGTATTTACTTATTTCTTACAGGGAGACTTTGAGGTGACAGTGAACTTGGCAAGTGACACCATAACCAGTCTGAGACTCAAGCTGGCAAATGAAAGTGGAATACCAGGATATGTCCTACATTACAAGTATCTTATGGCTTGTTACCCTATTTTTCAGTAGTCAGATTTCTTTTCTCATACAGTACTTCTGTCTTCATTCTCTCCTGTGCTTATATTTGCAGAGGTCAAAATTGTGATGGTGACACTCTGCAAAGTTGTGGGATCTCTGAAGAGTCAACAGTTAACTTCTCTTTGTCCACCTTTTCTAATGAGACTTCATGCAATGAGACGGTCTTCATTAATGATTTTGTGCCTTCAGTCCAACAAACCCAGAAAGGCATCAGTGTGTTTTTGTCTTCACTTTTTGTTGTTGTAAGTTTTATTTTATATTATCAGTACTTTATACACTACCGTCTGTCACGGATCATGGAAAGTGAAACTTAAATATGTCATGGGGCGGTTGGATTTATTCACTCACTTTAAAAATTTATTAAAAGCTTCTTTCTTTTCACTTCATTTTTATTTACAGCAATATGTTATTTATATCATAATAGGCTATTTATTAACATATTGGGGGGAAAAAAAACAGGAAAACAGGTCTATGTAAAATCTGACATTGACCGCCCCCATATATCCAAATTGGCATGTTTCTCGTTTCATAAAGCCCAGTTCAGTCAGACCAAAAATTTGCAATGAGACAAAACGGTTTTAGAATGCTGCAGCGTTCAGAACCAGCCTGGAGGCTCAACGAGCGCCCGCAAGCACCGTATATGGTCGAGCTAGAGAGTGACTGAAGAGATTGAGCATCCTTAGAAAAATGCAGTGAAACAGAGAAATATAACGTTTTCACTGTTTCAGCTCCACTAGAAAAGCATCTGTAACAAGTATCTCACTATCACTAACATTATCCACATTCATATTTACAAAAAGGCCTGAAAGTCCGAAGTTAGAACGGAAGTACAAAGATGCTATGAAGATGATACACTATCTCGTCGCATTGGTGTGAACTGGTAGGTTTCAGAACGTTGCAGACCGGCTCAATACAAGTAGCTGCAAGTTTCAAATTGTCTCTCTGCAAATCTTTGGTCAGGACTTGGCTTTTTGCCTCTGCGAAGAGTCAACTGTAAGACTGGCAGTTGAATCGGGCTCCTTCAATCAAATATTTGACTATTCCGTGTCACCCCTAGTTTTTTACCACGCCAGCATCCCAAGGCATGCCAATTTCGGACAGTCGGTCAGTTCACCTCTTTGGTCCAATATTTCAACAACTATTGAATGGATTGCCATAAGATTTGGCACAGACAGCGGCCCTAGCATAGCTGTAGACTCAAAGTAATGAAACAGATTTGGAAAAAAATGGTAAGTTGCTACATTTAGTAATGTTAACCTTCCTTCCCCTCCAAGCTTAATCCTGCTTTAAAATTTTTTTTTTTTCCAAGAAACATCATTATTCAACAGAGAAACTGAAGAAATTGATTTCCTACCTAAGAAAACTGACTGGATGTAACCCTCTTGCCCAAAGTTTGCATCAGTTATTCTGCAGGAATGAACCGCTAACCAGGAATCAGAAGGTAACCAATATGAGCCGAAATAGTTCTGCCTGTAATTTCATTGTACTTTTTGAAGTGGGTGTTCTCATGTGCTGCATTACGTTTTGAGGATTTGCACGTTATGTAACTAGTCCTGTGGAAACAATGTTGTGCAAAATTGCTGTGCTTAAATTTTTTTTAAATTAAAATTAGTTGAGATCCATCTAGGAACAATTTTCTGCAAAAATAATAATTGTTCACCTTCATTGGATTGGTCGCAGCAGATATTTTAGCAGGTCCGATTTCAGATGTTTAGGGATGCAAACTTGTCACCTTTCGACAAAATTTGCCAATTCGAATCCGAAATAGGTGATCTACGTGATTCGTGCAGATCCTGAGGCATGTGTTGATCAATGAAGACAGAGTAACGGACGTGTGTGTGTGTGTGTGTGTGTGTGTGTGTGTGTGTGTGTGTGTGTGTGTGTGTGTGTGTGTGTGTGTGTGTGGCCGATCTGCATCCAGCACTGGACCCATTCATATGAGTCAGGTATCACTCTGTTACAGACTTTAGGCTTTGTTTTATTATTTTAACTTTTTTATCAATTGATGGTTTTTAGAATAGGCCCACCTGTTTTTTTTATGAGGTGCTGCAACACCCCTACTTCCCACATCTACGCAGTATGTGCATAAAAAAAAAATTGTTTGCATCCCTGAATGGTCTGCGTTGTTTCGGGAAGATGTTTCCTGTAATTTGGTTGAACTTAACCTGTAGACAATGACTTGTGCTTTCACCAGTACCCATTTCTTTAGCTGTACTTGTTCTTTTGATGTAGATTGCAGTTGTTGAAGGCTTGTACATACTCTTCAGAGAGCTTTTGCCTCAACATAAAACGCAGCAAGAGGAGAAACCCATTGAAGACCTGGATGTCTTTGAGAATTCACTGTACTGCTGGGCACATCTCTTATCGGAAGCAAAGGTATGAAGATACTGAGGGTTGACTAATATAAGCTTGTGAACGGTGAAACCAGTAATTATTATTTTTTTTTTTTTAATGAAGTTGCGAGCGTTTTTTTTTTGTTTTTTTTCCTGCAAAGTCACAATGATTTGCAGCAGGTAGACAGCGCTACAGTAACACATTCTGACGGGTCACAGATTTCTTTGTTACACCGAAAAAAGCCAGTGGCATATGCCAGCGGAACCAGGTAAAAGGAAGCATGAGATTTCTTTATATAGGCCTAATTGTATTTTAATGTTATTTTAGAAGTTATCTGTTGTAGTTATGGCTGATACTGGGGCAGGAACAAAGGAAATTAAACAAACTGCTAAAAGGGAAAGTGAAAGACAACTGGCGATAAATGAGTGAACTTCGGTCGGGCTTTAACAGATGGGAGACAATTACGGGATTGTAAATGATTCACAACAGACCCAAATTGGCCCTGAGGTATGTAATATGTCTTTTTCATTCATAAAATAACTTTACAGTGCTTGTACATTAGTAGCCGACATTAAATTACGCCCCCTTTAAATTAAATTACGCCCCCCTTCCATTTAGCGCAGACGTTTTCCTTTTTAAGTCTGTGTTTGTGTCGGCTTACTATTTTCTTTTCCTTTGTTTTCTTTCCCCTATATTGTTACTTGTGTAAAGTGTCCGTGGGTTTCATTTAATGGGCTTTATTATATTCTATATTATACTGTATTAAGTTATTACGTTGGTTGCTTCAACAAACTCCTAATGCTTTGGCCCATGACACAGTGACAGGGATACCCGGTTTATCTCACGAGACATCCAAAGTAGGCTAAGTTACCGTATGCAACACTTGAAATGCAACAATGCATCTGTAACTTATTCTTTTATTGTAATGAATGATTTTCTGGTTGAGCAAAACCTTCATCGCGACGCTAACTCGGTAATACAGCATTGTAAAGATAAGACCTTTTACAACAGCAGGTGTGGTAAAAACACTACGACTTTTGTCCAAAGCGGCCGCTAGAATCAACACAAACTGAATGTTACATATAGCCACTTTAAGTAATGATCACTTTTTCCTTATTTTGACAGAAACTGGCATCAGATCAGGAGATCTACGCACCAATCACTCTTATGTCTGAAGATGGCAGCCGCTTCTCTGAACCAGTCAGAGTACCTGGAGTGCCTGGAGCCTTTGAGCGAGCATATGTTCGGCAGAAAATCAAAGGTAAAACTAAAACACCATGACTTTTCTACACATTTTTACGTATGAGGAGCTGATCATAAAATATGTCTATAAAGAAGCAGAGGTCTTTTTTACTTTTATTGGGGAGCAGCTACAGAAAATTAATTTGTGCTAGCTTCACATGAAAACTGTAAAAGGGTCCATGCCGCAAGGTATGGACATCTTTCTGCCCTTTTGATGAACTGATCCATTTAGAATACTGTGAGGAACCGTAAAAAGAAGCAGCCTTGAAATTAGCATAGAAGATCCCATGCCCGTTCTCTAAAGTAGACTCTGAGTTTACTTTTGCAGAGCGATAGCGGAAGAAAAAAGCTGCCTGTAAAACCCAGCGTCAGAACGTTAGAGTACCGCCTCTCTTAATTTGTGTTTTAGAATGTAATCAATGTGAAACAATAGTAAAGTAAGCTTTATTTCTCTCTGTCTACTGTACAATGACAATTCAAGAAAAACAAAACATTTGGTCTCAACTACTGCCAGAAAACACTTGGTTATGTTGTAACCTTGGTTCTCTGAGTGAGGAGACTCTCTCTCCACCATACATATGGAATAAGTAATGGTGTAACTGTTAATTATAGAGGAGAGAAGCCAGTTATCTGAATTTGTGGCAAAACCTTTCAGTGCTCGGTTTTCATTTTGGGACTTTCGATTGAATAAAGGACTATTTTTTCGGTCTTTTTTCTTCATTGAAGTTTTCTCTAAAATAGTGTTAAAATCTTGTCTCGATCTCATGAGCTGGCTGTCTCGTCACACCCCTAGTTATTTATACAAACTGACATTTACAAAACATACATTTTTCTTTCAGAACTGTCCTTGTTTTATTCAATTATCTGGTATTATCAGCTTCACTTCATTTTCTATCCTTTGTTTTAGATGGAGAGAAAATTCCAAATTGCACTGAAGACGTTTTGCGAGAAACATCAATACAGAGAGCCAACGACATTGAAAAGGTCTTGCTCAGCTTGCCTCCATTCATCAGAAATTATGCTCTTTGGATTCACTGTGACAACACGGCTGGTCAGAGGTATGTATTGTCAATGTTTTACTTTTCTTAAACAAGTTTTATTTTTGGCTTTGAATTTCACTAAACTGTACAATTAAATGGCAGCTTCCAGGTAAACATGGAGAAGACCTTTGGAAGTATGATGGAAGAATTACAATCTCCTGACAATCAATACATCAATGTGACCCCACCTCTACATCTGAAGGAGCTAGGACAGTGCGGGTCACGCCTTGTTCTACTGAGTGAAGGTAATCACAACCTGGATGGGTCATTTCTGACTCTGCACATCTATGTTTCAAATGGTGTTGTTACTTTTTTAAAGGGTAAGACTCACTGGCGGTGTATGATGCACATTAAAACTTTGTGCAGCGGTTGTTTCCTATATAAGCCTGTACACTAAGAAACAAGGATCAACCAGTAGTGGAAATGAACATTAAGTCAAGTACTGTATTACGCTTTTGAAGTACTTTACTTCTGAACTCTCAACTTATGCAACTTTATACTTCTACTGAACTACATTCAGAGGGAGATATTGTACTTTTCACACCAACACATTTATTTGACAACTTTAGTTACATTTATTCTAGGTACAAAAAATACACTTATCACATATGATGCATTATTTATAGATTAAGGCCCTGCAGACTTTTATTTTTTTTTATTTTTTATTATGCGCTAAATTCTAAACCAGTCTGAAAGGAACTTCTCACTGGTTTCCATATTGCCTCTGATATTTACTACCATGTTTGTGGTAAGCTTTGTAATGTAAATTATTTAATTGTGTTATTTTTTGTTTTTTTGTCAGACAACATTGGCGTATGTTTGAATAAAGAAAAAGGATCCCCTGATATGATCGTAGTGCATGATTGTTTGGATGGCCAAAACAAAACCGTGGATGTGAATGAGTTGGCAGCCAGGTAAGTACCTGTTTTACAGTATCTTGAATCCACCTTATGTTTCCCAGCATCATGTGCTCTGATGAAATATTTTTTTCTCTTAAATTCCTGTCTATTGAGGAATTGAGACTGTGAATTATTGTATAATTTACATGTTGTATGAAATAAAGGATGCAACTGTGGAAAACTTTACAAAAACAGTTTTTGTAAGCGCCTATGTGGGTGTCTATCATTTCTGTGTAAACATCCTATAGTTTTTATTTTTCTTCTAGTTTCTATAGCAGTTTGAATTTTGCCTGCACAAATTGGAAAGAGAAAGTGTCACTCAACCTTTGTTGTTTCAATACAGTAGCACACAATGCTTTAAGAACAAATTTAGCAGCAGTAAACTATGAATCGTGGTATGAGCAGTAAACTAATGGCCAGAGCCACAATGTTGCTGCTGATTCATTTTCTTCTATTTACTGTAACAGTCACAATACCATTTTTCTGACTGACGGTTTTTGACATTTAACACAGGACTGGAGACCTTAGCGATGACCGAACATTTGTCACAACCAGGACCCCAAAAGAGGCTATACTGGTAACACTTGTCTCTCTCTTGTTTTGATAATTGAATGTAGGACTGACAAGGGAACACAGGACACACTTGGCAGCTATACTATGATTATTCTTGACCTAAATTCATAAAAAAAGTGTACATTTTCATTAGGTGTTGATAGACACAAGCTCCTCCATGGAAGAAGAGTGCTATGGAAGTGCAGAAATCAAGAAGATCAATGCTGTGAAGGAGCTCTTTGACAACTTTGCAACAAGGACCATGGCTTATGATTTTTATCATGTCATCGGCCTTGTGAAGTTCGACTCCCTGGTGAAAATTCTCCACACGTTTACTGAAAATCTGGAAAGGTTCAAGGTAAAGTCATTAAATCAGAGCTATCTTGGATCTGTCCTTTTAGTACAATGTGCATCTGATTGTAAAGCAATGATAAACTTAAATGTAAAGTGATTTTATTTATTTATTTTTCTTCACATTTGTAGGAACACGTACACAACATTGAGGCCAGTGGATGTACTCTGCTGTATGACGCCCTGCGACGTGGGGCATGTGAGCTGGAAAAGGTCAAGACGAGGTTCCCAGATTGTAGACTTCGCATCATTTGTCTCACTGATGGAAATGATTCTGGGTAAATCTGTTCTAAGCAGTTTTGGTACCTTGTTCATACTTAACTGGTTAGTACATATATTGATACTGTGAGCAGTAAGAAAATGTCATCAGCAAACATGACTTTAAATTGTCAACTACAGATTGTGATATTTTTAAGTGAGTTGACATAATCTCAATTCTTCCCATAGTTCCTCAATAGAGCCAGATGTTGTTACAGCCAAACTGCTAAAATCTAACATCATTGTGGACTCTGTACTTCTTGGAAATGTGGAGAACAATATGCTTCATGGAATCAGCAATGCAACAGGTATGGCATCTTTGAAAAACGCCGTTCTTATGCACCTTTCCACCAAAATTTGCGTGTATATGCAGGTTTTTTAAAACTGACAAACCTGCGTGGGAAAGGGCCCAAAATTAGCGCATCTACCCGGGTGTCCTGCTCAATCACTGCCGATCAGCACTGGAGCTGTTAAATACCTGTGCCTACTGCAGATCCATTTGACCCGGCAGTGAATACAGATTGTAAAAAGCCAGATGTTGGGGTTTTGGCCAGTAGGAAAGGGGTATATTCACTGTAATCATGCATTAAAATGTGTAAAAAAAAAAATACTATGTACAGTATATGCCATCAAACTTTCTGCAAATTCAAGAGATCTCCTCCAACTCACTGTCTTATTTAGTGTTGTTGACTGTTAACTTCACCTTATCATTGTTACACTCTTATGACCAGGTTCAAGGTATTGGACAGCAGATGGCTCAAGCATAGATCTATTGTTGTTGGTATAATATTTGTTTATTTATACGTTAATATGTACTCTGCAGACCTTTTATTCAGAAAATTGTTAATCTCTCCACCTCACATTGCTTTCAGGTGGTTGTTGTTTCAAACCACAGACAATCAAAGAGGGTCTGAAGCTCTTTGAGATTGAGACAGTTCTGTCTTTGGAGCAGAGGAAACTCAAGGAAAAACTTGACCCATCTTCCATCAGTCAGGTTAGTTTTATAGGTCATCGTCCACCATTATGTTGGAAGTGATATGGAGATGAACACATTACAAAAAAGGATCAACTTTTTTCTTAATTGTCACATACACATAGTACAATGTGTGTATAAAATAAAATAACCGAACAACTGCATTTAACCCATACACAAGTATTAGGAGCAGTGGACAGCTATACATACAGCATCCGGGGAGCAACTTGGGGTTCAGTGTCTTGCTCAGGGACACTTTGACATGTGGCCGGAGGAGCCTGGGATTGATCCTCCAACCTTGTGGTTGAGGGGCAACCACTCTATCTCTTTTACATGTTGTGTTGATGTGCAAATTCAAATTAATTTGTTCCTGTCATTTTATAGCATAGTTTGTCCAACATCTTCATTACTCATGGGTATGACGAATGTCCAGAGACATCTTTGCCAAGCCAGTTAAACAGCAAAGTGACAGTGACGGAGAGGTGAGTGATGGAAGCAACAGTTCCATAGGAGCTGATAAGAAACTTGTTCAAGTAATGTTATTAGGACCATATCCATCTGCTGATGACCACTTCTGAATTGTAGAACGACGAACAAGTTAACAATGTAAAGGTGTCACACATAAAAAGAGGCATTTGCTTATAAATATATTTGTTGATCAGTGTAAACTACTAAGTCTACAGCCAAGCTAGCAGCTCTTAGTCTTATGATTTCAAACTGTAATAATAATTATAGTGTATTTTTACCATACTATAATGACAAACATGTTACTTATATTTACTGCCTTAAAGTGTTTGCATTACATTTGAAGCATTAATAATCATTCTATAGTGCCCTGAAAAAGAAGCTTAAGGAGTCAAAGGGGTGGTTCCTGGAGAAGGACAAACGTGTCCTGGATGAGCTAAAGAGTCTGCATTGTTACCCACATCCCTTCTTCAGAGTCTTTCCATCGGAGTCAGACTTTAGTAAGTGGCATGTTTGCTCATTTTTTTGGGGGGGTGGGGGGTAGCCACATTTTTTATTGTATAGTTCTATGTACAAGATGTGTACAAGTTGTGTTGAAACACAGTATACCTTGTGTTTTTTGTTTTTTTTAATTCATGCAAATGTATTTATTTTTTAATAGCGACAAGGTTTAAGATTTTTTTTCTAATCTTTTCAGCATTCTGGAGGATTCTCATGCAAGGCCCTCCTGACACACCGTACAAGAAAGGAGTGTTTGAGCTGTACTGCCACTTTGGTCCTGACTACCCAGCGAAGCCTCCACTCATCCGCTTTGTCACACAAGTATCCTGCCAAAATACAAATAACTGAGAAGTTATTTAGTATATATGTAGACGCACATTGCAATTGTTAACATTATTAAGTAATGTTATCTGTTAGAGATGTATGTGTTTTCTTAACACAATGACAGGTGTACCACTGCAATGTTAACAGTGTGGGTCGCATCTGCCACAACATATTTGACCGCAACTACAATGCCCACATCACCATGAGAGAGCTCCTAGAAGCTGTGTATGGACTGCTCATCATCCCTGAGCCTGCTGATCCACTGGACAGGTAAGTTGCGTGAGTGTGTGCGTGTGTGCGTGTGTTTTAAGTATTTGACTCACATATTTATTTATTTTTTGAAGCATTGTGTGTCTCATTTTTTCCAAGAGATATTTGCTATGCTGAGAATGTTTTTGACCAATTTCCAAAGTTCAGACTATTTTTAGTCTACTTGTGTTGAAAAATAAAGTATTTGACTCACATTTTTCGTTTTGCAGCATTTTGGCTGAGGAATTCCTGACGAGCCGTGAGACGTATGAACTAGAAGCTGAGAAACATACAGAGGCAACTGCAGAAAAGTCACTAGATGACATGGAGAAAGTAAATGAGCTATATATATAGTGGTGGATATCATTTGTCTTGCATATAAAAATGTATTTCACGTTTTGCAATAACATACTGTTTTGTTTCTTTTCTTTCTTTATTTAAAGCAATTTGTGGAGTCTGTGCAACAGTTTATACCCCAACATCTGATCTGTCCACTCACCAAGAAGATGTTTGTTGATCCTGTAAAAACGGTGTATGGCACCGTGTATGAACGCAAGGCCATTGAGGAACATCTAAAGCAGTGAGTTTGTTTATAATAATGAGTAATCTGTATGGTTACCTAAATGACTGATACAGTTTAGAAATCACATGGTTGTATATGAACCCTTCTTCTCATGTCTCTCAAGCACAAAAGGACTTATCAGCTTCATTGCCATGTATTTTCAGTTGACCGTACACTCTTTTGCAGACACCAGTACGATCCGATGGCTGGCCCCGAACACGTGCTTGAAATGAGTAACATCAGAGCGGACCAGGACATGAAGAAAATGGTGACGGATCATCGTTCTCGTCAGATTCAGTTTGACGTTGCAGCTGAGTAGTGTTCTTTTTTTTTTATCCGGTTCCTGTGAAAAAGGAGATTGACCATCTACTCATAATTTGTATCAATAGAAGTTGTTATTGTTATTTAATTTATATTGGAACATTATTTGGTCAGTCAGTTGGGAAGTGTTAGTGCAGGTTATTTTCATTAATTTGACTCTTTTCCTGACATCACTTCTACTTTCATATGAACAGTGATGGACAATTTTTCGTTTGGAGTTGATTGTGCTTCTAACTTTTGATTGTTCGATGTTCTTTTAAATGCTGTCCTAGTTCCTTATTTACAGTTTTATCACTCAAATATATTGTAAATAAAAATAAATAAAACACATCAAAAATATTGGTGTGTTATAAGTCACACGCACACAAGTGGGACTTTTATACAAGCATGCCATAGCCTGATCTTTATGTGAAAGGAGTAATTCATATTTTTCACTTTGAAGCAAGGAATGTTAAAGACAAATATTTTCTCAATAAAATAATTTTCAGAAAGAATTGTTGATGTTAACTTTCAAATGGTTCAATTTCTCTTTACATTGTAATTAAAATTTGTATATACAATATAACGTTTGAGTTGCAAAGTTTGTAAAGTATGACAATTAAAATTGTTCAGGTGGCAATATTATTGTATTGGCAATATTACTGAGTCTGCAGTTACTTTAGTTACTAAGATACGCTTCAACTTTTTCACACAGTTATCTCCCGTATCCCCATGTGACTTTGAGTTATTATCGTTTGTTCGTAGTATCAGAGACCGTTTAAGGAAATCTTTGCTAGTATTCTTCATGGATGTATTGGTATTCTTAGGTTAGCAGTCTAAAGGCATTAAATTACCTTATTACGTCCATTATATGGGACCAATAACCGCCGACAATTCTGCCCCTACGTAAGAGAGGAAGTGAATCACGTTGGCCTTCAAATTAAATTTCCTTGAATTAAGAAAACGATATTTAATGCAGTATATGCATACACGCGATATTAGTGGGACATTTCACAACATTAAAACGGATTTCTTAAAACATTTTCGTGTTTATACGCTTTGTTCCCGATTGATTTTCGAAAACTGCGTCAGTTATGCTCTTATTTTGAAGGCTGTAGCCGAATATATTAAAACGGTATCAAAAACTATCTTGTTGTACAGCACGCGTTACGTAGAGGGCTGGTGCTGGTATGCTGTCGACTCCGCAGATCTGAGTGGAATCAGGAGAAATCAGACAGCAGGTGAGTTTTTCTAGATTTCTCCTAAAAGTGTAAATCATTAACGTTGGTATATTTACTGTCTAAAGTTGTTTACGTTCGCCGAAAAGTTAAACTAAAATCTGTCAATACTAACGTTACCTCAACAGGTTGTTATACGTCTGACCTGCCAATACGACTTAACGTTTAAAATCACAAAATGTTACGGCATTATTTTTAACTCTTGTGAATGATATTTCAAGACAGCATTACTCTCAGACTGTAGCTAGTACTAACCAGACTAAATGCAGTAGTTTCGTGTAATCTAGTTCTGCAGTCATGTCACTGATTTCCTTATGGTTTATTTGAATTACCATTGTATGTAACGTTAGCTAGCAATAATCTCAGTTCGCATAGCCTTGGTAACAACTCCTTTAGCTAGTGGTTGGGGTTGTCTACAATCTTCAACTGATCATGCACTGAGAGGTTGAGTCAGCCTTGCTATCCTGCCTTTCCTGTAGAACCTGTTTACCTTCCTTCACGTTTAGTTAAATCACTTCACTGGTATCCTGAAAAGTGGAAACCCTGAAACTCGTTTTGAAACCGTCACGTTGAATCTCAATGGGTCTGCTGCCTGTAGTGTAATGCAAAAAAAAAAAAAAATTGAATAATTACATCCATACTGGGCCACAATTTTCATGTCAACATTACGGGGAACTCATCCCGGATTAAACCCATTTAATCACGCCAACATACTTTATTATTATTATTATTATTATTATTATTATTTTTTATTAACGTTACACTTTCCTCTCGCTTTTGTGAGAAATGTAAAATGAAATGCACATGCATGCATAAAAAGGATGAGAATTATTCATTATTGGCCACTATAAAACATTAAATCACTGTAGTCTAATTCACTGTCACCGTTTTATGGCGTTCAAGTGAGTCTCAAGCAGATACAGAGCCCCTGTTTGCCATTTGTGTTTTTGAGCCAATCAGAATATTATTGAATATAACACAAATAAGTAAAAATGGAGAATCATTTAAAAAAAAAAATAAAAAAAAATAATGGAATCTCTCATAAATACCTGCTTACTAAAGAAATCTTCCTTACAAGTCAAAGCAACACATCAGTAACTGATAAACGCTACAAACATGCAGATATGCAAATTTAACATTAATAGTAGCTGATATTAAGATTGTTAGTTTGTCATATTATTTTATGGAAGCTAGCAATATGATGAGTACAAGCTATTAAAATAACATTCAAGTTCTCTTCTACCTTTGTTTGTTAAATAACGAATCAAACACCATAACTATCATACATCTACCTGAGCTTGGCTGATTTTAATTACATCCTATCTACACATCACAGTAACCCCACTGCCTTCCTCTGCTTGTGTGGCGTGTTTCCTTTCTCCAGAGAGATGTGGTGGGTCCTGTGGGTGCTCGCCGCCTTGCTGGCTCTCTTCTGCAGTCTGGATGTGTGGTACTTCCTCCGGGTAGCTGCTGTGATTCTCCGGGCTTGGTTCCAGCCTCCAATCAGGGATGTCACAGCAGAGCAGATCCAAACAGGCCGGGTCACTCCCCATGACATTGACATGTGCCACATGAACAATGCTCGTTACCTCCGGGAGTGTGACTTTGCCCGCTTCTCTCTCTACATACGTAATGGTGTGTTCAAGGCATTGCGAGCACTCAAAGCTTCAATGGTAGTGGGGGCCACCACCATCCGTTACCGCAGGGCTCTGTTTATAGGTGAGGGGTACGAGCTGAGGAGTCGTATAGTCACTTGGGATGACAAAGCCTTTTTCCTGGAGCAGAGATTTGTGTCAACAAAAGATGGGTTGGTGTGTGCCGTCATGTACTGCAAGCAGAGCGTCATACGCAGCAGCCCAGACAAGATCATGCAGCACCTGTGTAAGCGGAAGGTAAGGACCGAATGATTAAATACATATGCAAATTTAGATAGTTAAAGAACATTGAGTCTATGGTGTGCTCCCTGCAGGTGGAGTGCCCTGAGTTTCCAGAGGACCTTCAGCACTGGGTCAACTTCATCTCGGCCAGCAGCCAGGCCCTCCGAGCCGAGAGTGGACTAGACGAGAAGAACAAATAAGACATTGCATGGGCAGCTTTAAGACTGGCTTTTTGTAAGACCATCTCAGGATTAAAAAGGCATTGGTTTTCTGTTCACATTACTTGACTTAAACACAGTCGTGCCTATGCATCTATATATCAACTATACACAAGAGTCCAAGGCAGAAGTATTTACTGTAAGCAAATCAATCATATTGGTCACAAATCAGAAAAAAAGATGTAACACAACTAGGCACGGGCCGGTATGAGAGTCTGACGGTATGATAACCTTCAGCAAAAATTTCACGGTATTGCAGTTACAGCTATGTATTATTTTTTAAATGTCTGGGTAAAAAAACAACTTTTTTTCCCATTGAACACCGTGTATTTTATTTTTAAACACACTGCACACTGGCAGGGAGAGGGATTTCTAAACTGCACTTTCTGTCCTTGAAGACTCCTAAAGAAACAGCTCGTGCTTTAAGAACGGTGAGACAGAAAATTGTAGTGGTTTTGCGGTATACCTTGAAACCGGTAACCGGCCCATGCCTAACCCTTGTTGACTTTGGGGCACATTGACCCGTTTTCAATTTTTGTTTTATATCAGAAAATATGGGACGTAGAAATAAGCGCTGAAAATGAAGAAAAATTTCAAAAAATTTAAAACGTTGGAAAAAGCAAAAACCAACTGTGAATAAAAGGTGTCAAAAACGTATTTTTTCAAGGTTGACGGGAAGACAACACAAGGGTTAAACACAATGAACAAGAATTTGACCAAGGTATTTTAACAACGAAGAAAGGAAAATTTGACAAACTGTCACATAAGTTATATTGTCTCTGTGACTAAAGGGGTGTGTCCAGTGTAGTGATACATATGGTATTAAATGTAAAATAAAGTAATTACACATTGGTAATTTTCCAATAGGTAAGACTTGACTAAATCCAGAAGGTGGCAGTAATGCACCACTATTAGGATACCAAGTGCCGTCAAATCTCAAAGAAGAAGAAGAGTTACGTTTCGTCACATACCCGGAAGTCATGTTCATTCATTCTACCGGTTTCTTCTTCAAGTTGTGGTCGTATCGCATCCCATGGTAACACTCTCTTCTGGACGCACGGTAAGTTGTACTGCCATAAAAAATAAGTCTGCTGTATTTGTGGTTATGTTTTAAATTTCGACAGTGAGAAAAATTAAAACAGCGACTTTCACACGTCAAGAGAATGGTCTCTATTCTACAAGGCCACCATCTGCAGGTAGCTAGCAGCTAAGCTAACAGATTTGGCTGTCAGCAGGTTGCGCCCCGATCATTTGCATTGAGCTTTCAAGGTTGAAGTGAGTGATTATAGGGATATGATGCTTCCGTATTGTTTAGCTGTAATATAAAGCCAATGAATGGAGAAAAAAAAATGCACACCTTTTTCTACACGTCTGTACTGACATTGATGAGGTCAAAGGAGAATGTGATTAAATACTGAGTTATTAGTTAGAATTTAGAAAACAAGCATTTTTTTTTAAAGGAAATTGCTATCATGAACTTGTAATATGTGTCATATAATTTTCCTTTAAATTAGTTTGTTTCTTGTCATTAATGTTTTATAATATATTACTATACTGTTTTTAAAAATATATTTGATATTCTATTGCATTATATCCTTTGTTATATTGCTGTAACGTACTATATATTATTATTACTACCTTTCACCTTATACTATATCTCATATTCCATACTATATCATAATTTACCATATACTAGAGCTGGGCAATATATTGATATATCGATATGTTATGAGACTAGATATCGTCTTAGATTTTGGATATTGTAATATCGTGATATTACATAAGTGTAGTCTTTTCCTGGTTTTAAAGGCTGCGTTACAGTAAAGTGATGTCATTTTCTGAACTCACCAGACTGTTGTAATTGTTCTATTATTTGCCTTTACCCACTTAGTCATTATATCCACATTACTGATGATTATTTATCAAAAATCTCACTGTGTAAATATTTTGTGAAAGCACCAATAGTCAACAGTACGATATCGTTGCGGTATCGATATCGAGGTATTTGGTCAAAAATATTGTGATATTTGATTTTCTCCATATCGCCCAGCCTTATACTATATTATATTAATATGTTAGATTTTGCATCATATTTTATATGAATGCTTCTATATTAATACAAACTCTAAATACCATTACTTAATCATATGTCTGCTGTCACTTTAACCACACCATGTCACTTTACCTTGCAATTTTGTCTCCAAATTCTCTTGTATAGTTTTCTATTTTAATTAGATCTGTACTATTGCTATTGTCCTTGTGCTGCTGCAACAACAACAACAACAACAGAATTTTTTTATCTTATTTGGACTGTTGTTCCAGAGAGATGTTGCTGCTGGTGCTGGGTGCCCTCCTCCTGCTCTTCTGCAGTCTGGATGTATGGTACTTCCTGCGGGGGGTCCAGGTGTTCTTCCAGGCATGGTTCCAACCCAGAATATGGGACTTGCTGGTTGAACAAACCATTGATGGCATGGTCCTTCCCCATGATTTGGACTACATGGGCCACATGAACAACTCCCGATATCTAAGGGAGTGTGACTTTGCCCGTTTCCACCATTATATGCGAAACGGGCTGTTAATGGCCTCACGGAAACTGGGAGCCAGAATGGTGGTAGGGGCCTCCACCATCCGGTACCGCCGCTCCTTGGCCTTCTGTGAGGCTTTTGAGATTCGGACCAAAATAGTGGGATGGGATGAGAAGGCGTTTTACTTGGAGCAGCGGTTTGTGTCCAAGAAAGATGGTTTTGTCTCTGCTATCATGCTTTGCAGACAGAACGTGGTGCACTGCAGCCCAGAGAGCATTATCGAGTTTGTCTGCAAAAGAAAGGTGAGGAATAGCTGGAGATGAAGAAAAGTATTGGTATGACTCTTGTAGGGTTGCAAATGAAAATGATTTTTGTTATCAATTTATCTGCTTTAATCTGCTTTGGGTTTCCCCCAAACAACACTCAAAAACATAAAAATATTATGTTTACTATTAAATAAGACAAAGAAAAAAAGCATATCTGCAAGGTGGAAAAGCTGGACCTCGAAAATATTTTGCATTTTTGATTGAGAAATGACTTAAAGATACTGACCATCAAACTACAGTAGTTACTAGATTTTCTGTTGATCGACTGATTGATTGATTGATTGATTGATTAATCAACTAATAATTTATATTGGTTATGTTACGTTATTTGCGACCAATAGTCCAAAATCCAAAATGGAGTTTTCTTTCTCATCAAATCCTCACATTTTGGAAACTGCAGCATGGAAGTGTTTTGCCTTTTTCTTTAAAACATTTGTATTTAAATGATCAAACTTGACAATTGTCTGTCAATAGTTTCAGCTCTATAATGTGGCATTATTCTTCTTTGGCTAATTTTGTGTTTGTGTGCAGATTGAGTGCCCCGAGTTTCCTGAAGACCTCAAACACTGGATCAGCTTCATCTCAGCCAGCAGCCAGGCACTGAGAGCCGAGAGTGGACTGGAAGAGAAGAACAAGTGAAGCCCCACACCATGTATCATGAGTGTAGGCCCACATATAATTTGCATTGCACGCACATACTGTATACAGTAAACATACATGCACACAAACAGTTAAACATCGTAGAGAGTTTTTAGTTTACTTACAACATTCAATTGATCTCCGTTTTCGGTCCGCTCCTTCCTGCTGTGTATTTTTGTATGATTTGAACAGAAATACTGAACTTATTACAAAACTTGAACTGTAAGATATTCCATGTTTTAAAATGCACTATATGCATTGGGATCATATTGAAAGTTCTCTCGGAATAAAGTGACACAAGAATGTAGCTTTATTCTTGCAGCTTATAGACTGGCGTTAGACATCTCATCTCATTTTAGCAAAATCCTCTAAATTCAGATAAGCATGCAGACTAAAAGTTAATCTTCCACTGACATCAATGCATGTTTTTAAACAGATCCAGTCTTTTGTGCCCGTTTCTCTTGATTAGCCGTAGTTTACAGTTATAACTTCAGAGAATTATAACTTTTTACAAAAAAAGGTAAGTTTGATGAAATACTTGAATGGACATCATGAACATGTTTTGAACTGTTTTAATATTCCCATCAGCATTTTGCACAACACAAAGTAACCCAAGTGAGTAGACAAACTGAATTCCTGTTAACAATCTGAAAGGGAATATTTGATTTTGAGGGATCCTTTTAATCAGTACAGTATTGTTCTGTTACTCACTGTATAACACATGCTTTTAGAGGGTATGCTTCTAGATTGGAATTGCATGTCATTTTAAGAGAAAGTGCTCAAATCCAAAGGCACATTAAGCAAATTGTTAATATGAGGTTGCTGG
This sequence comes from Perca flavescens, assembly GCF_004354835.1. Classification (NCBI taxonomy): domain Eukaryota; kingdom Metazoa; phylum Chordata; class Actinopteri; order Perciformes; family Percidae; genus Perca; species Perca flavescens. The sequence goes on from NC_041342.1 coordinate 17,725,531, forward strand.
CAACTTTTTGAAACCCGCAATGCACGATAAACACTGATGTTAGGATGATGCTCGGTGTTTTGAAATCTGGAACCTTCCCTTTTAATGCTTCAAAGCTTTATTTTGTGACCAAAGTAATGTATTGTTCTGTATGAAGAGGAAACAAAATCAATATTTAAAGATGTATAACCTGTTATTTATGTTGTTGATACACTGAAAATCCTGCTTGATTAATTTAAGTTTGAAGAAATTCACTGTCCTTTTATTTTCCACATATATTATTTATGATGTATTTAAATGGGTTAATTACCTACTGTTTGTTGTGTTTACGTATTTAAAGGCATTTTAAATAAATGCATTGGAAAACCATGTTTCTGTGACTGAGCTTGCCTTTTAAGTGCTTGTTATTCAGCAATAACCTGACCTACTAATGTACTGTGGTTTGCGATTCTATATTTATGACCTATATTTGTACCTCACTTTTTACTGCACAACATATATCTGGCAGCTATAGTTATCATTTGCATATTAAGATTTAACATTAAAAATGTGATTGTTTTAACTGCCCACATTATATATAACGTACATATAACCTTAGCTGGACCTCAATCAGCTCTATTACAAATTATTCCTACGTTAATGCATCAATAATAATACAGTAAAATACAATATTATTAGTATCTGCTACATAATGTAAAAGTACATTTAGCTTATAATACGTTTGTACTTTTCCTCAATTATGATTTTAAACGCAGTACTTTTAACTTGTAATGGAATACTATGTATTAAAAGACTTGAGTACCACTGGCTTGGACACAGACAGTAAAGTTTAGTTTCCAACAGCAACAATTCGATCTGCACTTCATTACACTATATCTATCTATCTATCTATCTATCTATCTATCTAGAGAGAGAGAGAGAGAGAGAGAGCCAGGTAGCTTGTGAATTTCACCAAGAGATCAATAAGTCTTACCCATAATTATATATATAAATGATAATGTATTTGTTTATTGTATTTTGTTGTATTGTATTGTATAAATTTGCGAAATGTAGTGCAGTAAAAAGTACAATATTTGCCACTGAACTGTAGTGGAATAACGTTAGAAGTATGAAGTATGGAAAATTATACTCAAGTACAAGTAGCCTACTTCAAAATTGTACTTAAGTACTTACAAATACACAGATTCACAACATAGAGAGGCAAACTAATACCCTACATAAAATAAAAAACTTTCATCACTTCGTTTCCATTTTTTAATTGAGTGATTACGATTGAATGTTACTATTTAACATTATTTTGAAATTAAGTGTTTTTTTTTAAAGATTAAATTCCTTACAGCCGTTTCCGGTGACGCCTCTCTGGCCACGCCCGCTTCTTGTCACTTCCTGTAAACAAAGCAGCAGCTGTCTGTCAGATTCCTGTGTTTTCGCTCATTTTCTACGCCAACTTCAGCGTTTTTCGACGATGGCTCAAGGCGGAGTGGTCCTGGACAAGGACCAGTTCAACTGCTCGATATGTCTGGACGTGCTGAGGGACCCTGTAACCATCCCCTGTGGACACAGCTACTGCTCGGAGTGTATCCAGAACTACTGGGACCAGGACGACTACCTGGGGATCTTCGTCTGCCCGCAGTGCAGGCACAACTTCAACCCGAGGCCAGTTCTCGCCAGAAACACCATGTTAGCCGACGTGGTGGAGAAATTCAAAAAGACTGGACTCCAAAATGCAACAACGACGACTGGAAGTCAAAATTTCGCTGAGGCCGACGACGTGGAGTGCGACGTGTGCACCGGGAGGAAAAACAAAGCGGTGAAGTCTTGTCTGGTGTGTCTGGCCTCCTACTGCGACGTCCACCTCCAGCCTCACTACGAATCGGCTGCTTTCAAGAAGCACAGGCTGGTGTCGGCCTCCAAAAAACTCCAAGAGACGATCTGTGGTCGACACGACAAGCTACTGGAGGTGTACTGCCGCACCGACAAACAGTGCATCTGTTACCTGTGTCTGACGGATGAACACAAAGGCCACGACACGGTGCTGGCTGAGGCAGAGATACAACAGAAGCAGGTAATCCGTTCAATCAAAGCATCTGATTGATTCAAGATAAGGCTGTTGATATGAGACAGTACTATCATCACCCCCCTCCCCCCCCATATCGACCCGGGTCTGATGTGATCTACATGGTGTAAAAGCAGTGAAATTGTCCATTACGTACTTCTCTTTTACATATTTTATTAATGTATTTAAACAGCTATTCTCATTGAGATTAAGGTGTCTGAATGAACATAGTCAATATAAGTATCGACAAACAGGAATCCACAACAGCACAATTTACAAACAAAATATACATCTGTTCCACATTAAAGAAAACAAGTACAAGTGGCTTATGAAATGAAAGCTATAATGTTTTGAAAAGAAAAGAAATAGATTTTAATTTAAAACCATTTTTGTAATGTTTACAGTTCTCTGGTATAATGTGCTCTGGATGGTGAAAAAATGTAGTGAAATCACTCTTTTCTTCAGTTTTACAAGTACAATAAAGTAGTCACAAATCTTAAAGGATTTTAAAAAGGAGGATTTTAGAGTCTCAATGTTAATCTAGTCCTGGTTTGATAAATGTAAGTACAGTAGTTTTTTTTTAATCTAGATCTGATCTGCTGGAGAAAAAGCTATTATATGGCTTTTTCTATTTTCACAAATAATAGAAAGGTTCCACAGATCTGAAATGGGGTTTTAAACAGCATGAACATGGACACATGGACGATATATTGAAACCAGTAGTCGTTGTATTTGGCAAAATATAACACAGTGTCATATAACTATGAAGACCAGAAGTTTTCCCACTATTTTCCCGCAGAGGCAGCTTGGTGACATGAAGCAGAGCTCTCAGCTGAGAATTCATCAAAGGGAAAAGGGTGTCCAGGAGATCAGACAAGCCATTTTCTCTCTCACTGTAAGTGCCAACATCCCTTTTGGTCTGATATACAAATACAGTAGATCATAGGTGCTAAAATAGGTCTCACCTCTTTCAGATTTCTTTTAACAGTTCCTAATTTGACAGTTGACACACAATGCCTTCTATATGTTACGTCTATATGTTTCTCCCTCCAGCGCTCTGCTCGGGCAGCAGCAGAGGAGAGCGACGCCGTCTTTACTGAACTGATTCGGTCGATCGAGCTGAAGCGTTTCGAGGTGAGAGAGCTGATTAAAGCCCAGGAAAAGAAGACGGTCAGTCAGGCCGAGCAACTGCTGGAGAAGATCCAGAAGGAGATCGCTGAGCTGAAGAAGAACGAGACTGAACTGGACAAACTTACCCATGCTGAGGACCATGTCCATTTCCTTCAGGTAACAATGTTCAGATTGGTGGTGGAAAGTAACTAAGTACATTTACATAAGTACTGTAAAGTACAAATACCTCGATATTGTACTTGAGTATTTCTGTTGTCTGCTACTTCATACTTCTACTCCGCTACATTTCAGAGGGAAATATTTCACTTTGTACTTCACTACATAAATTCATGACCTCTGAAGTTATTTTCCAAAATAAGATTTTATATTCTAAACATATGATCAATTTATAAAATATGATGCCTTATTCGGTGCACAACATTTGCATATTGAGTAATTTTAGTCCTACGTCTTTTTTTTTGTCAAGTAAAATATATACTAATTTTTAAGCTGTACTATTCCAAACTGTTTGAAAGCAAATTAACCATAATAATGACTACATTGAATATTTTAAGTGTATTTTGCTAACAATACTTCAATACTTTTACTTAAGTAGGATTTTGAACTTTTACTTGCAATGAAGTATCTTTTATAGTGTGGTATTACTACTTTTACTTTAGTAAAGGATCTGAATACTTCGTTGGGTCTGGGAACTCACCATTGACAGCACTCAATCCGAGGGGCGGGATAAACGGTTGTCTTTCAAATTCCCTCTGCACGTAATAGGACAGTGCTACAACCAGGCAGAGCAACGAAGAAGGTAGTGGAGCGTGTTGATGGATTAAACTTTTGCTGTATCTGGTTGGCAAAACCCCGAACACATCTTCCTTTTTTAAGAATGATTTCTGTGCCGTTCTTTGTTCTTTTCTCAAAGAAAAGCTTAACTCCAAGTCTTCCAGAAGACCGCTGTTCCCAGCGGCAGCAGCCATAAGCCCGCCCACCGACTCTATACACGATGGGATTGGCCCGGCCAGAGTTTGGTTTTTCCAGCTCGCAAGCCAACGGAGAGTGCCTAGACCCCCCTGGCTGCAAAATACATTTGCTGCTGCTAGGGTGCGTCTAGATTTCTAGGCTACCAAACAGGGTGATTTGTTCAGATTTCCGGCACGGTAACACATCTCAAACGCTCGGTCTCTGTTTGTCTTTCCAGAGTTTTGAGTCTTTCCATGCTCCACCTGTGCTGTCAGCGTTGCCTACGGTCACCATTGACCCCAACCTCACCTTTGGCCCCGTGATGACAGCTGTGTCCGATTTTAAAGGACTGTTGCTGGAGGTCTGCCAGGGAGGATTTGTCAGCATCTATGAGAGAGGTAGATAGACAAAGGGTTATATCAAGTTTGTGTTTTTATATGATACAAATGATTCGGTCAACTCTGTTTATGTGATATTCTTCTTTTTTTTTTTTAGTGAGAGATGTAGTGATTGTAGGTACTCCAAATCCTGCTGTACAGCTGGACACAACACAGCCCATGGGCCAGTCCAGTGATGGTGAATCAGCTGTACAAATGGAAGCAGCACTAGGTGAGAGTATAAACATTTTCATGCTCTTTAGAATATGATTTGCATTAGTCAGTCCCACAATTACAGCTTTAAATACAAGTGGTAAAACACCACACAACTTTTGGTTGTCAGGGATGTGGGTGGTGATGGCGCAGTGGATATGACACATGCCTTTGGTGTGGGAGACCCAGGTTTGATTTCCACTGCGATACATCAACCAATGTGTCCCTGAGCTAGTTGCTCCAGAGGCGTGCGACCTCTGACATATATAGCAGTTGTAAGTCACTTTGGATAAAAGCATCAGCTAAATTACATGTAATGTAATCTATCAACTATGCCTGCCAAAAAAATGTGATATGAACACCATACATTCATGCACTTGGTAAATAAATATCATCTGTGCTTCTTTACATTGATAGTTTCCATTTAGTCTGTCTGTGATATTTAAAATGTCTTAAATTTGACTGGTTGATCCCTGCAGAAACCCTGTTTGTGCATCCCATCCTAACCACATTATCATGCGCACAAACACCTCACTCAACATGTTTGTTTATAGTAGAGTTTGCTGAATCTGCCCAAGTGGAAGGATGACAGTGCTGCAGACTCTGACAGTTTGGACAGCTGAGACTGTGCAGTCACAGTGTTTGTTCTCTTTGTGCTTTCAGTGATCCCACCACCTGGCCTAGAACAAAGTCCTGTGAACCCTCTCAACCCTTTCCTCCCTCCTGGATCTGCTGTGCCCACCTTTGCCTTCTCACCATTTGGTAAATAGAGCTACTGTATTATCAAAAAAAAGAAATGTATATCAGCATTAAACAGCGTGTAGAGTCGATTTTACACAAGAAAACAAAATGTAAAACATATCACAAATGTTATCATTTTAGTGACAGACAGAGAGAAACACATTCAGTATAATATATAACATAAATCCTGCAGTGGTGGAAGAAGTATTGAGATCTTTGGCTGAAATTAAAGTAACAATACCACAACATAAACCACGCATAAAGGTCCTGTATTTATAATTTTACCTAAATAGAAGTGCACTTAATATTTAAAGTATTAGAGTGCTATTATATTACTGGACTATAATTACGGATTACTAAGAAAGCAGCATTTTAATATTATTGAGAGGATTGCATGTCTTACCTTGTCAAAACAGCTGTCACTCAGCTGCCTCCTCTGTGCTTTCTTCTGTGTACCTGTCACTTTTTTCATTGTTCGTTCTTGATCACTTTGATCCATGCATACTGGGATTTTGTGTCAAATTATGAAAATGTGCATAGATTTATTATGACACAACAGGTAACTAACAGGTGAGTTGTGGATATTTAAATAATTGAAAATAAAATATATTTTAAATAAGTAAAGGAAACTTTGTACTGTAGATTTTTTTCATCTGTGGTAATTTAGTGTTTTTTAAAATTCAATCTTACATTGACATCTTAAGTGTATGGGGGTTTATTTGTAATAATATAATTACTGCAATTAAAATGATTTCATTGCATTGCATCTTGCTGGATAAATGGTTCTGTATGCTCGCTCGTTACTACCCACTACAGATCATGTCCAGGAATATATTATATATTTGTAAGCTCTTTCTCGAACATATCCTTCTTGTCCTAATGTTTTTGTCACCTCAGGGTGCTGTAGACTAATAATTCCTGTTCTGTCTGCTCAGGCTCTAAACTCTCCTCAGGATCCAGACAGAGGAACCTTCAGCGCCGCGCTCACCCCAGGAGGAAATAGACTTGTAGTGGACATCAAAATCAACATTTAACATGCACCCACACGGGCTGAATGTCATTATACCTCAGTGCTCTTCTCTCACAAATCTGTACCAACACTTGTAAATTGTACATTTCATAATTAATCTTTTAGTATTATTTAATTGCTGTGTTTTGATCCATCAGCTATACTTGCATCTTGCACTATACTGTAGGTGGGAAAGAGAAAAGGAAAGTATTTAGTGCCACATTAGATCACATTGACAATGCATTTACTTGAGTTATAAGCAGCCTAAAACATGACTGACTCACTGCATCTTATTTCAGTATTTGAAAAGAAATGTCATTGACATTTAGTGAAGTTTAAGTTAATTTTAACAATGTAATTCTTTTATAAAGATTTTTCCTTTTTTAACCAAAACAACATAACCATACGTTTGCTTTACAGACACGTGTAATGATATATTGTGATTTGTGACATGCTGACATTAAAAAAAGCAAACACACTTGTAAAACTAGTCTTTCTCAAGCGTGCTGTTTATTTGCATGGAGTATGGTTTACATTGCATTGTACAAATACAGGCACTAGGTGTGTGATGTAAAAGTGGAATAGCAGGTTGACTGCGCACACAAACACACTGCAGTGCTTTTGTGTAAAAGGCTATATGTCATATAATATTCATAGGTCAGTGCATGTAATATGAACTCCCCTTATGTATCGGAGAGGTGCTTCAATAGAAGGTTGTTCATTGCACAGTTTGCTTTATCTGGGAGGGACAGCCTACTTGCTGGTTTTGCCGGCTGTGATTGGAGGCTTCAGGGTGCAGCAGGTGAAACTAGGCCGGTTCCTTTTAAGGATTCGGGTTATTCTGAGTCACTCACTAAACTGAACCGGGTTGTGCGAGTCACGTGAATCACTTGAGTCAGTATTGCTAATTCGCCAAGGAAACTCTGTCCTACTCCGCACAACCACTCGCCACCTCATGCAGCTGCTCACAGGAGAGCCATCAATTGAAAGAAAGCATTTCGAGCCAGACTTTATTTATTGTCTTAGTGTAGCCTAAGCAATAGGCTTTCAATATAGAAACGGGAACGGAGAAATGCCCATAGTGAATACATTATTTTTTTAAATCGACTGTCTGCTCGACCTAATTGCATTTCAACATAATACATTTACACCAAACCTACAGTAGGCCTAGCTAGGTCACGCGCAGAACATTATATGTTATTTCAGAAGTGAAAGAATGGCTTTATTGTGGATTTGCTTTACTCTGAGCTCGAGGAGAGACTTGACTCGCTCGTCTCTGAATAAATCCGATCCACTCATGGTGACCACGTAGCCGGCTGATAAGCGGGACTGGCTGACTCGCGCGAGCATCGACATCTCACGAGTCATCGAGTGGACCGCGAGCTTCCGGCTGTTAGTCTGCGGGTTCTCTTCTTCCATGGTCGGATAACCTGTCTCTGGGACTGTCTCTCTGCTCACTCAGGAGCTTGAGTTGACTTGTAAGTTATAAAGCCTTTTGCAGCTAAGATGGCTAGGACTAGTAGTAGCTAATGTTGCAAGAGGTTTGTGTGTGGCGCTGTTATCATTTTAGATTGAATTGTAGGATGACTCACCTGAACAGGGTTAATGATACTAGAGACCCGCGATTCGCGAGTCAATTTAAAGACTCGGGTTAAAGATCCGAGGTTATCACGACTCATACAGGTGTAGGTGAAACCTGAGAAGCTGTACTCAGCACACCTGTTCGCTACGCCCATCTTTGTCCCTTTCCGTTTCTGTTCGGAGTGTAGGAAATGGCTGCAGCAACTATTTCTATTGAACAAGACCAGTTTTGTTGTTCAGTGTGCCTGGAGGTTTTAAGAGACCCGGTGACGATTCCCTGTGGACACAGCTACTGCTTGGACTGCATTGAAGATTACTGGACAAGGGTCAAGCAGAAAGGCCAGTACAGCTGCCCGCAGTGCAGGCAGGTGTTTAATCCCAGGCCTCTGCTGAGTAGAAACACAGTTCTGGGCGAAGTGGTGGAGAAGTTTCAGAGATCTGGATTTCAAGACGCAGCTCGACACTTGGCCAAACCCGAGGAAACGAAATGCAGTGTTTGCACATTGAGAAAAAGCAAAGCTGTAAAATCCTGCCTTGTGTGCTCCGAGTCTTACTGTGCTGTTCACTTGAGAGTCCACGAAGAACGCTTTCATGGGAAGGTCCATAAATTGGTCCCAGCTGTGGATCAGCTGAGGGAGAAGCTGTGCCCACATCATGATAAATCGCTGAGGCTGTACTGTCGCACTGACCAGCAGTGTGTGTGTTCCCAGTGTGTCAAAGAGAAACACAAGGGCCATGATGCAGTCTCAGTGGTGGATGAGAGAGCAACACAACAGGTGAGTCAGACAGGATTTATCTGAAAGTGTGTATTTGATGTTTAGAAGGTAGGCTACTTCTCAGCCTGTGCCTTTTTAATTGAATTAAAACATTTGTGTAAAAAAATCTGTTACAAGTAAAAGTACAAAAGTATTAGCATCATAATTTCCTAAAGTACCCCTTATACAGAATGTTTCATAACGAAATATAGCCTAATTATTGTGTAAACATCCCTTTAATGTTGCTGCTGGTAGAAGTGGAGCATTTTTTTATAAATACTGCTGGGTAGCTTGTAAATTCCCCCTGGGATCAATACAGTGTTAGCTTAACAGATAAGACATCATCATATTTACACTATGTATTATTATTTTGAATCTGTAAAGTAACTAGCAACTTAAGTTATCAAATAAATGTGGTGAAATAAAAAGTACAATGTTTCCCTCTGAGATGTTGTGTAGTTGAAGTTTAAAGTAGCAGACAATGGAAATATTAGTAGGCCTACAAGTATCTCAAAATTGTACTTTCCAACAATGTTTTATTAATGTTATGTTCCCATAATGCTCTGGGAGATGTTAATCGGAAGTATTGGTTGCATTAAGTTAGCTGTGGGCTATACATTTTTTTTTTTTAGCCTTTATTTTTTTCCTCCATTTTGGCAAATTGGCACCATTAACAGTATGCCAAATTAACTTTTAGCAGTTTCAGTTTGCAATGCACCCATTGATGTAAAGACAACTATCACTGGATTACTGCGATACTGAAAACCTAAAAACGTGATGATTCTCAGGCAAGTTCTGGAGTTATAAGGAGCAACATTTGTTCTGTGATTTCATGGATGTTTATTCGCGATGGCCACTGGACATAATGATATCCCCGGAAAGATTAGGGCCTGAATCTATGGAATGCTGTTTTATTCAATATTAAATAAATGAATAAATGCATAAATAAAAACATAAATGAATCAATTGGTTAAATATATTAAAAGGTTTTACTTTTAATTATTTCATGGTACCTTTATTTCATAAGTCCACATTTATTTATTTCAAGAGACTTTTATTTCATAAATCCACATTTATTTATTTCCGTGGACTTTTATTTCCTAATGCCACGTTTATTGATTTTCCTCTCTATTCTTATATGCAAACTAAGGCTGTCAACGAATATTCTAAATTCGAATATATATTCGAATAGTTTTTAAAAAACGAATTTCGAAGGTGAAAATTAATATTCGAATTAAAAAAAAAAAAAAAAAAAAAAAAAGTGGAAAAAAACGCTCGCGGTAGAAGAGGCTGTCTGGCTGTCTGCTTTGCTAGCGCGCCTGAAAGCATAGTGGATGCCGCCCAGCTGGCGCATACAAATGTGACATCATGAGATCGCCGTGACTATTTATACCTGCGCTGGTGGTCGCGACACTAGCTGCAGTCTTCTCCTGAACAGCGGTGGCGCTAATGAGCAAAGGCTACCGACGCTGCCCTTTCTATGGTCTAGAAGAAGAAGAAAAAGGTAAACAACGGCAGAACTGGCAACAGCATTGCCGTCAATGCTTCGATGTGATTCACTGACCTACTTCGTCGGATCAAGCCTTTCATTCACCATAAAAGAACTCCTCTTAACCCAGTAAGTTTACCAGAGAGACTTGCAGTCACTCTGAGAGTCCTGGCATCCGGTTGTTGGCGAACTCATTCAGGCCTCCTGTTTCCGCTTTGTTGCGCGCCACTGAAAAAAAAGAGCCGTGTGCGACCTTGGCTCGGCCGGATATTGCATCATTTTGACATCACGATGTCGCGCGCCACCTTGGATGCATGCGCAACCAGATGTTCAAATAGTTTGAATATTTGGTGTTATTTTAGAGGGAATATTCGAATGTCATTTTTGAGCAATTTTGACAGCCCTAATGCAAACCAGGGGGCGGGGCTATCGATCACATTCACAACAGAGCCGTGGGAAAAAAAAGGCTGAAGTGAGAGTGCACCACGACCAGCAGCTCGCGGTGCTCTGTACCCAGCCCACAGTCACCTATTCTGGGGTAACTGAACCACCAACTACCGCTGACCTGACGTTTCTGTATTTATTGTTTATTTTATTTAACATTGTGTTTACAGGTGTGACAACTGCGCGGCTTCGCAAGAAGGAAACGAGATGAATGAGGACCAAAACGTCCACATAAATAGTCCCAAAGAAGTCCCATTCATCTTGTCTCATTTCACCATCAATGGAAATGTTCAGTTTAATGTGAATTAGAGCAGTTGTTTAGTTGGTGGTTCAGTTACCCCAGAACAGGTGACTGTGGGCTGGGTACGGAGCACGGCTCTGTTGTGAATGTGAGAGAGCCACACCCCCTGATTTGCATATAAGAACTGGAAATAAATAGAGAGGGAAATCAATAAATATGGCAGTAGGAAATAAAAACCACCAAAATAAATAAATGTGTTTATGAAATAAAGTCTCTTGAAATAAATAAACGTGGACTTCTGAAATAAAAGTACCATGAAATAATAATTAAAAGTTAAACCTTTTAATATATTTATTTAACTGATTGATTCATTTTCTATGAATATTTACATTTATTTAATTTATGTATTTATTGCGTCATTTATTTATTTTATGATGCATTTTAAAGGCTTATTTATTTATTCATGTTTTCATTTATTAATGTATTTATTAATTTATTTAATATTGAATAAAACTGCATTCCATATGAATCTAAACATTTTTATTTAATTTTTTTATCATGTCTGTGCGTTCAGATTTGACTCGGTAATGAATCCGTGACCAAAAACACCATTTGACTATTTGGAAATGCTTTTAAAACTTGCTGCATATAAAAGACAGTAGTAGGGTGACTAATTGTGATTCTGTTTGCAGTTAAGAAACATTGAGATACCTTTTTAAGAAAATGTCTTTTATAGCCTGGTGTAACGGCTTCAACATTTCAAATATTAAATGGGGTTGTGAAATGTGCCTAGTTGGTCCTGCAGCCAAATCTTGTGCTCTGATCTTACTGTGTCAAAAGTTTAGGTTGATAGACCAAAGGTCTTCCATGCAATCCGACCCTTTGATTGTAAAATCAAAACTTTCCATCATGAAAGTCAACCGTGGAAAGAAAATATTCGACTGAGCAGCCCAAGGGTCTGCGCTGTGTGATACTCTTATGTATTCTCTCAGAAAAAACTCCAAGAATCCTCTTTGAAGTCTGTGCAGAAATTGAAGGACACGGAGAAGGAACTTAGATATGTTGTCAGATACATTAAGGTGAGTGCATTTTCAAAAGGAGCTTTAAATATGCTGTTGACATGCTGCTTACACTAAAAAGTGAAAATGTTTAAATCCTCCACAGCACTCGACAGAAGCAGCAGTGGAGGAGAGCGAGAGGGTTTTCTCCAAGTTGATCCGCTCCATAGAGAAACAAAGCAGTGAGGTGAAGGAGGTGATGAGAGTCCAGGAGAGAGCAGCTGTCAGTCAGGCCGAGGAGCTGCTGGAGAAGATCCAGAGGGACGTAACCGAGCTCAGGAGGACCGGTGCTGAGCTGGAGAAGATTTCTGGCACTGAGAACCACATACACTTTCTTCAGGTATGGAACAAAACAAAACTCAGCCAGTGATGTCCAACCACAGCGATGGCAAGTACAATTACTCTGCAAGTACTGTACTTAAGTACAATTTTGAGGTAGGCCTACACGTACCTTACCTGAGTATTTCTATTTTTTTTGCTCTTTATACCTCTACTCCACTGCAATTCAGTTGTAAATACTGTACTTTTTACTCCACTACATTTATTTTAGAAATTAAATTACTGGTTACTTTTAAGATTCAAATGAATGATACAAAATATCATCAACAAATAAATTATACTATTACTGTATATTATTTGACTTTATCAATCCCCAGGAATATATATTGACTATTGTGTATATAAACTCAGCAAAAAAAGAAATGCCCCTTCTCCAGGACACTGTATTTTAAAGATACTTTTGTAAAAATCAAAGTAACTTTAGAGATCTTCATTGTAAAAGGCTCAAACAATGTTTTCCATGCTTGTTCAATGAACCATAAACATTTAATGAACATGCACCTGTTGAATGTCGAAAAGACAATAACAGCTTGCAGGCAGTAGGCAGTTAAGGTCACAGGTTTAATAAAATTAGCAAAGTAAAGAGACCTTTCTACTGACTCTGAAAACCCCCAAAAGAAAGACGCCCAGGGTCCCTGCTAATCTGCGTGAACGTGCCTTAGGCATGGTGTAAGGAGGCACGAGGACAGCAGATGTGGCCAGGGCAATACACTGCAATGTCCCTAGTGTGAGACGCCTAAGACAGCGCTACAGGGAGACAGGAAGCACAGATTGTCCTCGCAGTGGCAGACCACGTGCAACAACATCTGCATAGGATCCGTACATGTGAATATCACACCTGTGGGACAGGTACAGGATGGCAACAACGGCAAGAAGTGGCCAGTCTGGTGCAGTACATGAGGATGCAGTGTAGTACTTAAAGCAGCTGGTGGCCACACCAGATACTGAGGGCTACTTTTGATTTTGACGCCCCCCACCCTCCTCCCCCCTTTGTTCAGGGACACATTATTCCATTTCTGTTAGTCACATGAATGTGAAAATTGTTCAGTTTATGTCTTAGTTGTTAAATCTTTTAATGTTCAAACAAATATTTGCATATGTTAAGTTTGCTTAAAATTATAAAAGCAGTTGAAAGTGACAGAACGTTTTTTTTTTTCCCTATGTGTGTGTGTGTGTGTGTGAATCAATCAATCAATCAATCAATCAATCACGCCCAAATACGGTCCCCTAATTTGGTTGTGTTGCATGTCACCACAGAAGTGCAAGTCCCTTCATTTCCCTACAAAGACTGTGGAGATGCCCAGCACTGATGCACTTCAATATTTGATGTATAAAACCATGAGAGGAGCCCTAGCTGATCTCAAAGACAGTCTGGACGAAACACTTGAAAGAGAATTCAACAGGATCTCTGATAAAGGTATGATGTCTCTTTTACACCTGATTACCACAAACATGATTATTTTGTGAACAGTAAATACTGACTGTTTGTTTGCATTTCTAGTCATTTCACTGAAGGAGACCAGCAATCAAAGTACCTCTGAAAAGCCTAAAGGTATGGAAGTTTTGGTAACCCTTTACTTGAAGGTATCTACATAAGTTACATGACAGTGTCATGAACACATGACACTGTCATGACACAGTCATGACACATGAACCCTAACTCTAACTCTAACCCTTGCGTTTTAACCCAAACCTAACCCTAACTTGTCATGACAAAAACCGAATGACCCTTACTAAAAGAAGCGTTATGTCATAAATCAGAATCAGAAAAGCTTTATTCCCAAGTACATTTTTTACACATACAAGGAATTTGTTTTGGTGTCGTAGGTGCATGTCACACATTATCTAAATAATGTTTATGACACGTTCATGACAGTGTCATGTCACACTTAATGTAGATACCTTTCAAGTAAAGTGTAACCAAAGTTTCTTTAGTGGTTAAACCCCTTCTAAGAACAGCAATTTTCCAATCACATTTTAGCAGGATTGGATTATTTTAGCACAATATGTAGATATCAAGTGCACATTTAGGATCCTGTTAACAAAATTCATGTTAAATGTGGACATTTTAACTGCATATGTGCGGTGCCAGAAAGAAAAATGGCAACAGTAAAGAAGGGGGTAACTGTTTAGTGTCTGTCAATAAATGAGTTGTGAAGTTGGAGGGTCGCTTGTCCAGGGCACACAGAAAATAGAGAGCTGGGTGGCAGTGAGGAGATATTTCCTGAATTTGACAAAAAGTATATTGGATTAACATCACTTACTAAACCTTTAACACAGTTCTTAATCTATTGTACTGATGATTTGACTGGGAGAGTTAAGTGCTGATCCAAACAGTAGAAGAGCTCCAACTGTGAGTCACGTAACAATTGTCTATGGATAAAATGAATGGGAAATTTTACTTCCAGAATCAGGGGCGTCCAAATTAACTCTATGGTAACACTTTACTTGAAGGTATCTATATAAGAGTGACATGACACTGTCTTGACACATGAACCCTAACCCTAACCCTAACGATAACTTGTCATGACAAAAATCGAATGACACTTACTAAAAGATGATTATTTTGTGAACAGTAAATACTGTTTGTTTGTTTGTTTGCATTTCTAGTCATTTCACTGAAGGAGACCAGCGATCAAAGTACCTCTGAAAAGACTAAAGGTATGGAAGTTTCGGTAACCCTTTACTTGAAGATATATCTACATAAGAGTGACATGACAGTGTCATGAACATGTGACACTGTCATGACACGTTAACCCTAACCCTAACTTGTCATGACAAAAACCGAATGATGCTTACTAAAAGAAGCATTATGTCATAAACATGTATGGCTTGTTTATAATGTTTATGACATGTTCATGACAGTGTCATGTCACGCTTATGTAGATACCTTCAAGTAAAGTGTTACCAACTCTATTTTGTTTAATGTGTTATCTCCTGCATCTGTCTAACAGTAAAAGACACTGAGGTACCATACAACTCAGAACCGAAGACAAGAGCTGATTTTCTACAATGTGAGTACAATCATTTTGATAAACCCTAACGAACATCCATCTTTATGAAATCCACTAACTAGTAGTTGGTGTCTGACAATGTGCATCTGTTGTGTCCAGATTACAACGATATAACCCTGGACCTGAACACGGCCAACCCGTATCTAAGCTTCTCTGACGGTCAAAGAGAGGTGACCACACGTTCGGAGCCACAGCCATACCCGGACCATCCGCATCGCTTCACCAGCTGGGCCCAGGTGCTGTGCAGAGCTGGGATGGCTGGACGCTGCTACTGGGAGGTAGAGTGGGCTGGTAAAGGAGGGGTTTCCATCGGCATCTGCTACAAAACCATGGGCAGGAGTGGAGCAGGGAGTGACTGTAAGCTTGGACACAACTCCAAATCCTGGAGCCTGGACTGCTCTTACTCAGTCTGTTCATTTCAGCACAATAAGGAGGGTTTGACCATCGCTGCTCCGTGCTGCAGCAGGATAGGAGTGTATCTGGACTTCAGGGGTGGGACTTTGTCTTTCTATAATGTTTCTGATAGAATGGTTTTACTCCATAAAGTCAAGACTACATTCACTCAGCCTGTATACCCAGGATTTTGGGTGGGTTTGAGCTCTACTTTGAGGCTGTGCTCTCTTTAAATGAAATGACTGCACTACATCAACGGTTCTCAAGTAACTTTGTAAATATGGGGTTCAAAATATTAATGTTGACTGAGAATAATAATGAAACTGAGACAGAGGTTTATGTTTAAAATGTTTATTTTAATAACCGTGCAACTTGGGAACAGCAGCAACACTTTGGTGCGGCAGGTAACAAGCTTATTGAAGGCAGCATCATCCACATCCTGGATCTGCAAAGGAAGACATTTTCATAAACTCAACGATGTGTATTTGTTTGAGCACATTTATGTAATAATATAGGGATTTGTTGTGCATCAAATCCAATTGTAAATAAATAAACAATTTGTTCATTCTGTCTCTTGTGCACTGTTTTACAGGGGTTATTTGCAATGACTCTCGGCCAAGAAATAGTCAGACACATAACTACTTGTGC
Organism: Perca flavescens; assembly: GCF_004354835.1. Classification (NCBI taxonomy): domain Eukaryota; kingdom Metazoa; phylum Chordata; class Actinopteri; order Perciformes; family Percidae; genus Perca; species Perca flavescens. The sequence goes on from NC_041342.1 coordinate 17,741,950, forward strand.
TTTTTTTTTTATCACTTTTTTTCGACATACGTGTTTTTGAGACTTTTTTTTTTTTTTTTTTTTTTTTTTTACATACTATACCGTGATTTTTTTCCCCGACATACTATACTATGACTTTTTCCTCGACATACTATGCTATTCTATGACTTTTGTTATGACTTTTGTTATGATTTTTCAAGACATACTATACTGTAACTTTTTACTATGACATTTTGGAGACTTTTTTTCTGACATGCTATGACTGTTTCTCGACATACTATACTTTCACTTTCAGACAAATGGCATGACTTTTTCATGATTTTTTTCAACATGCTATATTATGACTTTTTATGACTCTTTTGTATACTAAGCTATACAATTTTTGAGCTTTTTGAGTAATGTAAATGATAAATGACATACTATACTGTGACTTCTTTTTTTTACATACTATACTATGACTTTTTTGACATACTATACTATGACTTTTTTTCAACATAATATACTATGATTTTTTTGTAATTTTTTAATGACATTTTTAAGACTTTTTGTCGCATACTATACTATGACTTTTTCGACATACTATAATGTAACTTTTTGTATTTTGAGTAATGTTAACAATAAATACAACTCTGGACCGATGGATTTGTGCTTCACATATAGCTCAGTGAGATAAGTTGCTAGAGATGAAAGAAGAAGGATGGAAGTTAAATTCTTACACATACTATGACTTTTTTATGATTTTTTTACCATGACGTTTAAATAAACGATAAATACAACTCCGGACAATAGATTTGTGTTACATAGATGGCTCAGTGGAGGTTAAGGGTTAAGTTCTCAGACATGCTGTCCTGTTTTTGACATAATATACTATGACGTTTTTGTGATTTTTTAATATGACGTTTTTAAGCCTTTTTTTCGCATTCTATACTATGACTTTTTTCCGACATACTATACTATGACTCTTTTTGACATACTATAGTATGACGTTTTTATGACTTTTTCCGACATACTATACTGACATTTTTATGACTGTTTTTGACATACTATACTGTGAATTTTTATGACTATTTACACTTTGACTTTACCTATAGCTCAGTGAGATAAGCTGATGGATGGAAATAAAAACAGGATAGGAGGTTGAGGTTTCAACTGTCATGCATACTATAGGTTTTTTGACTTTCTGTGCTATGTTTTCTACATACTATATTGTGACTTTTTTTCCCCGACATGCTATACTATGACTTTTTCTCGACATACTATACTTTCACATTTTTAGACAAACTATAGCACGACTTTTTCATGATTTTTTTCGACATACTATACTATGACTTTTTTAATTACTTTTTTCAACATGCTATACTATGACTTTTTATGACCCTTTTGTATACTAAACTATACATTTTTTTTGAGTAATGTAAATGATAAATACAACTCCGGACAAGTAGTTTTACGCTTCACATATAGCACAGTGATAGCCTAGGAATCTAGACGTACCCTAGTGGCAGCAAATTTATTCTGTAGTGTCTGGCTTGTCAGGTTAGCTCAGTGAGATAAGCTGCTGGAAATACAAAAAAAAGAAAAAAAAAGGATTAGAGGTTGAGGGTTCAACTCTCAGACATACTATGTCTTTTTTGACTTTCTGTACTATGACTGTTTTCGACATACTATACTGTGACTTTTTTATCCGACAGACTATAATATGACTTTTTTAGCCATACTATACTGTGACTTTTATTCAACGTACTATACTGTGACTTTTATCACTTTTTTTGACATACTATACTATGCTTTTTTTCGACATAGGATTAAATTACTTTTTTATGACTGTTTTCGACATACTATACAGTGACTTTTTTTTGCCATATTATACCATGAGGTTTTTCCAAATATTATACTATTATAGTTATACTAAAAAGTCATAGTATACTATGACTTTTACTCACATACTATACTATGCATTTTCATCACATACTATACTATGACTTTTTTTTGACAAACTATACTATGACTTTTTTCAACATATTATACTAAGACTTTATTATGACTTTTTTTCGGCATACTATACTATGACTTTATTATGACTTTTTATTACACACTATACTATGATGTTTTTATGACTTTTTACGACATACTATACTATGACTTTTTTATTACATACTATACTATGACTTTTGTTATGATTTTTTAAGACATACTATATTGTAACTTTTTACTATGACGTTTTTGAGACTTATTTCTGACATGCTATACTATGACTTTTTCTCGACATACTATACTTTCACTTTTTTAGACAAACATAGCATTAGTTTTTCATGATTCTTTTCGACATACTATACTATGACTTTTTCAACATGCTATACTATGACTTTTTATGACTTTTTCAACATGCTATACTATCACTTTTTATGACCCTTTTGTATACTAAACTATAAAAAAATGTTGATTGTAAATGGTAAATACAACTCCGGACAAGTAGTTTTATGCTTCACATGTAGCACAGTCAGATAATCTGCTGGATATAAAAAAATAAATAAAATAAATAAAAAGGATTAGACTTTAGACTGTCTTATTTGAGTTTCTGTACTATGACTGTTTTCGACATACTATACTGTGACTTTTTTTTTTTACAACATACTATAATGACTTTTTTCGCCATATATACTGTGACTTTTATTCAACGTACTATACTATGACTTTTATCACTTTTTTTGACATACTATTCTATGCTTTTTTTTGACATACGATTAAATTACTTTTTTATGACTATTTTCGCCATACTATACCATAAGGTTTTTCCAAATATACTATTATACTTATACTAAAAAGTCATAGTATACTATGACTTTTTCTCACATACTATACTATGAATTTTCATCACATAATATACTCTGAATTTTTATGACTGTTTTTGACATACTATACAGTGACTTTTTTCGACAAACTATACTATGACTTTTTTTTAACATACTATACTAAGCCTTTTTATGACTTTTTTTCGGCATACTATACTATGACTTTATTATGACTTTTTATTACACACTATACTATGATGTTTTTATGACTTTTTACGACATACTATACCATGACTTTTTTATTACATACTATACTATGACTTTTGTTATTTTTTAAGACATACTATACTATAACTTTTTACTATGACGTTTTTGAGACTTATTTCTGACATGCTATACTATGACTTTTTCTCGACATACTATACTTTCACTTTTTTAGACAAACATAGCATTAGTTTTTCATGATTCTTTTCGACATACTATACTATGACTTTTTATGACTTTTTCAACATGCTATACTATGACTTTTTATGACTTTTTCAACATGCTATACTATCACTTTTTATGACCCTTTTGTATACTAAACTATAAAAAAAATGTTGATTGTAAATGGTAAATACAACTCCGGACAAGTAGTTTTATGCTTCACATGTAGCACAGTCAGATAATCTGCTGGATATAAAAAAATAAATAAAATAAATAAAAAGGATTAGACTTTAGACTGTCTTATTTGAGTTTCTGTACTATGACTGTTTTCGACATACTGTGACTTTTTTTTTACAACATACTATAATGACTTTTTTCGCCATATATACTGTGACTTTTATTCAACGTACTATACTATGACTTTTATCACTTTTTTTGACATACTATTCTATGCTTTTTTTGGACATACGATTAAATTACTTTTTTATGACTATTTTCGCCATACTATACCATAAGGTTTTTCCAAATATACTATTATACTTATACTAAAAAGTCATAGTATACTATGACTTTTTCTCACATACTATACTATGAATTTTCATCACATAATATACTCTGAATTTTTATGACTTTTTTTTGGCATACTATACTATGACTTTATTATGACTTTTTATTACACACTATACTATGATGTTTTTATGACTTTTTACAACATACTATACTATGACTTTTATTACATACTATACTATGACGTTTATGATTTTTTAAGACATACTATACTGTAACTTTTTACTATGACGTTTTTGAGACTTATTTCTGACATGCTATACTATGACTTTTTCTCGACATACTATACTTTCACTTTTTTAGACAAACATAGCATGACTTTTTCATGATTCTTTTCGACATACTATACTATGACTTTTTTATGACTTTTTCAACATGCTATACTATGACTTTTTATGACCCTTTTGTATATTAAACTATAAAAAATGTTGAGTAATGTAAATGATAAATACAACTCCGGAGAAGTAGCTTTATGCTTTTAATGTAGCACGGTGAGATAAGCTGCTGGAAATCAAAAAGAAAAAAAAAAAAGATTAGAGATTGAGGGTTCAACTCTCAAACATACTATGTCTTCTTTGACTTTCTGTACTATAACTGTTTTCGACATACTATACTATGACTTTTTCAACATGCTATACTATGACTTTTTATGATCTTTTTGTATACTAAACTATAAAACTTTTGCTTTTTGAGTAATGTAAATAATAAATACAACTCCAGACCAATAGATTGGTGCTTCACATATAGCGCAGTGAGATAAACTGCTAGAGATGGATACGAAAAGAAAAAAGGATTTGAGGTTGAGTGTTCAATTCTCAGACATATTATGCCTTTTTTGACATAATATACTATGACTTTTTTGTGATTTGTTGAGATGACATTTTTAAGACTTTTGTTTAAAAAAAACACTATGACCTTGTGTTTTATAGCTAATGTAAAAGATAAATACACCTCTGAATCAGTGTGCTTGGGTTCCCCTTATAGCTCAGTGAGCTGATGGAAATAAAAAGATAGGAGGTTGAGGGTTCAACTCTCAGTCTTTTTTGACTTTCTGTATTATGACTGTTTTCAACATACTATGACTTTTTTCCGACATACTATACTGTGACTTTTATTCAACATACCATACTATGACTTTTATCACTTTTTGACATACTATTCTATGACTTTTTTTTAGAGTTTGAGGGTTTAACTCAGTCATACTATGTCTTTTTTGACTCTGTATTATGACTGTTTGACATACTATACTGTGACTCCATGTAAAATATTTGTTTTACAAAGAATAATAACAAAACTGAGACAGAGGTTTGTGCTCAAAAATTTAATAACCGTGCAAACCGGAGCAGCAGCAACACTTTGGTTGACCAGGTAAACAGCTGATGGAGCTTAGATCTTATTGAAGGCAGCAACATCTACACTCTGGATCTGCAAAGGAAGAAAAGTAAATCAACAATAAAGCATTTAAATGATGGAGATTTAGATAAGATCAATACCACACTCTTATACATTCTGTTAAGGCTACATCCATCAGATGGTTAGCTTAGAACAAAGACTCTCCACCAGAAAGTGAAAGAGCATATTTCCTAAGAAGATTTTACAAAAAAAGTTTTTTGAAGTCCACTATTTATCCCAGAGAGAAATGTATGTTCTGGTTTACCCAAATCACAAAAGGCTTGCCTGTAATACTATCCAATAATGCAGATACTTTGATGTTATCTGGTAAGGGTTTAAAGTGGACATATTATGCTTTTTTGTGTTTTCTGTCATTATGTACAATGTTATGTCAGATTTTCATTTTAAACGTGGCCAAAACTTCAGATATTGAGGTAAATGTATTTTAGAGAAATCCCTGTGAGCTAAAAAGGTTCAGATTTCCAACTGTTCTGAACGCTCCCGTTTCAACTACTGCGGCGTTATGATTGTGGTATGTTACAGCTACATGCTAACGCCAGTAAAAGTGTGTGTTTGAGGTCTGAAATAAACAGGGTAAAATTTAGTGCGTAAAAGCAATTCAGTGACATGGCTACAGTCGGCTTTCTTAAACATGTAATTTAGAAGTCTTGTTTCCCCAGCTAAATTTCATCTGGAGGATGCCTATTTCTTGGTCATTTATAAGAGTTTATTTTCAGCTTTTTACAAATATGCATGTGCAGGACAAAGACTTTGGACATGGAAAGTAATGCCGTGACAGCGATGAGGCTGGATGGAAACCGATCATAATGTAGCAATAGGCTCTTGTCTTCTAAATAATTCCATCCAAAGTTAGAGACTTAAACTGAAACTAACACAAAGCCCAAAAAAAAGTTAATAAAAAAAAAAAAAGTCTGTTTCCACAATTGAACAAGTCAAGCACAGTCTTCTTACTACAATTAAAATAATTAAGCCATGCTTCCAAAATAACCGTAGGATAAATTTAATTACTGACCTGCTGCCTGTATACACCAATTTTCAATAGCCAGGTTACTGAGGTAGCTAGACATGTTCTTAAATTAAGTAATTTCTTAAATTGACAAATTCTGGAAACCAAATTTTGCTGTTAAATCTTGTATTGCAAATTTTATTTAATCCTGTGAGTGCCAAAAAATTAAATTCCATTTATCAACATAGTATCGGGGTGGAGGCAGAGATGTATAACAGAGGTCTTAAAAACTTAGATGAAATCAAAGCTATCTACATGGCTAGATACAACTCAAAGTAAGAGAAAAACATGTTATTAGGGTGAACAAATTACATCAGAGTGGTTGTTACTTACATAGTCCTCAAACTTGGTGATCTCTTCCTCCAGAATGTCAGTGCCAACTTTGTCATCCTCAACCACGCAGTTGATCTGCAGCTTCTTGATGCCGTAGCCAACTGGCACCAGTTTGGATGCTCCCCACAGGAGCCCGTCCATCTGCACCGAGCGCACACACTCCTCCAGCTTCACCATATCAGTCTCATCATCCCACTAAGGGAACACATGGAGGAGGGGGACACACCAAACAATATTTAACCAGACAGTTATAATAAGACAGTTTGCAGCAACTTATGTTCAACGTATGTTGAATGACACAGCATACTAATTTTGACTACATGCATGTTTAACTTATTTTGTTGGACAGTTGAGTTAATAAATGCACTGGATGCATTGTTTGCAATGCATCGTTTCATTCTGGCTAAATTATTAAAAAATATTTAAGTAGATAAATTAAGTGGAAATTAATTTAAAAAAGGAAACCATTTGTTTTTTCGGTTACACTTCACTTGAAGGTATCTACATAAGAGTGACACTGTCATGAACGTGTCAGACATTATAAACAAGTATTTTTTATGACATAACGCTTCTTTTAGTAAGTGTCATTCGGTTTTTGTCATGAGAAGTTAGGGTTAGGGTTCATGCTATCACTCTTATGTAGATACCTTCTAGTAAATGGTTACCATTTTTTCTTCACCTTTTATCCAAAACAAGAAAATCATTCAAATCAAGAATCACTGTACAAACTAATCCATGGCCTTGGGAGACAGATTTTCCACAACTGTAGGTTCCCTGTATGAGAACAAAACAAAAGGAACTAGCATTTTAATGAGCAACATGATACAGTTTAAGAGGACACCTACGGGTTTGACGTCCAACAAGATAGATGACTTGGCGATGAGGGCAGGTTTCTTGGACTTCTTGGCTGCATAGGCATCCACGCGCTCCTGCTTAAGGCGTGCTGCCTCCTCGTCGTCCTCATCACTGCCGAACAAGTCAATGTCATCGTCATCACCGTTTTCCACCTTTACTGGCTTGACTGGAGCAGCCTTGACTGGAGCAGACTGGTCATAACAATTGAAAAGGACAGGACATATCTGTGAAGGTCTGCTCTTGAGAAGGCTTTTTCCAATAAAGTTGTATCTTTCTTTCTTCATCCATTTGTTCAATCAATTAAAACATGATACAATAAGAGGGTCAATCCATATGTGCAGGGGAGGATGGAAGCCAAATGGCTTATACAAAGTACTCCCCAATACAAGACAATTTAATTGGGTAATATAACAAATATCAACAAGACAAAGCAAACAACAAAAGCAGATTATCAAAACATAAAAGGAAACTTGCAATACGAGAAAAAAAACAAAAAAAAACACTAAACTTTTCTGCAACTGTAAATGAAAGGTTCTTTCAATTGAGTCTGAACACAGTAACATAGTAGAATACATTAAATTACTTTTCAAATTGTTCCAGATACAAGGCTGTCTTGCCTCTTTCAGACAGTAGTTTTATAAATACAGAGAACATATGAATCTTAAAAAAAAAAAAAAAAAAAAAAAAAAAAAAAAAAAAAAAAAAGAATAAGAAATAAAAAAACCTGCAGATATCTACCTTAGCACATGGGACAGCTGTTGGGCTCTTTTCCAGCATAGCCACTCTGGACTCCAGCTTTTGGAGGGCTGCTCTCATCTCCACCACCACTAACAAGCAAACAAAATTATAAGAAAATTAAGTATGGATACTAGGGCTGGGCGATAAATCGATTTAACTCTAATGTGCAGTTAACGTCGACTTGTTTAAATGAAAAATCAGCCAACGCTCCCTCTGGGCTCAGCCCTCCCCCCGCGCGTTTGCCATAGAGATACACAAACAACATGGCTGGGACTAATATTAGTTCTTTTCTTAACTAGTCGTTTCATTACTTACTTAACCGTAATCTCCGCCGAAATGACCGGCAGCTCGCGGTGTACACGGCTCACAGTGACCTATTCTCAGATAGCTGAACCACCAACTACCGCTGACCTGACGGAGCACCATGCGGAGCACCGGAGCCGGTGTCGAGGAACTCTGTTGCAGCTCAACACATCTACTAAATGCTGCTGATACGACAGAGCTGTGACGGAGGTCTGTAGCGGCTTAACTCAACCAAGCAATCGCCGCTTTGTAGCACGGAGCTCCTCTGACTTTTTTTTACCGCTAGTTACTATGAAGGAGCTTGCTACAGGTATGTTACACTCACGAGACCATGGCACATTACTCAGCAACAGGTGAAAATAGGGGCAAGGTTGCGCAACTAAAGTTAAAATGAATTGAAGTTTTAGGCAAGGAACGAGAAGTGAATTACTTGTGTAAGCTTTATCTCACACATCCGTTTTGTTGTTGTTGAATATATAGCATCATTATTTAATTTTGTCAGGTAGGGAAAACACTCAAACCAATATATTTTTCCACGAAATTGGCATGAATAATCATAATGGTATACATGCGCCATGTGTATGTGCGCGTATGAGTCAAAACAAAATAAAGTGAAAACTTGTTTTGATCAATTTTCTTTTGTCATATGCATCCGTGTGTGTGTTTTTTTTTTTTTAAACAGCCCTAATGGATACTGTGTAAGACGTGAAGACATGACAAAACTCATACGCATACCTTTGTGCAGAGTTTGGTTCTCCAGTTCCATGCTCTTCATGCGCGAAACCAGCTCCTGGTCTCCTGCATGTGAGGATGACTGTGGAGAGATAAACACAAATTAATTAGCAATTGTCATGTCAGGTCATAGTCTCACATGGTGACAAAGCAAATCAGCTCTTATCCAGGTTGATAGCCAATCCAAGCCTGAAGAGAAGAAGCAAGCAAAAAAAGTCAACGTGGTGAGGTTTAAAAAGAAACCCACGCAAGGCTAAAATCTATTACTACGGGTGTGACGAGACACCAAGCTCACGAGACGAGACACAAGATTGGGTTCACGAGATCGAGACGAGATTTTAAAACTATTTTACAGAAAACTTCAAAGAAGAAATAAGACTGAAAAATAGTCCTTTATTCAAACAAAATTCAAAGCACCGAAAGGTTTTGCCACAAACTCAAATGACTGGCTTCTCTCCTGTATAACTAACAGTTACACCGTTACTTATTCCATAGGTATGGTGGAGAGAGAGTCTCCTCACTCAGAGAACCAAGGTTACAACATAACCAAGCGTTTTCTGGCAGTAGTTGAGACCAGTTGTTTTGTACTTGAATTGTACAGTAGAAAGAGAAATAAAGCTTATTTTACTATAGTTTCACATTGATTACGTTCTAAAACACAAATTACCATCAAACACTCAACAGATGATTTTTATGAAGACAGATGCTCTTTTCTCCTCTGCATTTTATTAATTAACTAAACAAGAAAGGAGGCTACTCTAGTATCAATTTATGACTATAATAGGACAAAGAGAGAACATTTCTCTTTGTTTAAGATCATTAAAAAGTAGTTAGGTTTTGCTGTCCGCTTCCCGACTCATTTAAAGTAAATTAAGAGAGTAGGCTGTGGGAGACAGCGCCGCAGTGAACTGTACGCCGTGGACACGTGTGTGTCTCGAGCGAGCGAGAGAAAGAGAGAGAGACTGTAGTCTAACGCTCTAACTTAATACATCAATACGTTTTTACAGGCAGTTTTTCCCCCTTGCTATCGCTCTGCAAAAGTAAACTCAGTCAACTTTGGAGAATTGCTGGGGGATTTTCTATGCTAATTTCAAGGCTTGTCACGTCACATTTAATCTCGTCACACCTCTATTACACAACAATGATTTGGATACACCGCACACACACACAACGCCGATTTGTTAAAATGAACTCCCTTGATCCCCATTAAAGAGAAGATTTAATGTTTACAACGACCGCATGCAGGTAAACTCTCATTTAAAAAGGGGATAGTTTTTCGGGAAAACTTATTTGCTTTCCTGCAAAGAGATGAGAAGATCCATACCAATCAAAAACAAACATGCCACTGTAGTATTTGTATGGATTAGAGTAACAAGATAAAATGTTAGAGGACGTGCTGGCAGGTAGGTCATTTTTCTTTATATACATCTTTAGACAGAGCCAGGCTAACGGTTTTGCTGTTTCCAGTGTTTGTGCTAAGATAGGACAGGTAAGTAGTACCAATCTTTTGACTCTTCCAACTCTCTGAATAAAGTAATTGTATTTCCCACAATGTCAAACTAGTTTAAGTTTCATCAATTATTGATTACTTGATTCAGAATTTAAATGAAAAGGCAATGGTCACTGTATATAAGAATTGAACTTTCAAGATAAAACACTTAATAATGATCACAAAATTAAAACAATCATCCAGATTATTATAATTTCCACCCCCAAATTCTGAATCCATTGTGTGGTAGTATATGAAGCTTAAAAAAAAAGAAGAAAAAAAAAGATGCAAGATGGTAAGATGGTGTTTCAGGATTAGACATCTTAGTGCTGTGATAACAGTAGCACACTCCACACCAGGCAGCAACAGACACAGCCAGGCTGTCTGTCTCAGCCATGCAGTGTTCCCAGGCTTGAGCAGCAAAACCGGATGCGGAAGACTTACATTTCTGTGCTGCCGTTTCTGCTGGCGCCCCTTGGGCTGCTGCAGAGAAGTTTTCACCTGCACCCGGCAATGTAAAATGGTGAAAAGTAAGGGGGGGAAGAAAAACTGGTTGTAGGAAGAAAGTCGGATGCTACACACATTTCAGAGTGTCAGTAATGGCATAGAAAACAATGTCAATATTCTGAGAAATGGAATGAAACATTTTAAAACTGCATCAATCAACTTTTTATATCACAACTAAATCCAATGACTGAGTAAAAAGTCACTTGTAGTGCCAAAATGGGAAATATAAACCAATCTAGCAGCTCTACAGAACCATTTAAACCGTTATAGCACATGTTTAAGTCTGTGAAACCACTGTGTCTTACTCTGGTCTTAGACACTTATTGACCCCTTCAAGGCAGCCGTTTCCAGCAAACAAGCTCCAACTTTGTTGTAACCAATACAGTAGCTCTTACACTGCAGCTTACACTGGGAACACACCGCCCGTGTAAGGGTCGCGTAGCGTAAATAAGTGCCTGATCGTGCGCCTGGCCTTTCACACTGGACGCGTATTTCTACGTGCCGGTCACAAAGCGATCCTTCTTTCTCTCTTGCTACCCGACAGAAAGAGACATGAGTGGGGAAAACTGTGGTAATTGTAGCCTATATGTGGCTGTGTGTGTCACTCTCGCTGTCCGTCCGTCAGTCTCTCTGTGTGCCTGATCGCGTGTCTTGCTGTGAGAAGTTAAGACAGCCAAAGTTTTTATTATGAAATGTGTTTATTTTGGTAAAATATCCAGCTGCACTGTGGTCTTCCTGTATGTGATTACCTGCCTGGACTGACACATACGCTTGTGTATCGCGTAAAAAATAGATGCCGAAAATACCACTGCAGCGTGCGGGCAGACGCTACGCGACCGGACAGATTGGATAACATGGGCAGTGAAATAAAAATAGCTGCACTACCCTGCTATACGCGATGCTTACGCCTGCGGTGTGTTTCTTTAGAAGTGATACACTTAGTAAGGTTGACTTTTAAGGATAAGTTCACACTTTTCAAATAAATGCCGTCTTAAAGCAAATTCAATGTAGGTTTTGGGGGATAAAATCAAGTGTTTTTCCCATGTGAAAATTACCTCTGAAGTTCAGCTGAAGCAAATATGAGTTGGCCAAATTGAGTGGGCATTGTCCAAATAAGATGGGGCTCTCTCTTCAACAAAGGGTTGAAAACACACTAAATTGCCATTCCTTTAACCTTTCTTTGAACAGAGAGAGCCATCTAGTGAGCTCAGAAAATGGTTCACGAAGCTTCATTTGACCATCACTACAAATAAGTCCTTTTAGTAAAGAACTCCATGCTCATTTCTGCTATAGAAAGCGTTTGCTTGCTGAGAAAAGGGAGAAGGTAGTAACTCAAAGAGGGAATTTGGCTGTATGGACTGGAGGAACAACTACATCTACCAATAAGGTTTACTATGCATAGGGGCATGCAAATATTGCTTTTTGGATATTTAAAAACATGTGATCTTATCCTTTAAAAAAAAGGATAGGATTTAAGCAGCTACTGATGAAAAAAAAAGCCAACTTTTCCTGTGAACACTTAAATAACGTATAGTATAACCACACTTATACACACTAACAATATAGCATTGATGTAAAGACAAACAGATATGCAACTTACTGACAGATTGCAATGGAGATTATAGGGGAAACAAGCAGAGGAGAGAGGGAGAACGCGTCGAACAGTGCGTCTCTTAACGGAAAATGTAGCATGCATAAAGCACTTTTCTTGTCAAGTGCAGGCCAAATGTTTTCTGGGAAAGAAATATGGCTAAAATGTCCTTAACTTGCCATTTATACTTTAAATCACAATTTCTAAATAAAACAGATGTTTCCCTGTTTTAGGGCTGGTACACAGACATTAGTGAGTACAGTCCTGCCACTACAGGGGGTGTGCCTGAGGCTCATTTGTAGCACAGTACTCACTCCGTTTAGTGACTGAAGAATATTCTGTCGGGATTTAGCAATGTCCTGCAGGATGGCATTAACTTCTTTCCCCTCCAGGTACATGTGGGTAAAGCAGTGATGAAGCGGGAGCAGTGAAAATGACAGAAAGCAGCATGCAAAACAGACAAAAGCAGGATGGACCATACAGCAAACATTTAGGGTGACTCAAATTAACAAATTTAAGCAAGGAGCAAATAAATGTGAGCTACATGCTAATGTTGTGCCTCATGATAAAATATAAAAAGTTACACACATTTTGGCAGGAGGCACAAGGGTAACACAAACCCAGGATGGTGCAGCTGTCATTTTCCCATGTGAACCATTTCCATTGAAACTACTTTCCACTCAAGACCCAGCAAAATAAGAACTTGACAGCATGATATGTTGATTATCCTAAGTAAACAGGACATTGTTTCTGTAAAGACATATTTCCCTCTTTGTATTTAGGCAGCAGTAGAGGAGCATATCTGAAAAACTCTGCACATAAAACCCAAACTACCTGCATTGCTTGAAATCACCAAGGGTAAGGAGAAGCCATATGGCATTCTGAGTTTTGGGTGAAACAACCCTTTAAAAAGACACAGGAAGTGATCATTCTCCAATCTACATTGTTTATACAGAAACTCTACTGTCCTGCACAGACAGGCAGAGGCAGCTGCCAAACCACGTGACCCCTCTCACAAGGACGAGCCACTTCTAAATCGAGCGACTTAACAGGCCAGTGATTGACAGGGCGGCATGAGCTGAGTATGTGTAGGCCACAAGATGAATGAACTTCAAAAGATAGCAGCAAGAGAAGGATTGGAAATAAAGGTTGTGTAAAAGAAAAAAAAGTCATTTCTAAAAATGATCAGGTTGATGCACATTAAACAAGGTCTTGACTACAAAAAACAGCTTTGCTTTTGGGCTGCATAAAAACAGGCTTTCAAAAAGAAGTTAAAAAGTTATTTTTTTTGCTTGTTCTACCTGTGTAGAGGGTCCATTGGCTCCTTCGTAGAAGCACTTCTCCGCCTCATCGTAGCGCTGTTTGTCAAACCAGATGTTCTCTGAGGCGAGGCACTGCAATCCACTCATGTTGGTACTAAGGGGGGGAAGTCGGTAAATAATTTATTTAATATAGCACCTTTTACAGAAGAAAGTCCCAAGAGTAAAATGTGTTAAAAGACCAAAGAATGAATAGAAATAAAAACTGTAAAATAAAACAAACATGACAAAGGCCATTTTTAATAGGTAAGTTTTCAGCTGATTTTAACAGTGCCGAAGCCACCTAGGTTTATAAATAAGATACTGCAAAATACAACACTGATCTGCATCCAACAGTTTATCCACTAACCAACAGCCATGACCAGGCGTTTAGTCGTCACAGCCAGCACAATCAGTGACAAGAAATGAGTGAAAGAACATTACTAGACACTTAACCAGGACACCGTATATTACATGTTACAATGTCATGCAGAGCTACAGGTGGAGTTGCAGGTGAAACAGGGAGACACAAAACAAAGCGTAACGCAGACAGTTTCAACCATATACACAGTAAATTAATGGCAGAATAACAGTTTCTGTCAAATAAAAAGAAACATTAAAACAAACGGGTAAAAAGACTACTGCATATATGCTTCACCTCCCTTCTCATTCTGCTGACATGTTAGCGCAGCAGACAGGCATCTACACATTCCTCAGTCAGTGAAACAGTTGCCTGGTCTGCAAAGTCTGGATTATAGAACAAAAGGTTGGTCGCTGACCGTTCAACACCCCCCTTAGTGATAGCAGAGGTGCACTTCATTGTGTGATTATCAAAAGAGACCCAATTTACTGCAACATGTCAGTAAACGATGGCATGGTGTACACTAATACTTCGGTGACACAAGGTCAGACTTCAAGGTCAGTGTTAAAAAATGCAAGGGGCTGCATTGATGCAGGTGTAGATAAGACAAATTAAAGGCTTGTCAGATGCCATGACACTGCAGAGCACTTTATAATACTCCATGACAGGACTTTACGACACTGGAAAGTTATCACTGTGAAATATTTTTTATCTTTAGTCACAATGATCACAAGATAAATAGTAGAAATACAGCAACAACATTACAAATAATCAACTGGCCACTGCAGCGCCTTGACATGATGTTTCATTGCGGCAAAAGTTGAGTGAGGTTTTGCTGAAGCCCTGTGTTGGCACCCCTGCTGAGTCAATGAATTGACCTCGTTTAAATGAAGATCGTGCGTTTATTTTCTCGAGTGCTTAAATTTGTCCAAATGTGGCCTAAACTGAAAAACTCTAAACAAAGGCTCATCTAAAAACTTGCATTTAAAAAAATATTATACACATTGGCTCATTTACAAGCCCATCAAAGATAACAAAATAAGTGAAAGTTAAATCATTTTCCACTATTTTCTTTCATAGCTTTTACGTACTACTTTTGACCACATTTTAATAACCTATCAAAAGAAAAGCAATATAGGGGTATCATTATTAAGCCTGGGCTACATTAGCATAACTGAAAAAGGCCACACAGAATGCAGGACGAACAAAATAAACAAAAAACATAAAAGTTAAATAAACCGAAAACACACATCACGTCTCTGCCATTCCCTGTGTGAGATGTGCCATACTTCTCCCATCTGGGCTTGCTTTTCGTCTCAGAGAGGCCCCTCTTCCTCTGGGTCGGCCCCTTGCTGCCCTTGCCCCCCTGCTCGGTCTCAGAGGAGGTGCGGTTGCGGCCTCTACTGTACCGACGGTGGGGGGTTCCAGAGGCCTTCACGGTGGTAACAGGGTGCCCCGGATCCTGCTGTTGAGCAAGGCTGCGTCTAGACTGGAAGGTCATGTAGCCTCTGGTGTTTGGACTCCTCGGAGAGGAGGACAGAGTTCCGTTAACATTAGAGGCGAGCCGCCGTTGGTAGTTGCTCTCGGCCTGCTCATAGGCACTGCGGTTGTACAAGATTCCCTCTGCCTGCATGCCCTGGAGGACGGGGCTTTGACCGTAGGAGCTTCTCGCTTCCATGGAGGTGCTCAACCACTCCTCTTCAGCCCCAAAGCTGTGGCTCTCTGACAAACGTGTGTGTCGCGGCTGCCTCCCAAATGGGATTTTATCTCCGCTGATAGTGCTTCTCTCCATAGTGGGATGATTACCCTGCCTGAAGGTCCCCACTGGTACAGCATGCTGAGGGGCTCCTCCTTGTTGACGCTTTGTCCAAGACTGATCCATTTATCTATTAAAAGGGGTCTCTTTTCTACTCACTTTAGTATTCATGAGGAGAGAAAAGAAGCAACAGGTGGAAGCTAGAGCCATTAGATCAGTGTGAAGTTAGCATCACAAAGAAACTTTAATGGTTAGAAGCATCAAAGAAATCTCATAAACAGCTGATGTGCGATGCCAATGTGGTCTTGCGGGCAAAGAGACGGTGGATTGATCAAAAAAACTTATATTTACACTTTTATATATATATATATATATATATATATATATATATATATATATATATATATATATATATATATATATATATATATATATATATATATAGTCAGAGTTCAGATTTCCATTAACCTGTCTGAGAATAGATAAATCAGCCTGATAATGCACAAGGTTTCATTTGTATGCTTTTAGGATATGACATAATTCCCAAACAAGTAATAAAATAATAGTTCATTGATCAATCTCCCATTGGACTTTCAAAAACCAAAAGACAAACCAAACAATGCAAAGTGTAATGTGGCTAACACAAAACATAAAAGTGAGAAGGGGCAACATTTAGGTTAGGATGTGTTTGCAGTGTTTCCTCATTATTCATTCCAAAAAAAAAAAAAAAAAAAAAAAAAAAAAAAAAAAAAAAAAATCTATGAAGTACAAATATTTTTGAATTGATTTTATGATTAATAAGCAATTTTAATTTAGTGTGAATTACATACAAATAATGACAGGTACAGGGCAAAACTAGACCAAGGCTATTAGGGATGCACCGATTTATTGGTAGAACATCTGTATCAGCCAATATTTGCCTCGTTGAAGGCAGTCAGCTATGGCAGTAGAAGATCTTTATTATTATGCGTTTTTTATTGCAGACAGACTTGGACAACAGTCCGCTAGCATATGCGGCTACTGCTGATTCGGAGAAGAGGCCACTGACTGGACACGACGCTGACATGACATATGGTGTAAGAGGTCAAAAAGGTTACGTGTGCTTGTGTTGTTTGTTTGCAGTGTAAGAAAATGTTGCATTTACATTTAACAAAATGTTTTTGTTGGGCTATGTAGCCTAAGTACTGAAATATTATTGTCACTGAGTAGGTAACGTTAGTCGTATAGCAGACTAAAAGGGCTTTTGAAGCGGTTATTTTTCATGTGAAAGAAGGATATATTAAAGGTTGTTTCATAAATGTGTATAATCTAATTTATGATTATTTAAAGTTTTAATAAGGGTATGAATTATATAGTTGTTATTTTTATAATGAAGAATTCTTTGTTTCCCTGTCACAAAAGGGGAAAGAAGTAGTATCTGATTAATGAGGAAACACTGTTTATGCATTAAATACTTATTGTGAAACATCCAAAAATCCAACCTGTGCAACAGTGTCTGGCTCACCTTTGTTTTGGCATGCTGGAGGATAATGTACACTACCTATTGTGGAATGGGATATTTAAATATTTCAAAGTAATTACATAAGTTTTAATTATATTTGAAAAATCATAGAATACAACCCAAATGTTTCTGATAGAAGCACTACATACATCACAACCAAGACATTTACATTGTCAAGCATAAAATAAAAAAGCTAATAAAAAAGGAAAGATAAAAAACGTAACTTAAAACCAACATTACAAACATGAGCGATGCATTATTTATTAGTGCAGATATACACTCTTAGGTTGCTAGTATTGTTAGGTACACCTAGCCTAAACTAATGCAGTAAGATACCTATAATAAATCCTACCTTTATGTGGAACTGTGCAGTGTTTTAACCAGGTTATTTCAGAGGCAGCAGTTTTTAGCTGTTGAATTATATTGTCTTAATCTGAGAGTTTATATTTTCTTTTCCTTTTTTATTAGCTGAAAACAATTAGTTGATGAATCAACAACATTGTTTGTTCACTTTTCAAGCAAAAATGCCAAACAAATGCTTACACTACCCTCTTACCTTTAAATGTTCTGTTTTTCTCTTTTTATAACTTATAAATGAAATATCTTTGGACTGTTGGTTGACATTGGGCTCCAAGAATTGTGAGAGGAAAAAAAAAAAAAAAAAGAATCTACAGATGTGTCAAAATAGATACAGCTTGGCCCTTATATCAATAACTGTAGACGAAAAATGCATAGACTGTAAAAAGATGCAAAACAGCAAAACAAACTACACCCTCAAAAATGACCATAAAGTTGAATTAACATCTCTCTGAAAGTTCAATTAAAACATTTTAACCTTCATAAAGACGTAGGATTTATTACAGGCCTGCTGTATTAGACTGCATTATTGTTAGCTAGGTTGTACTAACTAGCAACTTACTGCAAAATACTTCCACTAAACCATAAAACAGCAATAAACCAGTGCATGTGTTAGAGCATCAGCTGAAAAGCAGCTGCAACATCAACACTCACCTTTGGTAACTGGAATGGGAAACTAATGCCCAACAAAGAAATAAGAGACGATACAAAAATGCTCAAACTACAAACGCAACCACAGGACTATTTTTTTGTTAAATGTTTGAAGAAAATGTACATAAATACAAACTATAATTATCTCAAGTCATGGAAATGGGGGACAAAAATAACGAACTCGCCAGCAATTTGTCACTTGAGAATCATAGAAAGAAGTGAACTCATGTACAATATCGTTCACAAATCAGGTATATGGCACAGTCAAAGTGATAGTAATACAGGTATAAAATTCGTGTTGTACTTTATCTGTTGCTTGCTCACAGCCTCACACTGACACTTGTCTAGCAAAAGTTTTTGACAGTCCCAGCAACTTGTAGCTAGTTCCTTCGACCACGTGGCGCTTGAAAGCTCTAAATTCAAAATACTTTGTGGGTTTTTAACAAACAATACACTTTTTGTTATGTTCCAGGTCATAAAAATACAACTCTTCTGCACTTACTCTTGGCTTTATTCGACGTTTTACAGCTTAGTAACTGTCCCTTTGCGTGCAGCAACGACTGGATCCAACGGTAGAAGAGGATTTGCATTAGCGGACCGCCTGTATTATTCAGTGACAGAGGGCGGAGGGACGTTAGCTTTTCCACTACTGTATCGATGATTTCCGCTTTTGTTTAATGTTTATGGCAAATATAATAACAAACAGGCACACACACATAAGAACAAGTAATTTTCTATGAATCCTGAAAATAAGAAGACATCCGTGTTTTCGATATAATTTATACCGTACCTTCAGGATGGTATGATCCATTTTGACCAAAACTTCATTTCCCAGCATTCAAAGCGAACCGGTCAACATCGTAGCTATGAGCATGCTACGTCCTACAGTCCATGCATAGATAGGCTGTATACGCAGTTATGCTGCGTTCCGTTGTGGGACCCAGCCATGCATCTATAACAATAATGGCCCAGTCTCATACATAAACTGTGATTGTATATGTTTAGTTCGAGCAATAACGCAATTTGCTTTTGTCATCTTTCCAGTCTGACAAATGCACCTACAACCTCTGTGACGACATCTTTTAAAATAAAACTGGGCTAAATGTTGAAAATGTTAAGTTTAACTAAGATTTAAACTCATTGTGCAGCCAAATACTTTTTCCTTTCTTGTCCTGCAGGGGGCAAACTAGTCGAGCCAATATAAATATACTATAAATCCTGAATAAAAACTATGCAAGGCTATGAATACTATTGATGATATTTTATATAGACCGGAAGACACAGAAGAGATTATTTTGGTTTGTTAAGGGTTATATAATTAAAATTTTAGTTTAAATTTAATTCTAGTTTTCAGTGTGGCTTTGGTAGATTTGTTTGAGATATTATAATTATTTTCGTTATTATTAGGCTATTAGTAGTATTCTAGTATTGCGGTAATATTAAGGCTATTTACTATTTTTTTAAACTTTTTTATATATATACTTTTATATATATATATAATGTATTTTTGACCTTGTCATAGTGTTTTCAGTAATGCACATCACTGAACAGAAAAACCAAAAAAAAAAGGGTACGATGATTACAATATTTTACAACTATGTGCAATGTGAAAATGTCAAAGGAAACATAATAGCTATAGATAGTGTCATCATCTCTCCTGTGAATTAGAGATTGATCAGTTACTTCTGGCAGCTTCAGAAATCTGATAGAAGTCAGAATGCTGGCCAAAATAAAGGTATTGGTACACTGCAGTTCAGACAATTTATGATTGATCCTTTACAGCAGATTTATACTCTAGAATGACAAATCTGCATTGTTAAAATTAGTAAAACATCCTTCTTTGACTTTGTTCAACAACACTTTCACTAATTGGCTGATTCATTCCTGCATCATCCAGCCTTTTCCTGCCCTAGTTTGTCATTAGTAAGTATTTGTGATAGCATTTCATTTTTTTGCATTATGTGTGTCCCATATCTGGGTGTATTTGTCTGCTGGGTTCTCAGCAGCGCCACATTTTACACCTCTGACATAAAAAATTAATGGTATGCTCTATAGCTTCAGGTTTTAGGAAACACATTTACACAAGTATTGCCTGAGCTGTGTCTCAGCCTCAGAAATAATACAGGTGATTTTTGAAATTGGGTGACATTGCTCTTTAGCAATGCCTTTCAATGTGTATTTGTCTTGAAGCACTGACAAGGCCTGTGTAGGCTTCAGGGCTACGGCTAAGAAAAAACAATGGATAACAAAAACAAAAAAACATGTTGCAACCTGTGTTCAGGAAGAAGAGTATGAATGGCAGGGCCAACAAATATAACTTAGTGTGTTTGCATAATGTAGTGGAATAAATGCTATAACACTGATCTTGTTTGCAGTCAGAATTTCAACGTGAAGCATTACAGTCTTGATGTCTTGTTTAGGGCTGCAACTAACGATTATTTCCATTATCGATTCATCTGTTGATTGTTTAATCAATTAATCACATAATCTATTAAATACATATTGGAGATGCCGAAATCAAACCTTTTTGATTTGATTCGGTAGTTTTGCTTGAAAAATGACTGAAATGACCACAAAGAGACAACAAAATGACTACAAAGAGATACCAACAACCACAAACAGGCACAAAACAAAAACAGAGATGCACAATTTCTACAAAGAGACGTGAAACAACTTCAAAGAGACGCAAAACATGACCCCAATAAGATGCAAAATGACCCCAATGAGACACATATCACAAAATCATGCAAAACAACAACAAATCAATGCAAAAGAAACAAGTACTAAAAGTGCCAAATTACTACAAAGAGATGTGAAACAACCTGAAAGAGATGACCAAAAAATGACCATAATGAGACACAAACTGAATCCGAATATATTCTGGGTTTATGTGATAGTGAAACCGAATATTTGTTCTGTTTTGGACAGTTGGTGATTTTAAGACATCACTTTGAGTTCTGGAAACTTGGGATTGGTATTTTTGCTATTTGATGACTATACCCAAACGATCAAACTTCAATTTTGATATGCAGTATAATCAGTTGTAGCTTGTGCAAACACAAGCTTGAATAGCATCCATTAGTTCTTGTGGGGATAAAACACTCAGCTGTTTTGCCTTTATACAACATCCTTACTGTTGTTTTCCACAAAACAAGTGATCAAACAGGCGATGCAAAGTCTTGTTTTAATGCAAATAACCAATATGTTTGAAAAATAAGCCATTAGCAAACAGCCATTGGTGGTATCACACAAACCTTTTGTTAACTTTTGTTTGTAAACGGGTCATGATTATCTTAATGGGAAACCCCTATGATTGGAACCTCACCTGATAACATGATACCTTTTATACCAAGAGGTTTGTTTTAATATTTTTTTAAACCAGTGGGACACCATGTTTTACACTCAGGGACAAAGATTCAATAGTAGTCTTCTACTGTTTCAAGGAGCTTTGTAAAAACATGTTCCTCTAAATTAATCACTAAGTAGCTCCAGAGCAGTAGTTTAAGGTTGAATCCTGTGTTCTTGTTCTTGGGAACCTATTCTGTAGGGAAGGATTTGCTTTTTCAGCACTGGCCTGCTCCACATTCACACCTGCAAACTGCCTTACATGGCCCCATTTTTAAATTACTGTCCATAAACCAGCTTCAGTGAAACAAAATGGAAATATATTCTTTGTTCAAAGATACCAAGGTGGTAAGAGCATTCTAGTTTTTAACCACTGTCATTCCAGTCATGACCCACCTATCTGCCTTTTAGATACCACATCCTCCGTGTTTTGGGGCCCCTGGGGCAGTTACTGTAC
Organism: Perca flavescens; assembly: GCF_004354835.1. Taxonomy (NCBI): domain Eukaryota; kingdom Metazoa; phylum Chordata; class Actinopteri; order Perciformes; family Percidae; genus Perca; species Perca flavescens. The sequence goes on from NC_041342.1 coordinate 17,764,407, forward strand.
CTGCTTTGCTTGGTTGGTAATCCTGTTAACAGACACCATGCATCCTAATAATCAGTAGTGGAAGAAGTATTACGATTCTTTACTTAAGTAAAAGTATCAATACAACTGTATAAAAGTACTCCATTACAATGAAGTCCCACATCCAAGATCCTATTAAAGTAAGAGTAGAGAAGTAATAAAACACACTTGAAGTATCAAAAGTAAAAGTAGGCTACACGTTAGGCACCAGAATGGACCCTTTCAAATGGTATGAAGCATTTTGAAGGTGTAGCTTCTTTATACACTGTTTGTTAGTTAAATAAAAAAACACATCCTATTTTATCAGTGGCGGAAAGTAAGTAAGTATTTACTACACTTTACTTAAGTACACATTTTGAGGTATTTCAATTTCATGGTACTTCACCACGTTTCAGAGGGAAATGTTTTTATATTGTTTATTTGATAGCTACAGAGTTAAGCTAAACATATGATCAATCTACTGTATAACATATGATACTGTGCTGTAGATGAAGCTATCCAACAGTAAAGTAGTTAAAATGTGTGTGAGTATTTCTACAGATCTGTAATGTATTAGTAAAATATATTTCTACCACCACTATATTTTATAAACTGTATATATATATATATATATATATAATCATAATATGCAAAGTTCAGTTTGCAGAGTGGTAGTATACATACAATGCCTCTGAAATTTGGTGCAGTAGAAGTATAAAGTGGCACGATGTGGAAATACTCAAGTAAAGTAAAATGAAGTAATTTGCATATCAGGCAGTGTACAAATAAAGGTTTTGTTTGAGACATAGCCTAATAGGCATCTGGCAGTCGTAACATTTGCAATATACATTTTGTGACTTGAAAGTCATTGTTTTAACAGGAGTCATCACTGCTATCTCTGGAGATATCCATTCAAGTGATCTTCTCTGAGAGAGAGAGAGAGAGAGAGAGAGAGAGAGAGAGAGAGAGAGAGAGAGAGAGAGAGAGAGAGAGAGTAAGCAGATGTGAGACAGCAGCTCTTTACTCCCACAAGTTTGCAGCTTGTAGGGACAATATGGGGATTCATCTATTTTAAGGAGAAGTAGCCTACATTTTCATACCGGGGCTTTAACGAATAAGTCAGTCTTTATAAGAGGCTCCAGAGGAACACATAACCTGGATTTGCGCTCACATCATCATCATCCGATGAGGGATATAAAGAAGACAGATGAGAAAATGGAAGTGTGTTGTAAGGCGCTGCCGGGACGACAGGAGACATTCGTAGTCCTCATCTTTTATCTTCATCTGTGGTACAGGCCTATAGTGAGTGCTTATTCTTTTATAAGTTATAGGCGTACATTCTTTCTATCTAGGCCAAAATACTCTCATTTATGAAGTGAAGAAAAGTAACATGCAGCAGAAAAGGACATCTTCTGCTGCATTTTGACCTGCTAATTAAACGATAGCCTACTTAATTATAGCCTGATGGCATCTTTAATGCAACGCTATTACCGTTATTATCCTCTGTACTTCTCCGGCTCCTTGGAGCACACACCACACACATGGACAGCAAATGTCCTCATTAAGCCGCGGGCACTAATTAGTGCATCCATCACCGCCACCTGTCACCACCGGTATCAATCAAAGACAAAAATCAACACGGAAAACACGGATAAGATATTAAAGAAAAGAGGTCCAGATGTTGTCAAGGTTTGAGCGTGCAAATACGCAAAATGTCAACGAAAAGAGCTTTAATTAGCAGGGAAATTAAAACAAATATGTTTTACTTTTAAAAATGTGGGCATCGTCTGAGATGATGTTATGGAACATAAAAACTAATTGCTTGAAAAATAAACCTGTACGAGTGAGAAAGATAAAAAGGTATCCAAAGAGGCGTCTCTATTGATTCTGTTTGTTTAAACGAATGTTTCCATGTTTTTCCTCCATCGCTGCACCCACCCATTCAAGGCACAAGCAAAGAGACTTGCCATGGGGATGCACGTGTCTGCTTTCAGGCTATACTGTAGATAACTGAAGTTGTCTCGTAATTTCAGGCTGAAGCAATTCATCCGGACTGCGCCATCATCTCTCAGCACCTGAGGGCTCGGGAGGTTTGCAGCCAGACGAGGAAGAGCGAAGCGCAAAACAAGACCGACCACAGCGGTGGGTTCACGATGCTGCTCTGTGCTGCTGCTGGTGCTGCTTTGTGTTTCTTTAAAAGATCACTGGGAAAACATTGGCGCACTGCGAGCGGTTGTTAGACAGTAGAGTGGGCTAAACGTAAAAAGCAAGAATAGTTTTGAGATGGGCTTAAAAAACCCACACTATGAACACACAGGAAGGAAAATGATGTGGGTTAAACTTTCTGTAGGATGTTTTATTTAGCAGTTAACTGTTTTTCTTCTGTGGTATAATTTTTGAATGAGCAAAGTTTGCAGCTCAATTCACGTGATGACCCTCTGATGACGCTCCTGATGGGAGCACATCCATCACCTATTATCCTTGGTGCCTCTACATCAGTGCTTGACATTTTTTTTGTTGCTTTACATTTAATGACTTTACTTAAATTAAACATGATGATATTTTTAATAACCCGTACACTGTTTGTACCTTTGGTGTTCTTTTGGGTCCCCATGTGACTCCAGGCTGTTTTAGATAAATATTTTACACATATTTGTTTAGTTTTTTTTGTCTGATATTTAGGTCACACATGTAATTGCACAATTACATGCACTTTTCTGTTTTTTGCACATCTGGTTAGACGCAAACTGCATTTTGTTGTCTTTGTACTTGTACTCTGCACAATGACAATACAGTTGAATCTAATTTCATTTAATCTAATAATCTTTAGAGCCCTTACCTGACATAACCATACATGTAGTAGTGCGAGAACCCCTAATATTTCTCACACCGTGCAAGTGAAAGGGAAAATATGGTTTATGTGAGAACATTGATAGTTCACACAACGTAGGAGAGGGGAAAACATAGATAAACATGCAATGTGCATGGACATGGTGTTATTACACCATGTAATCTTCATAATTATGATCTAATACCCACACTGACACCTGTTGTTCCTCCTGGTAAGGCTTTATCAGCTTGTCGTTCTAATCTGACTTTATTGTATAATAATAAAGCTGGCGTCTCCAAAAGTTGCCGCACTGCGTGTCTCATATTAAGCCGAACTCTTCTCCACTTCATCAGAAACTGCCCCAGAACAACACTCTGGCAACTCCCCTCCAAGAGAGTGATGAACTTTAACATTTCTAGACTAATTTGATCGTAATTACCCCTGATGACTGTGAACGCCAAGGTGTCTTCCGCTGCTCATTACGCAGATAAATGTATGCTGATGAATTTGAGTAGGTGTGTGAGTAGTTTGTGCGTCCATCAGTGTAATGCCGACCATGCAGGTGACATGTAATTGTGACGAGTTGGAGAGTCATGCTGAGTTGAAATTTCACCTTTGTGAAATGATGACAGTCATCATTCGTGACTGACTCCTGGTGGTAATGGGCCCAAGTAGACGTCACGTTTTATACTGCTGTGAAATGTGTTGCCATTGACTTAAAATCAGCCACTTACTGGTGTCCTGCTTCATGCATTTGGTTTGATTTAGGTTTCCAACTAATAATTATTTTCCATTGTCAGTTTTTCCATTGTCAGTTAGCCTGTTGATTCTGTTTTTAATTAATCCCTTATATGAAATGTCAATAAAAACAGTGAAGAATGCTTTTCAGAAGCTTTGAGAGCCCAGGGTGACAGCTTGTTATGTCTGACCAACAGTCCAAAACCCAAAGATATTTATAATGGTATAAAATAGAGAAAGGAAAAAAAGCCTCACATTTGAGGACCTTGAGTACTTTGGTCCAGACCATAGTCTGTCTCTGTGACGTCACCTATAGGTTTCTGAAGAGCCAAAACAAATGCTAATTGGCTAATCCAAAAATGGGCAAAGAGGTGGAGCATGGATGGAGCTGAGGCAGGCTGAATGAAGCCTACAGTCTATGCTTGCTTCTTGTGACGGCAAGATTAATTAATTATGCAGAACATTAAGCCTTGGTCCCGACTGACATAACTCAACAACTGGATCCTTCCGGGATCCCCTGACTTTTCATCTAGTACCACCGTGAGGTTCACATTTGTGGTTTTAAGTATCTCAACAACTATTGAATGGATTGTCATGACATTTGGTGCAGACATTCGTGGGTCAGTGTATCTTTTGGTCATTACATTTTCCTTTAAACAGGTATTAAAAAACTATTTTAATTATTAATTTGTTAAATATTAATGGTTGTTTGATTTTTGTTTTAAAATACAAAATTAGAAAATTGAAATACAAGGCGTTTTTTCCTTTTCATGGTCAAAAGGGGATGAGAGAAATTTAAAATATGCTTTGATTTTTATTTTCTATTTCATATAACAAAAAACAAAATCACTAGAAAACAGATATGAAAAAGGCCTGCTTTTTTATATTCTAAGACCAGATGTTGTCGTTTCCAAGGCAACAGTGCCAGTGTACCAGAGTTTCAGCACAGGCTAAAATGACTTTGGATTCCTACTCTGATGTGATTTTAGACATAGCTACAAAAAGGCCTGTCATGTGCAGAAATCTCTGTGCGCATATCACAGGAGAGTGGGGGTGCAAGAGGATTTTCTGCAAGAAATGTGAGGAGATTTTGAGCTGAAAATGGCTCAAACATGATGTGACCATAGACTGTATGAATTCATCTGACACCACGCTGAAGTTAGCTTCCGCTTTGCAGCGTCTGATTCTGCAGTTGAGGGAAACTTGTTGCCCAACTTCCTGAGTGACTGATCCTTTTTGCACCTTCTTTACATAAATATGGCTATGAAATACATCCTGAAATAAATAAATGAGGCATATATTTATATATGCATGTTAGGGGATATCAGGTGAAAAACAGTCTGATATTTTGTGTATCCCCTCTGTAACTTTTGCTAGAAAACAGCAGACATCTCCATATTATCTCATGTTGTTCATTGTGACCTGAAAAACACAGGAAATAACACACATGATGACAGGACAGAACCTTTGCATGTTAGGGGAGGGGATACACAAAATATCAGGTGAAAAAACGGCCTGATATTTTGTGTATACCCTTTGTAACTTATATGGTAGACAGGTGAACAAAGCGGTTAATTGAAAAGCCAATATTGTTCATAAACCTGCATGACTCACATAGATAGGCCTATCAGTTGGCATATGTAGCTAAGGTGCATGGCAATATGGAACTTTAGAAACACTGTAGATTAATCCACAATACTAAATGACGCATTAAACAATTCACATGTCGCCTTAATGTAACAGACAAATAAACGTATTTATGTAGATAAATGAGATCCTTGTTAATATGGAAAACCCTATTGATTATTGTCGCTATTTGTTCCATTTAAGAGGTGAATTTGAAGTGCAGCAGTTAAACTCCGCTCTGAGTGCACACGCGCTCCTGCGGCCAGAGGATACAAATCCTGGTGGGGATAAGTACCTTGGCACGACACCAGTACTAAGAGACGGAGAGTCGGTGGGAGGCAGGGAGAGGGAAATAAATAAATGTGACATTTTTAAATAAAAGTCCGCTCAAGCATCATCAGAGTAGTGTTCCAAAGCTGTGAATATTAATATTCACAGTCTATGTTCCAAAGTAATTTTAGCCTGTGCTGAAAGCAACACTGGTACACTGGCGCTGTTGCATTGGAAATGTCAACATCTGATCTCTGAATATGAAAAAACGAGTGATTTTATTTTTTGTTATATATTTTTTAAATATCCTTCATCCCCTTTTGACCAGGAAAAGGAAAAAAATGCCTTGTATTTCAATTTCAAAAACACTGTTCACAAACTGCTCCAAACAGCTCTATTGTAGTCCAGCCTATACTTCCGTGACGAAAGCTCGTCACTTTGTAACACAGGTTATAATGCTCGCCTAGCTGCTAGCGTGGCCCGCCCTCATACTCTGCAATTGACTAGCTAGCAGTGCTTACCTAGTTAATGCGCATTTGCAACTCCCAACAAAATGGAATAAATGTGTGATGCCTCACTCTGTAGCTAAAACAGAGAGCTCAACACACATGGTGAAAAGAGGAGCTGCAGCAATGTGTAGTACATCAAAAATATTGTGTTTTTGGAAAATCAAACCACATAAAACTATTCTGGTCCAACCTCTAAATACAATTATGAACCTGAAAATGAGCATAATATGAGCACTTTACACACCGACAGTGTTGTTGTCAATACTTAGAAATCCTTATGGGGGAGACTACGCACTAGCTTTAAAAAATGGTTAAAAGTAGTGTCAAATATCAGTCATATTTGGCCAAAACACGATGATATTCTTTCTGGCAAAAGCAAAAACACCCAAATGTATACTAAAGATCAAATTTTAAATCCCATTAAAACATTAAATTCCACTGAGACGTCAACTGAATGCATCCTGCTTAATAAATGAATTGAGAAATGAAATGAAAGATATTATCCAGTTCCTCTCTCAGCGGCACTCTGGAAGCACTCACCCTATGTCCGAAGTAATTGTGTGTATGCTGCATTAGCTAGCTATAACTTGCTCTCACGCCCACAATATTTTCTTGTCATACACAATTTATACGTCAAAACGTAATGACAGCTTTTCAGAAAAAATACAAATATTCAATTTTCATAAATTTTTGGTGTTATTTAACATTTCATTGAAAGTTATACTAATTTAAACCATTCCCACTTTTCCAACTATTCTCACTGCTTTACTTTCTTACGCATTAAAGCCAGCAATTTAGTTTAGCTTCAGCAATTTAGCTGTTCAGTATTCACGAGCGTTTTCTGCAGGAAATCCATTTTCTAGTTTCAAATGTCATTGTTAATCCTAAATGAGGTGACAAGTCAAGTGGCTGAATGTATTGCTTTCTCTAGAGCTGTCTTTTGACAAAGGTCCAAGAATAAAGCCCTGCTCAGTGGGAGATAAAACCTTTGGGTCGATCGGAAAGGAAATGTTTGAAATTAGTCATCAACCTCTTGACATGAGTGTTAATTGTGAATTCTGACAGTTAGACACACCAGGGAATTACATTATTATGGTTTTCCCCACATAATAGTTCAGAATTCCCTGTGTGGTTACATAGAGGGTTACACAAAGATTCTTGCTGCACTGTGACAATTATTATGTGGATGATTGAGGACACATAGTTCTTTAACATAGATAATTGTGCCTCGTTCTTTCTTTTAATTTTAATCTCAGGCTAAAAATGAAATCTTTTCATAATCAGCACATCTCTCTCAGTGTCTGTACTCAAATCCAGTGATCTGAAGTTAAGTAGGCCTATCTAGGAGCAGGAACTCCCTTATGGGAATATTATTCCACCCACTTGACAGTCAGTAAAACTTTCATTCACACTTGCAAGCAATCTAATCGGTAAATCCAACACAACAAACAGCTTGCAGTAAACAACCTAGATATAACTTTTGGTTCAAACACAGTGCAAAAGAGCTGACCTGTACAAAAGGATTGTGTCTGCGGCAATATTTTCCTGAAAAATATGTGCACACAGAAACACCTTAACAATAAGAAACAAGACAAAGAGTTTACAGCCACGCTAGCAGCTCTGTGATGCTGCTAACATCAGCATGCTAACATAATCACACAATAATAATGCTAAGGGTCGGGTTAAGCTAGAGAAGTAGGTTGTACAATATGCGTATGTTGACTGTGTTCGAGGGTAAAGGTGTTATTAGGAACAGCCACACTTGAAGGAAGGGTGAAAGCATCATAAGGATGGAGACACAATGTTGTTTAAATAGCCTACAGTATGGGGATAACATTTTCCTCACAATCTCTCTTGGAAGACATTTTCATTTGTGTACACATGAAAAATACTTGAGTAATGAATGAAAAATAAATTTAAACCCTGCTTACTTTGTCACCACTGCACTGCTGGCTAATTGAAACTTCAGAAATTGTTGGACACAGCTAACCTTGATTTAAGGTCAGAAAAGTGGAGGGCAGGATGATGTTTAGTAATAATAATGTTTACCATGTTTACCTTCTTAGTTTAGCCTGTTAGCATGCTAATATTGCCAAATCGCATCAAACACAGTACAAATTAAAGTACAGCTGAGGCTGATGGGAATATCATTAGTTTTGAAGGTATTTAGTCATAAATCAAAGTATAGGACAAGTTAAAGTTTTTACCTGATAGTAGCTCTAGATTAAAAGTTATTACAATTTGTCCTGAGGGCAACATTAATGTTTATAGCAAATTTCATGGCAATCCATCCAATGGTTGTTTTATTCTGGACCAAAGTGTTGACTAATCAAGTAAGTAAGTAAGTAAGTAAGTAAACTTTATTTATATAGCACCTTTCACAGACAAAATGGGTCACAAAGTGCTTTACAGTAATCAACAGACCCACAAGCAAATTTTAAAAGCTATATCATATACAGTACCTTTCTCTTCTACATGTTAAATCAGCATTTTGCTGTCATCCAGCACCAAATTAGTAAGTACAATACCTTCCTCATAACATAATTTTAATATTGCTAATGTCAAGTAACAAACTGGAAGTAAACCATTCAAAACTAACGGGCATAGGCTGCACTTACAAAACACCCACATCCATTATTTTCACATGAACCCACATACGGGTTGCATTTACTGTCATCGTGTCAGGGTATGCTGTCAATTACCTAAAAAGCAGGAATTTTGATCACATTTGCTTCCCAGGTTGACATGCTGACCACTTTTCCTGTCTGTGTGGCGCATGCGTTGTGTGTGTGCTACAGCTGTCAAATGATGGCAACAAATTGCAACACTACTTAACGTAATGGGGGTGGTGTGTGTTACGCTTTGTCCGACTTCCTCTGCCACCTTAACATCAGACCTTTTTTAATGACGCTACAACTTTCAAACTTTTAATGAATTTAACTGCTGCTTTGCTGCTGCCAGTTGATTTTTTTTATAAAGCAACAGCTGAAGTTCAGTATTTAAATCAGGTCAACCTTCAGCTCTCTTGTCATAAAGTGCCATTAACTCTGCAGCTGGGTCTGTACAAACGACACTGTTGTTTGGTTGTTTCTTCCAACAACCAAAGTGCCCAGAAATGTGCCAACGTCTCTGCCATGAAAACTGAAATACAATTTGGAAGCTGTTTACTCTATTGAATAAACGCCTTGTGTTTTTCTATTAGGATTACCGTAAACCCATCCGTGTAAACCAGAACACAATCCTCCCACATACGATATGCTTAAAAAGGATGTTTCCCCTCTCACCAAATCTAAAATTTAGAGGCCAACAATTGGCATTAAGAAACCATAATGTTGGAGAATAAAATCTCTTAAGCAATATTACACAAGAGGCAGTGGTGTAGTCTACGTGATACGCAGATATACGCCATATACCCACTATGAAAGGTCAAGAATTTCCATATACCCACTTACAAAAGCACAAGGATACGTAACGTTTTGGTCATAAATTTACCATGTCTGTGTTGCGAGTCACCTAACAACAACACAGTTGCTTGGTGGTCATTTTCTGTGCAAACATGAAATTAACTAATGTGAATCACTAAAGTGTATATGAAACGAAAGCCAACTCAAACTACACTCTCATTTTTTTTCGTAAGCCTGCCGCTGAAGCTACTGCAGCTGAAGGTACTGCAGCTTCAGGTGACACTGCAGCAGACAGTTACATTACAGAAACTACAGAAAATAAGCCAGATGAGGCTGATGCTATACGCTGTAACGTTACAAAAAATGTATGGGGTTGTTGTTCTGGGACACGGGCGAGAATGAGGCTGGGAGGGAAAAAAATCACAGTATACTCGCTACAAAAAACTAGACTACACCACTGATGAGAGGGTATGCTTTAATGTCATTATTGGCAGCATCACTGAAGTTACCAACAAAATACAGGTATAATTAAACTGTATTCATATTGTGGGGCATTTTGTTTACAAAAAATAAAAAACAAACAAGAAAGAGGATTTCTAGTCCCAGCTGAGTCAACCTCAGCCAGCCAAAGTGAGCTAATCCTACGATCTCTTCTTCTCTTCCCAAACCAAAATACCGCACAAAAACAGCTCAACTGTGCTGTAAATAAAATATTTGCTGAAAAACATTTTTTCCATGGACATATTTAGCTACTTCAGCGAACTTTGAGCAACAGAAACGATTTCTGGTTCCTGTTCGCCAACTTGAGCTAACGTTAGCTTTGGAGGGTTTGCATTTTATTTGTTTGTATTTCCCAAACTGAATAAATACTGCACATATAAACAAAAAGCTGCTTTGCTAACTTAATCGTGTTGTAACTAAGATATCAGCTAAAAAATGTTTGTTTTTCCAAATGTAGATCGTTAATTATATGTCCGCGAACTTCACAAGCTATTTCTAACATAGCGCTGTGTCACTGACTCACTGGCACAGCTAATGTGATCCAAACATTTCCAATAAATCCAGAGCGTTGTATAATAAGATTAACTCATTGCGATGAGCATGGTATGCTATCATGCTGATTTGAGCATGTTCTCATTAAACAGCTCTGGTTCTAAATGTTTAGTTGACCAACCAATCTACTTGTTGTATGATCCTTGATACCAATTACCTCAGCACAGTCATTGTTAAAAACATACCTCTTCCTCTAAATCCGAACAGATTACAGTTAACTGCAAGCTTGTAACTACATCCATTAATTTCAAGCCTGTACTTCACTGCCAGTCCTAATCGTTTTATCCACAATGGATTTCAACTAGATGCACTTGACAGGGGGGGCGGTTTGAAAAGCATTGTTTTTGTGGATGTGATTAATTGTGGCTTAGTGTAGATAAAAGCCCACGAGAGAGAGGAAAAAATGCATATTATGCGAGGCCACACCGAGAGTTTCAAGTTAGCCTTCCAAAGATGACAGGAATCAACCTTTTCCACAGCAGATATTTTGCAGGAAAAGTATAGGTGTAGTTCAAGTAGCAAGTGAGACTTGTCCACGAACTGATAGATTACGTATGTGCTTTTACTGCTATGTCCAAATGTATTCTGTAAAAATTGTCTATTAGGGTGCAAGCTTTCTAAAGATTTATCTTTACCAAAATGTCTTTTGTGGTCCCCAAATCTGTAAATATTTTATACGTTAATTTCACACTGCTCTGGCCCCTACAGACAAATAATTGATTTACTAAGAGATGATATAGCATAAGTGTCGTTTTCTGAGACAAAGTGGAACAAGCAGAAATACAATTTCTCAAGTTTTTTTCTTGTGCAGACTGAAGCTAAGTTGTTTACCCCTGGCATATTTTGTGCAGGAGTCTATTAAAAAGTGGAATAGTGTTCCCTGAAGAAAATGTTTGTGAATGTTGTGCACACTGATTGACTGATGATGCTGATTGGCATAAGTTTTGGATGACTTTGCTCATCATATGGTTTTATGTGCAATGTGCTTTGTTATAAATACAATGGGACGGAATAATAATAATTAATAATTAATAAATTGTACATAATGAGGTTACGTACATTTGATCAGTGAGTAATACTGAGCATTTTGACATATGTGTGGAGTTTGGACCATATACAATGGCGGAAATATAAATACAATCAATGTCTATGGGAGTGCTTTTAAAACGTAATAAGTAAAATAGTTCAATCAATAAGAACAATTAAATGCAGCCGTCTACAGTGCAAATGATTACATTTGACATATGAATTATCTTGGCAGCATTAAAGCTGTGATGATGATATGCGTACCAGAATAAAAATCAGGTTTTGCAGGAATTACATCAATTTTATTTAAAAAAATGCACAATAGCATTCACTTATTGATGTGTGAACAGTAAATGTAGCATAAATAGTTTTTAAGTTACAGGTGAGCCAAACACAGCACAGTTAAAAGAAGTAGCTAATGCAAGTATAACAATTAATCCTGTAAATAAAGCAGTATAAATTAAAATATAAAGTTGTGCTGTGTTTGGTGGTGTAGGGTCTACTTGAGCCACCTGCTGTGTTAAAGCCCCACAATTCATAGCACCACCCCTGAGACAACAATTCATTGAGCTAACACTCACTGAAAAGACAGACCTGAGATCTGAAAGTGCATTTCGACACAATGCCTCTGCCCCTCCTGGTTCCTTTCTACTTCAGGAATATCAGTCTGACTCAGCCTGACAGCAACAAAGGAGACGCTGACGTGAATCATAAAACTCCCAGGTCCTCCGTGAAAAATTGCACACTATCACTTTGTTATGTTGGAGGTGACATCATTTTTGTGAGACCACCTGGTTGGATGCAATTGTTTGTTTTTTGCGAGATAGGGACACACAAAAGAAGGAGTGAATAATGGATTGGATATGCCGGCTATATACAAATGACATAAGGAAAATGAAGAAGGATATTTCATCCAGACAGATTGCTGCCTGTAAATCACTGCTCTGTCTCAGATTAATGTCAGGAGCCATGGTGAATGGCTCAAATGACCTTTTAATGTCAATTCTTATGTCTTAGAACCACATTTTGTTCTTACATCTTCTCAGTGTAGCTCTATTGATGTTGCAATGTCTTTGGTTCACAACCTGCTAGTTTGGCTGCGAACTCTAGTTTTGCTATAACAGACATCTTGATGGCTAAACTTTCTTCCAGTAGATGAGTCACAGCATCTCAATTAAATGTAAAATATGGGGTTAAAATATGACAGCAAGTTACATTATTGGTTCATTTATGTCCCTAACTGTGCTTTCATAACATTAAACTTTCCTTTTGTTACACTACAATCAAGAAAATGTTAAATTAATAAGAATCTTTATTGTTTATGTTTTAGTCAGAAATCACTCCCGGCCCCTTGAAACACTTTTATGTTCCTTGAAACAGCTCCTGAGGAGTTAAAACTTTTTTTTATATTAGAGATTTCTGACTGAAAATGTATTTGACATTTACTTTGGTCTCACTTCAGCCTTGGGGATAAATGAAAAAACTCCTTGTATTGCCTTTTTATTTTATTTTTTTTAATTCGTCACTGCTGTTGACATTTACCCGCTGTGGATGATGACTGCAGATATTTGCGGCACCACACACCACGTTTATCACAATGATATGTATCAGAGTGGAGAGTTACTCCATTCATTTGTTCAGTCCTGTCAAACCTGTCACCTTACCTGCTGAGACCATAAGACTGAGACCGGTAAGCAATCCCAGGTTTATGGGAAATTTAGGACAGTAGATGGAAAAACCTAAGCGATGCAAGGACTGTGGATAAGACCTGTCAGCTGATATACAGTAGATTTATTAGGCCATGCAGGTTTAATAAAAATATCCTTTTTAGGTTACATGAAAAGAAGTATGTAACTAGGTAATCAGGTCACCTGTATGAACTGTAGTCTCTGTAGTTGGTGTGGGTGGATTTCTGCAAATTAAGGGCCAATGTTTCAAGTCTTTTCTCATTAAATGTAACAGCAGGGAGTCTATGATGCTGTGAGAAAGTCATCATTCTTTTGCAGGACATTTTAAAACACAGAGAATCAGACAGGAACACTATAGGACGCTAAATGCCGTAACATTAATCATATTCTTTGTAAATCTTTACAATCATTCCCCGAAAGAACCAAGCAAGCCTGACTTGTTGCACGACCCAAATTTTCTTAAAAACTTGCCATTTTCATCCCGTAGCTTGTTGTTGTATTTTCCGAAACAGAATTTTGCAACGCAAGGGACAGAACATCCGGCGGCGCTGATTATCAGATATCAGCAGTGTTGTTGTACTTGAGACAGGTCTTGGTCTTAGGACTGGTCTCAAGACCACTTTTTGAGGGTCTTGTCGCGGAATCAACCACATTTTTACTCGGTCTTGTCTCAGTCTCGGATAAAGAGGACTCTGGATTTCATTTCTAGACCGGTCAAGACCACAACTGCAGGGATATCACTAAATTGCCTGTGTATCGTCTGATTCATGTTTTAACATCATTACTGTGATTGGATAATATTTTATTTAATACATTTTATTTAATATATATTTTCAAAGAGTTTATTTGCAAAACAACATCTAAAAGAAAACACAGCAGTATGTAAATTCTGCCATGTAATGCTAACTGATGCAGCTGGGACGAATATTAGCTATAAAAATTAGCTAGTTGTGTATTTACTGTATCTTTAAGTTGTTTGGTCTGGTCTTGGTCTCTTGGTCTGTCAAAGTCTTGGTCTTGTCTCGGTCTCGATACACTCTGGTCTTGGTAATGACTTGGTCTCAGTTTAGGTGGTCTTGACTACAACACTGGGTATCAGGTATGTCCCTAGGGAGATATGAACGTCTGCACAATTTCCATGGCAATCCATCCAATAGTTGATGATTGAGTTGAGATTTCACTCAAAACCACTAATGTCAACCTCACCAAAGTCTTTAGGATTCATCCTCTGGGAACCACAAATGTCTGTACAAAAGTTTACAGCAATTAATAAAATAATTTTTTAATAAATAAAATATTTTTGTCAGGAATCGAAGTGGTGGACCAACACAAACACAACATTTTAAGAAAACATTAAAGTATTTCAGACTGAATAAACTTGCCATAAGCATCACTGTCTGGGCCTTGTAGAACTGAGAAAATTAGATGATGTCTCTTGTATTCATGTTGCCATGTTGACTTCTAAAGATATGTGAGTGACTGCTTCAGTCCAGCAGACAGAACAGCTCAACTGATAGTAATGTGATGACACGGGACTGACAGAAAACACAAACTCTTCAGGAATTTGTTATGAAAAAAGCCAAACACAAGACATTATGCAAATGCAGTAAATACATACTGTACATATACAATACATATGCCTCATTACAGCCCTGAAATGTTTTAATCCTGGTTTACTTTGTAACTTTTCTGCATAAATAAAGTTCAGTATCATTATTATTATTGTTTATAATTATTGACTGACCATGCTCCTCCCTCTGTCTGTATTTGTAGGATGTAACACAGAGTGGGATGAGATTGGCTGCTGGCTGAGAACTGAAGTTGGGCAGGTGGTCAACATATCATGCTCTGATGTCTTCCAGCATTTCTCCAGCAATCAAGGTTGGTTTCCATGTTAATCCAAAACTTAACAAACAGAAAAGAATAACTAAATTCCAGTCATGTATATCAATAGGGTAGTTAAAATACAGAAGGTAAAGGGTTAGTAGCTCCACTACTAAATATATATCATCTGCAACACTAATGCAGGCTGGAGTCGCTGTGATAAAGGAGCACAGTATGAATTATTCATGTTGCTTGTTGTCAAGAAGTGTTTGTTGGAAGGTTTCTGGCAGAAGAAATTACATCAAATCTTGTCTGCAGGGTTCGCATGTCACAGACATTCATTTTGGCTGTTGACGGATTTGTGTTTCCAGAAAGATGGTGCTGATGACAGCAATATAGACATATTCTGAAGTTACAATAATATAGTCATGAGAGTAAAAGTGTTGTTGATTTTTAAGTTTAAGGTTTTATATTTCGAGGTAATATCCTTTTTGAAACAGTTACAGTTAAAACTAGAAGGGCACTCAGAGAGCACAGACCTCTGTCAAGGCCATGCTCTATCTTGCAATATTAAAGAAAGTGAAAAAGAATTTGTGTATCCTCCCCCCAAAAAATTGGTTATTTCTTGGCCCATACATCCTTCCACAAAGTTTCATAAAAAATGAATAGTTTTTCTGTAATCCTGCTGACAAACAAACCAAAAACATAACCTCCTAATAATGATTGGTTATAATTATGTGTTATGTAATGACTACATTTTAAACAATTATTTATCATTTGCATCCCAAAATAGTGTTCATAGGACAGCTTATATTATTTTTTAAATACGGAAACCTTTGTCTTCAAGACAAAAAATGTGGGACTGTTTGTACTCTTTTGTCTTGATAGGATTGTCATTATAATAGCATCATTAAAGGTGGTAAGGTAAGGATCATTAAGGAATAATGTTCTTTGCTTTCTTACCTTGATGGAAATCATGACTCATTATAATCTGAATTGCATATGACTCAAGCAGAAGCAGAATAGAGAAACAAAACCTGCTACCATGCATTTCTGTGTCTTTATTCAAACAGTCCAGCTAATTCCTGCATGCACACACACATCTGTGGCACACACATTTAGATGTATAATCCCACAAACACAGCAGTGCAGGGAGCAATCCAGCTGACAACCTTCTCCCGACACTTGCTGTTTTCAAATGGACATTAACCAGACCTAAAATTTCAGTAGGCTTGAACATGAAAGAATCAAATGTTTTCTGACTGAAAGCACTAATGGTGGGAAATGGTCCAAGAGAGGAAATGTGTAGCAGTCCAAATGTGCGCAGGAATGACACTTTCCATTGCAAAGTAGCTTACATTACACCATTTAAAATATGAGAGATTTTATTTTATTTCACAATACCATTTCTTACGCTCACAAACTTGAAAATAATGAAGTTTGAAGCAGTAAAATCAGCTTTTAAAGTTTTTTCCTAGCGGCGTTGCACAATGTCAGTGGCTACAGGATTCTAGGACATATACAGTTTTGATTTATGTGGCTAATTGTAACAAATGTATAAACTGCCATGTTTCTCAATCCAATCATACGTTTGTTATTATAGTGGAGTAAAAGTAGCATGAAACTATACTCAAGTAAAGTACAAGTACAAGTTCCTTAAAATTGTACATAGGTACAGTACTAGTGTAAATGTACTTAGTTATTTTCTGCTACTGGTCACTTGCATTTTATACCATTCTCTGCAGCATTTAACAATTCATTTAAACTGCATGTTGAAAGAAGTTCAAGTTCAGACAAAATGAAGCCACAGAAAGTGAAGAATAACAAAATGGTTGAGCTCCTGAATAGATTATATGATGTATTGTGAAAATATTTGCAGTAGTTGAATTGCTTGAAACCAGTTTGAAGCCCTTCTTGTCTCCCTGCTGTCTGCTCCCACATCAGGGTATGTTTACAGGAACTGTACGGTGGATGGCTGGTCAGAAATGTATCCACCCTACAACGAGGCCTGTGCTTTCAATGACAACAGTGAGCCTGAATCTGAGGTAGACACAAATGTTGTTGTAATCATGTCAATCAGTTAAGCTTCTTCATGTTTCTGCTAGGGATGTTTATGATTAAGTGTTTAACCATTAACCAACAATAAGAACTATGACTGATTAATACTATTGTTAAAAACAATATTATAAAAACTAAAATTAAAGTTATTAAAAAACTTTTTTTAGGCTATACAATCTATTTCTTAACTGCTAGTCAACTTGCTAGTGCCAATTTGCACTAGCAAGTTGTGTTTTTTTTTTTCTGCTCGTGGCTCTCTGCTGGATGGTGCTTACAACGGAAAGCTATGTGACACATGTCACTATATCAATGAGGACTGGTGGGTTAAATCGGCCGTTCTACACAGAGTATGCCAGGCAGAGACACAGCAAACAACCTCGCCGCAGACTGCTGTGGACTTGCAAGCGGTTCCAGGAAAGTGGCTGCATGTGTCCACGACAATGCACGGAACATTGTGGGACTCTGTTGCCTGCTTGTCGGTTAACGGTTAATGATCGGTTAATAATTGGTTAAAGAGGGTTGGCTATCGGTCAGAAAAAAACTCTAACTAACTGAATTAGTATTCGCTCTCTCTTATGTTTAGTGCAAAGACAACATGCATTTGTGATATTTTTGTTCCAAGAATACATGTATGGGGGAGGTAACTTTGTTTGATACAAAACCGTATTGTATTATTAATCAGAATTTGCAAAGTAACTAGCAACTAAAGTTATCAAATAAATGTAAAAAGTACAAGTATTTCCCTCTGAAGTGCAGTGGAGTCAAAGTATAAAGTAGGAGAAAATGGAATTATCCAAATAAAGTGCAAGTACCTCAAAATTGAACTTAAGTACTTACTGATAGTAAATGTTCTTAGTTACTTTCCACCACTGCACTTCTGTCAGATCCACACTTTCAGACATGTGACATTCCACTTATTGAGTAATTTCCCAATTCATACAATTGACAGCATCACAATTTACTCACTGTCTGTTTCACTCTTTGCAGACGAGTTACCTCTCTACATTCAGACAGGTTTACACTGTGGGCTACGCTACCTCGCTCATCTCCCTCATTACAGCCATAGTGGTGTTCACAGTGTTCAGGTAAGACCAGAGCAGCACATACAGTCCCAGATACACACAAACAATAAGGGATAACAACCTAGATGCTCACTCACACATTTAGGTAGTTAAGATCCTAAACTGGAGCGTTTAGAGTGGTGGTGAAGAAAATTTAAAAAGCTATTTTAAGGACAAGTATATATAACTCTAACATGTTCCAACAGATATTCAGATGATCAACTGTTATATCAGAAAAAGGCCCCATTAAGGCCTTCGTTATATAGTAGTTTGGGAATCTATTAGTAATACTGGTTGAGTATATGTGAATTGGTGCTTCTTTCAGGAAGTTTCACTGCACCAGAAATTACATCCACATCAACCTGTTCTCTTCCTTCGTCCTGAGAGCCAGCGCTGTTTTCATTAAAGACACCGTTCTGTTTGCTGATGAGACCCTGGACCACTGCTCGGTGTCCACGGTGAGCATGCTTATTAGCCAATAATGTTTCCATCGTAAAGCAAATTCCCACATGTGCATGTGCATGTATGATTGAATTAACAATGTAAGAAGAAAAAAAGAAAGTTGAAAGAGAGTGAAAAAGTGGAAGAAGTGATGAATAGCAGTTGTTTCTCAGTGAAATCCCTTCAGTCGACAAGATTGGTGAATTCTTTCAGCAACAAAATAGTTTAAACACAAAGAACTGAGTGGTTGTTAAGTGGACAGTGTTAGCAATGACGTCAAAAACACAAATATATGGAATACATAATGAATCCAATATTTTGCACTGTGGTGAAAACTGCTTCAATCAATAACCAACCGAGGAATTCCGCCAGGATGTCTCTTCAATTATATTTTCTCTTAAGAGTAGATCTGACAGTGCTTTGTTGAAGGATATTTTATTACCGAATTATGTAATTGTATGAAAAATACATGCAATAATGACCTGGACTTTGAAGGCTTTGCTTTTAAGTTGGTTAAACCGCCCTGAAAAGACCAGAGATGCTGATGGAAACAGTGAATCAAAACAGGCAGATTAAACGTCATCCTTTTCTGCAGAATGTGTAGAGTTGAGTAGCAGTAGTAGTTGTTGTAGTACTTCTATGAAAGCTGATGATGCAGCAAAATATTTGAGCTCTTATACAAAGGAATTTGTTTGTCATTGATGCATTAGCTTTCAGATTTTGTCTTAACAACAATCACACATTTTTGCCACAACTTGTACACTGACTAAACAGTTACACATGTCAAAGTGCCTAGCGTATTCTACTGTACTGCCTCGTGTTACAAAATGACACATCCAGACCAGTACTAACTTTACTTCGCTGTGCCATCTCTAGACAGCGTGCAAGTCAGCCGTGGCTTTCTTCCAGTTCAGCATCCTGGCCAATTACTTCTGGTTGCTGGTGGAGGGCATGTATCTACAGACCCTGCTGGCCCTGTCCTTCGTCTCTCAGAGGAAATACTTCTGGTGGTACATCCTGATTGGATGGGGTGAGTAGAGATGACTGAAGAGGTAGTCTGAGGATGTACAAGCCCATGACAGACTAACAATCAAGTCTTTGTCTACATACACATAATATTCACATATATACAGTAGGCGATTTGTTTGCAAAACATGAACGACTCTTTTGGTTCGACCCCCTAACCCCCCAAATAGTTGAAAGAATATTATACTGTAGAGACAAAACTGACAGAAGGGCCTCAGAGAAAATCGCAATTACAAATCTGTCTGCTACTTCAGCACAACTGCGCCATGGATTTATCCATACACAACATAGTTAGGCCACTGATATTTCACTGCAATGGTCGGGCCATAGATTCTAACTTGCACAATCACAGTCAGATAAAGTATTAATGAGTCAGGCAGACCAGACTAAGGTCTAAACAACCCCTCTGCCCCTGCACTCTCCCTGCTTTTGTGGCTGACACAAAAGAGAAACTTGCTTCACAAAGGTGTGTGATTGTGACAGGCAGTAGTAGTCTTCACTGCATGCTGATTGACAGAGGTTATAATAAGCTTAAATGCACAGCAGAAATGATGAGAGGGGCTGCTGAAATCAATGAGTAAGCCGGAGGTGCACTCCACAATCACTGAGCCCATGAACCACGATACGTCATGAACATTATCAGATCAATCATGTTACACACATTATTGACAGGTCCGTTTTTCTAAGCTCACATCTTTTTGGAGGGAGCTAAGCCGCCCTGGCTCCCTGACACTATGTAGGCTGTCTTAGTTACACACTCTGAAAACACCACGACAAGGACCTATGCACAGCATTAATGATGTAAAGAAGATTCTGATAGTTCGTTAGCTAGCTTTGCCGAGTCGTTTTTTTTTCACTATGCTTCTTTGTAACTAAACCATCTGGTTGGCTGGTTTAGTTTCGACAGCACACTCATCCTAATAAATAACAAAAACATGATGATATATTATCCAGTACAACAGTCCTTTGTGAAGCTTAACATAGACACTTGAGACTGTGTCAGAGAGGAGAAAGGGATTCAGCTGGTCATTGCAGAGCCCGTTGTTTGTGGTGTTGTATAACAGCACATTGAGTGATACTGGAAGGTTTTCTTGTTTTCTTTGTCCTGTTATTACACAATATATTCACATTTGGGTTGTTGGAAATCTATTTCCAGACAGTAATTCAGTTCCACAAACCTGGCAACATTTTATTTACACAATAGCTGTTCCTGTGTTTCCTTGGCTCTCCCTTTGTTTTCTCCCTTATCTTTTGCTGCACTGCACTGAGCTCTCTACCGATGTTTTGAGTGCTTTCGCTTTGTGTTATCGTGTATCCTCAGTCAACGGATTTCCATGGTTTTCCCATTTCCCTATTTAAGCTGGTACTCTCAAGTGCTGACGTTCCACAGTCTGTATCATTTTGGTCCTGTTACCACAACGCAACAATAACACTGAGCAACTACCGGCTGTGCTTAGTTAGGCAGTGAAGGCATAGCTGTTAATATGTTGTGGAGACAGAAGCTGGTTTTCTTTAGTGAGGAGCCAGAGTTTCTTAAACTTTTAGCCAACAGAACCAACAATTCAAAACAAAATTTCTTTAGATCATGCTGGGCTTTTTGTACTCCAATCTGCTTATTGTAAGAGTCAGTGGTTATAGTTATGATGATACATGACATATTCTCCATTCAACCATATGAACCTAACAAAACACATTCAAACCTGATTCAAACATAAAACTATGCACTTGTTGCTAAGGGAAATATGGACCTAAATACCTTTTTCCCCACTATTTGTGGTTTTACAAGCTGACAAGGAACCCAGGGTGTGTGTTTGATGTGGTGCTCACCCAGTATTCAGAGTGGCTCTGATGTGTTTTATCAGCTTCTTTCCGGTTTGTACCATCTTGCTCTCTCTCCTACTCCTGCTTTTATCCTGTGTCTGTTTCTTCTTCCTGCATGAAGATTCAAGTGGGAGACGGATACATTTAATTTTACTCACTAACTTGCAAAAGCCTTAAATAAAGTCTAATACATCCCAAACTCTGCTGCCCGTCTTCTCACCCACACCCGTTCCCGTGATCACATCACTCCCGTCCTTCAGAACCTCCACTGGCTCCCTGTTTCCCAACGCATCCAGTTTAAAGTCCTCCTCCTCACCCACAAAGCCCTCCATAACCAGACTCCTTTCTACCTCATAGACCTACTCCACCGCCACAATCCCCCCCGTAACCTCCGCTCCTCTGACGCTAACCTCCTCTCCCCACCACTCAGGACCAACCACCGTACCTGGGGTGATAGAACTTTCACCATTGCATCCCCCTCCCTCTGGAACTCCCTACCCATACACATCTGTAACTGTACTGACCTGGACACATTCAAAACTAATCAAAACACACCTCTTCAGATTAGCTTTCCACACAAATAGTCTTACATTTCTCACCTGATAGTTACTGGTTTCATTGTTTTTTTTTAATTGCTTCTAATATGCTTGTTTTATGTGTTGGTTTTATTGCTTATCTGTTTTTAATGTGATATATGTGCTGGTTTTTACTGTAAACTATCTTTGAGTACCATGAAAAGAACTCTATAAATAAAATGTATTATTATTATTATTATTATTATTATTATTATTATTATTAACTCACAATTTTTTATATGCCTCACATCATTTTCATTACAAATACATGTCAGTTGGGGCTTGAGTGTCGTTCAGATGAATTTTACTTGACATATACACAATGTATTAATAATTAATCTCTGCTTTTACGTTGCAGGGCTCCCGTCAACAGCTCTTATACTTTGGGTGTTGACCAGATTCTTCTATGATGACAGAGGGTACGAGTTAACACATAACTATACAGTATTTTCTCATAATTCACTGCTATGATAACATTGTACCAATGCATGTTAAACAGTAGTAGTAATTATTAGTCTGATTTAAGTGTAACATGATTTCAATTAATTGAATTTTTAATTGTAGTTGCTGGGATGACACAGACAATGTTCCTATTTGGTGGATTATCAAAGGGCCAATAACAGCCACGCTGCTGGTAAGTGAAACTGTAGCTCTACTAAATCATGGTCTGCTGAGCTCCGCTCCTCTCAGTTACAGTTGCTACGTCTGTCGAACTCTCCATTCTTGTGTTCATGCAGTTTACAATGATAAGAGTGTTGAAGAAGAGTGGAATGTCCACAACATCCAAATACTTTTAAAGGCTTTACTTAACTGTTTGGCATGACATATTTACAAGTTACTCTCACATGTCTCCAGCTAGCATTATTCCCTTTTTCGGTCTGACGCAGTGTTAGCATCCTGTATGCTGAACATACTCTCTCTCTCTGAACAAGTAGCGCATCCTACTGAAATGTTCGTTATTAACAGCTACATTCTACTTGAGTCTTAAACAAGGTATGGAAATGTAACATTATTTGTAATCGGTAAGTATTAACAATATATTATACTTTATTATTATTTGTATTTCTAGTAAGTCATTATAGCTAGGATACCACAAGAGTAGGTCAAATTAATAGTAATTTTTAAAACAAAGGTTACTTCATTCTGTTGACTGTCGCTGGCAGATTTCCGCAGCTGTAGTAGCACTCAAATATTGGGTGATTTTTTTCTCTCACTCACTGTGGATTTTGTTATTTGGATAATTGTGCATACGTGTGTTTCTATCAGGTCAACATAGTCATCTTCATCAACGTGATCCGGATCCTGGTTCAAAAGCTTAAATCTTCAGCGATGGCCGGGAACAATGACACCAGACACTTTATGTGAGTCACAACTTACTAACACAACTGGACCAAGACTTTAAAAACTGTCCCTCTTAAAAAAGTAAACTATATTCAGAATTCCTCCAGAGACACTCACACATGGAAATTTAATTTTAACATGGTTACACAGCTAGTTTTGGTGGAAAAGTCACTCTCAAAGATCCGAGTAGCAACAAGGACTCTGCTGGGAGAACTTATTCCCTCTTAACCAACACACGATGAATATTATATCTCAGTAAAGCAATAACAAATGCTTCAACATAATAGAAAGGTTAGAAGAGTTTGGGGTGACAGAGGGAGCTGCAACAGTGTTGACAAGAGCAGAGCAACTAGTGAGACTTGTCAGGCTATAAAGGCTGCCTTGTACACCTAATAATGACATTGGATGTTACCTCCCAGCATGCAGCCAAACAGCTGATTGCAATGAATGAATGAAAGAAGCAGCTGATACCAATCAGCTAACGCAGGCTTGACTTCAGAGCTCCCTGAATTTAACAAAATGCTTCATATGTGACGTTCCATTTTAATTTGCCTTTTAAGATTAAATATTCTAGTTAAAATATGTTGGAAAAGCTTCGCATTCATAACTCTGATGCAATTTTTTATTTCGGGTTATATCAAAATTAGATGGGATTACGTAACTGCATGGCTTTCACCTTCTTTTTTTTATGTCTGCCTGCGAGCCAGCACCTCGCAAGAATAGGTGTAAATATTGAAACCAAGTCCTCACAGACAAAATATTCAGTAATATTCCAAAATAATTGTGTTCTTCCAAAAATGTAGGAATGAATGTGATCCTTTGACCTTAGAGGACTTTTTCTTTAGCGCCACCATGAGGTTAATATTTGTGGTTTAAAGTGAAATGTAAGTTTGAATGTCACAGTTGGAAAAGCACAGGTGTAAATAATAAAATTAATTTAAAAACATAAATAAAATGAATGATGGCTGAATTCCATTAAGCTGCTACAGTTTCAGGGTCCTGTTATGGCTTACAGGGACACTTGAATAAAACAAAGCCATCATTATTGTTATTAGTAGCATCTGTGCTTTTGCTGCTATGACAAATTAGTTTGCTATGATCAAGTCTATTGGCTGGATTTCCATGTGATACTGTACAGGCACTTAATTCCACCTCAGGGGTGTCAGACTGGGGGTCTGAGTACCCAGGGCCCTTATGTGATGGGGGCCCAAAAAGATGCTAGAATGAATAGCTGTGGATGTGGGGTAGGGCCCATAGAGAATTACTTTCTACAGGGCCCAGAATTTTGTGCTACGACCCTGTTTGTAATTACTTTGATGATCCCCTGACTTTCCATCTAGCAACACCACTGGGTCAATACTCCATACATACAAAATATGGAGATACAAGTATTTAATTTCAAGTCCAGCTTCCAATTGCTAGAATCCTTCATTAGAGTGATTGACTTTTTCAGACCCTCCTTTTCTCCACACAATGCATTTTGAGACAAAGTTAAGTCTTCTACAGTAAGTGCTTCTTTTAAACTATGAAGCAATTGTTCAGTGTTGAGGTAAAACTGCTATGTGAGAAACTTTGAAGGGGTTAGTATGGATAAGGAAAGGAGAGTGAATCAATGAAACCCTTGATAAAATGCTAAAGTCTTCCTCACAGTTTAGGAGAAAAAATGCTGCCTCTATGAATCTACTCTTGGAGCACAGAAATGGTGCTTTACTGGAGTGAATCCTATCTTGCTTTTAAAATTTGGTTGTTTCAGATTCCAGCTCAGCTGACTTTATTTACAATGAGAGCAGCCACAGAAATAGAACCAGATACCAGAAATAGATGTCTGCTGATACTGCGACAGGAATGTTCCACCAGTTCAATGAATGTTTTACACTTTCATCTCTCTTACAAACTTGAATCTGATCCAGATGGATCCCAGGTGTGACAAAAGACAAACACAATCCTATTAAAGTCCTGAGCCTAATCCAACCTTTTTTATTTCCTTTTTTTTTTTTTAAGTCTTTAATCTTCCAGCAGCCAAAGCGGTGATGTTATTTCTGATCGGAGAGATTATTTTTGTTATTAAACACATTTAAATAACTATTGTCACGTCTTTGTAAACAGCTTTTAGTATAATATAATCACCAGATAACAAGACCATTTGCAGAAATCTCTTTTGGGGTTAAATTAACTGATTGATCGGTGAGAGTAGATCAATAGATATATGCCAACTGCCTAGCTAGTTTTATCATATTTGTGACATGAAAGAATGAACACAAGAAAAACAGGATTAAGAGAATAAGACAGGGGTACTAATCAGGGGTAGTTGTGATTTTGTATTTTTGTGGGATGTATAGTGCAGAGGTGGTGCTATAATCTTATTTCACCACAATTAAAGAACAACATTTACACAATATTCAGTCATCACTAATCTGATCTGAACTTTGAGCACAATGCATCAGGGTTTTGTATTTTGACATTTTAATCCATTCCACTGATGATGGTGTTGTTTTAAAGGTCAGTTTGTTTAGTGAGGATTTGATATTTGTCAAATCCGGTCTACCTTTGATGAAACTTGGCGTAATAATGCATTCTGGCATTTAAAACTGAAACACGGATTAGACTGACACTGGTAAAGGTGCAACAAACTGTGAAAAGCCATTATTAGTACATATTCAGATTGTTGTTGTTGAGATGATCATCTTACTTTAAAAAACACCTGAAAACTTTCAAATTTTCTCTTTAACATAAAAAATTAAGAAGCAACAATTGAAGTCAGAGTAAAAAGAGTCTAGGACTGAAACACTCAGCTAATTTTCTTTAGCATCTGAGTTGATTGACAATGACAAGGCGACATTTATTTAACCTTTATTTATCCAGGTAAGTAGATTGAGAACAATTTCTCATTTGCAAAGACGACCTGTCACATTCACACAGTTCCACATTCCTACGTGGAAGCTGCCCAGTACAACCACAGTCTGATCTGCTGGCCACTGAGCAGCTCCACTGGTGCGGTTGGGGTTAAAGGCCTTGCTCAAGGGCACCTCAGTGGTGGTGATGAGGGAGGGACAAGTGCTGCTCTTTCACTTTCCCATCCAGATTTTATTCTGTCGGTGGGAAGTGAATCGGCAACCTCCCGGTCCCAAACTCGCTTCTTTTACCACTAGGCCACCAATCCACACATTAGCAAACAAATCTAGGAAAATCGATCATAGTGGCTTCATCCTGATTGATCCTTTATAAGACTAAAAAGTACAAAGATGAAACAAAACAAAATTACAGAAATCTCTAATGTGAAACAGCCATAAGATTATGTGTTTATGAAAGACCCATCGCTCAGATGAACAAGCCGATTAAGAAAATGTGTTTTCAGGGCCTTTAACACGGATTAGCCTGAGGTTGTGCCTTTACATTACCTGGACTGATGTCTTTCTTCTTTCTTTCACTCCTCTTGATTTGTTTCTCTCAGGAGGCTGGCTAAATCCACCCTGTTCCTCATCCCTCTGTTTGGGATGCACTACACAGTATTCGCCTTCCTGCCTGAGAACACTGGAGTGGCAGCCAGACTCTACATTGAGCTGGGGCTGGGATCCTTTCAGGTATAAAACAATAAAGAGGGAGCAAAACACAAAAACCAGACTTAAAGACTAAATTAAGACAAATCACAAAAAAGTTAGCAACGATAAACTGCTGTAGGATGCTCTCAAAGGCAGTCCTTATTCACAGCAGATATTTGACTTGTGATAGAAGGAAAAGCACAGGTGTTTCTAATAACGCCATTTCCTGGAATTCAATCTCTTTTGTTAACATAATCTTTAACACTTTACCTTTAATTTGGTTCATTTGTATGCCTTTATTAAGATGTGACAGTCAAGAGATGACAGGAAGAATTTGGAAGTAAAATGGCTGGTAATATTTCTGTATTCATGACTCATCACGATGATGATTAATTTGTATAAGAGAAAGGTCATATCTTGATCTCTGCTCATTGACTAAAATTGGCTATTAAGTGTGGGCTGGCAATTCTGATAGCCGGACATACTATATAAAAATTGATGCAACTAAAAGATTAACCAAAAATATTAATCTGTGAAATGTAGTGATGTAGTGAAACTTACATTTTAAAACTTTCAAATGTTTTATTTGTCACTTGAAGTGTGTAAAATGAAGGAACATCTTATGACCTGAACAGTTTTGTTAAAGCTTAAAATCAGTCCAAATCTGAGACTGATTTTCCAAAATCACATTATCTGAGATATTTACACCCAAGAGCTATACTGTACCTTTTTTCTCTTATATTTGAGGCTGACTACATACTATCAGCACTAACTTTAGTGATTTAAGTGGAGTGTGTATATATGATTGTAGTGTTATGCTTTGAAAACAGTCACCATTTCTCTTGTGTTGCAGGGTTTTGTGGTGGCACTGCTTTACTGTTTCATGAATGGAGAGGTAAGTGAATATAGGTGACAATGTTGTCGTACAAAAGTCCTGCAAACATACATCATAGACAGACAGACAGAAAGAGACAAGAACAAACTACATAAAGCTGTAACATCTGTGCCTTTCTGCAAGTTGGTAATGCTACATTATCTGCTGCAGTACTGTATATACTGCCACTGGGCTCAATTGTACATTGTACACAGAATTGCTTTAACAAAACTAGTTAGTCTATTTCTTCCTACAGTACAGCTCCACATGCATGAGTTTGTCTACAGGTTCAAACAGAGCTGCGGAGATGGCTGTGGAAGTGTCACAATCAAAATCATCTCACCCCAGCCAAGCGAAGTATCACTCAGATCACAGTTCCAGCCCGCGGGGGGCTCGGGCGGCCTCCTTCTAGTGGCAACATCTCTTCAGTATGATTTTTAAGAGAACATCCATGAGATACAACTTGTTGTGAAATGTGAGAATGTCAAGGAAACTATCAGAGGCAAAGCTCAATCTGCTGATGGCATTAATTCAACAACGCCTCTGTGAGAGGAGCGTAATAAACACTGGTGAATGATTGAGAAAATATATATCAGTGTCAGCAGCAGCAATGACCATGATAGCACACATCACACAATAGTTCTTGATTTGTGAGGATACCATGGTGACACTGTGGAAAGGCAACAGTAGAGACAGAGGTGGCCCAGAGCTTTCAGGAGGATGATTTTACATGGTTCTGTTTACATTTTGGAGTACAAAAATGAGCAAATGTTGAGGAGGATTATGTAGAGATGGCTGTGGAAACAATGAGTGTTTGAACTTTGCTTAATTATGTAAAATGAGGTTAACTTGTTCAATTGTTTTGTGCTGCACTGAACATAAGCAGTTTCATTATTTTGTTGCAGGCTGAAAATATGTGCAGGACTGATATGGACTGAATTTAAATAGCTCATTACTGTATTGTGTGAACAGTTAATTTCATTTAATGTTATATGTGCCGTTTTCTTTTGTGGAGTGCAAATGTTCCACCAAAACAAGTTCCTTTCTGAGGCCATTTTGCAGAGCCACTGTCGCTGTGTCCAGAGCTTAGCGGACGCTTGTGATTGGTTTAAAGAAATGCAAACAACCCAAAGCATTTTTTTCTCCTATCCCAGAATGAATGTGTGGTGTAGCCAGACCTTACTCCAAAGTGCTGTGGAGATAGGTCTGCCACTGCAAGACTATATGTACCTTGATTTGGAAAACAAAATAGGAAAGAGAAGCAGCAAATTGGTCTGTCTTACGCTTCTCCTTACATTAAATTCATTGGTTTTAAACAAGGATCTTATTCAGCCAAAAGATAATTTCCTCTTATGATAAAAAGTAACAACGTACCCATAAATCTGCTGCCAAATCTGTACACTGTCCATTTTAATGGATGGTATAGCTAAGCGAAATAAAGCAAATCTTCACAAAATAACAATTTACCACAGATAGATTTATTTTGCAGTCAAATTTACACAACCTGGGACATGAATTTTGGACAACAGAACGCATGTTACACATGACACACTGTCACAGGTAGAACATAATATAGATGAGGTCTTATAGATATTCTTTTGACATTTAAGTTACTTATATCCTCATTAATACTTGTCATTACATACACATGCGTACAGAATACACTCTCTCCAACTTTCAAACATATTCACATACTCTAAAAACTGTTACATTAACATAAATGTACAAAAACACGGTCACCAACATTACAGGTCTTCGTCAAGAGGTCCACCGACCTATGTGCCAAAAATATACATCTACAGTGTACTGTATATATAATCAAGAAAAGACATCATTTGTACACCATGGCAAATTGATAGCAGGCGACATTTAAGAGCAGCTGAGCAACATCTGTACATTCAAAAATTCATTGGCAATCAATAGAACACACACACACACACACACACACACACACACACACACACACACACACACACACACACACACACACACACACACACACACACACACACACACACACAGAATAGTTACCTTTAAAGGAATAGTTTGACAATTTTGGAAATACAAGAAATGTTCGCTTTCTTGCTGAGAGTAAGATCTAGGGGGACAGTTAGCTAGTGATAATCTAGATATAATGTACCTATTAGTTAGCCAATATATACTAGCTAAGATTAAACAGCTAGCTAGTAGATATTAGCTAGTGGATGCACACTAATAGACAAGTTAGGCATAGGCCTACATCTTGTTTGTTTAATCTGCACAACAGAAGAGTAGAAATACATGTTATGAGTTTACAGGAAGTTAAGTGAGGTGTTTCCTTTCAACAGATCCAGCTAGCTGTTTCCCCCCGCTTCCAGTCTTTGTGCTAAGCTAACCGGCTGCTAGCTGTAGCCTTATATTTAGCTTACACACATGAAAGTGGTATTAATCTTTTCACCTAACCGTCAGCAGGAAAGTGAATGAACGTATTTCCTAAATTGTTAGACTATTGCTTTGAGAAAACTTGTCAAGTGCTTTTCTTTGACACATAAAGATTAGTGTGTTACCGTAATGCTAAACTAACCATAAGAAGAGGTGCATGGGTGGAGAGAGGTGTGGTCAGCTTTAGCAAAAATTACATTACACAGCTTGCATTTATTATAGCAGTTAAAGGTGCCCCCAATTTTCAATTATTACTCACATCTCAGTAAGTTTTGAAATTAGTTCACAGTTTGTTATTGAAATTAAAGAGAGAAGGAAGAAAATTCTAGGATAAAGATGGGGCATCAGTGCAGATTTAGAAAATTCCAATTTATAGGCTTGTTTGTTGATTTGTGTAAAGAAAAATCACAAAACGTAGATGTGAACGATGTTAAGCATGTGGCATTCAAGTGCCTCAATGCCCCACACTACCCCTATTTCATCAAAAATCCAAAGTACAAGGCTCAAAAAGCAAATCAATGCCAGTCAAACTTCCCCCTCTCTATAAAACTGTCAAACAAAAAGATCTAAGACTTTGCTGCCACCTTGTGGTAAACAAATATACAGCACATACATAGTAAAGTAGGGAGTTGTCTACTCTTCTTTTACAGACAGTAACAGCTTTTAGACATGGTCGTTTCCATCTGAGCCAATTTAGACTCAGAGTGACGGCTGGTGATAGAACACGTAAGCAGCAGCAGAGTGGTTTTTATCACACCCTCATACACACTTTGTGTTTTATCTGTTCTTCCACTTCCTAATTAAACCTCTGGCTCTAGTTCACTCAATAGTGTCTTGTCACACGTTGTTTTGTCCAAAAGCAGCCAAGCAGATGCATAAAATTGATGCATCTCCTCAGTGGTGTTTATTTTTTATCTCGCTTTTTAGAGTTTATATATTTGTTTTATTTCTCACAACCTTGGACAGCAATTTCCAGCGAGTTCCTGTGTTTTTTTTGTTTTCTTTAAAATTAGAAATGAGACATTATGCCACACATCTCACCAGTTGTCACTACATTTATGGCACTTTGACCAAGAGAGTCAATATAAATCAATGTAATGAAATCATACATCAGGCATACAACTAAATGACACACACACAAAGTGTACTATGCATTGAGTCATTTCACATGGAACCAGTTTATGGTAAATAAATATACATACATCCTTTTCTGTTGAACAATATTCAATATATTTTTTAAAGATACTACATTCTTTTAATCAGCTCAGATGACAGTCAAAAAATAAATATCTTGAGTAAACATTGTGAATAAATCCTTCTGTACACATCGTACACATCACATTTCATCTTATTAAATGATTTCCTCAACTTAACAGTTATTGTTTGTTTGTTAGCTTAGTTTGTGCAAAAACAAAAAAGACAGAAAGAGAAAATGGGCAACACTCTTCGATTGTCAAGAGCTGTCACATTAAAGCATTTTGTGTTGACCGTTACAACATGTAATGTTTTGAAGCTGTTTATGTGTTTGACGTTGGTGCTGAATTGAAACAGACTATCTTGAATAGATGATAGCAGTTATGTGGAGCTATTACACAACTCTTGTCAAACTCATCATGATTAAAAATAAATAAATAACAAAGCAGGACTCTTTTCACTTGAAGAATTGCACCACAATCTACAATAAAAACACACCACTCTGTACATTCTCTGCAGGAAATGACTCTTTCTACAACTTTAGATAGATATCTGTTTAATGTACTGGAAATAAAAGTGATAACTATTTGAGACTGACTATAGGCACTTTGGAATATGAGTCTAGGAGATGATTCATTACTTTTTTTTTTTAAATGAAGAGCAATTTATTATGGCACGATGGGTAGAAGCTTAGAGAAAAGAGGACAAAGACAAAGAGTCCTGTTATTGTTTAAGAGCATGTTGAGGGTTTGATTTTCGCTGCCTACAATACAATGCTGTACATATAAACTCATGGCACTATGAGGGGCTTTGGGTAAAAGTATCCACTAAATGGCACATGTTATGTTCACAGTCTGCAAGAAGTCTGTGAGAGGGAAATCAACTGGAGGACATGATACTAGCTGTGAACATAAATCATAAATCCCACTGTTCTTGGCAAGACACAACCTTGCGTAGCAGCTGAGTGGTTAGGCAAGATGGTTGAGGGTAGGCATTGACCTTGAGTGTTTAGGGTCAGGATAGCCCAGTTTGTTTGGGGACAGGACCTGAATGTGGGAGCATGAACGCCTGGCCGATCCTGCTACCCAGGTCGTGTCTTGCCAAGATGGGTGTGGTCCGAGCAAGGGCACCAGAATCAGGGGGATAGAAAGTAGGGAAGTGGCCATGGCCCCCCCAATTTACACCCCTGTCCTGATTTGGCTTCGCAGCTGGTGTGATCCCATCACCAGATGGTCTATAGTTTGTCTTGTGATCATTTAAAACAATTAAAAGTCAACTCACGACCCCCTCACAAAAGTCACACATTTTTATGAGCTGTGAGCACTTCAAGCTAAGCCTGATTTTCCTTTCTCAGATGCTTTTTTTTTTTTTTTTTTTTTTAGAAGCCTGAAGACATCAAAGTATCTGGTTTTACACGAAAAAAGCTAAAATTAACACAATTTAATGGCGAAAAATGTTGGTTTTCATTTCACAACCCCTCAGATTAATCGTGTGAACCTTCAAGTTGGAAACCACTGCCCTACAGTGCTCATTCATTGGCATTATGTCCTTTCATATACTGTGTGTATTTTTATTTAATAAAAAAAAATTTGGTCAGAATATAAGGGGCAGGATCTTCTGGGTCCTCAGGATGTTTGATGAAATCTACAGATTTGGGCTCCAGTTCCTTTTGTGTGAAAAGGTCATTACAATACTGCGTTATGCAAAAGAAAGAAAATCTGATCGTAACACCAACAGTAACTATTTACAAAGTCCATGAGTCCCCCACCCCCCCATCCCCCCCACCCCCGCCACCCATTTATTTTTTGACATACTCTGTACTTACGGCTGATTGTAGAAAAATGTTTAAATTTAAGATGAAACATTTAAACAATGTGCATTCGTACAAGCAAGGCGAACGCGGTTGTTATTTAACTTTGGACTGTAAAGAGATCGGATCCAGTCAGGCAACCTGTATGGCACTTTAAAGCACATTTACTTTACACACGAACAGCCAAATATGACCCCTACATTCAATGTTTAACTACTGTTTTCTTTTTTTACAGTTGTTACTGTTTTTGGCAACAACTTCACATCAATATTATTAAAATAATTTAAAATAGAAAACATTGGTAGAAAGGGAATTTCTAGTAGGTCTCTGTTTTAATCTATGTAGTGGAATTTGTCAGTTCAGATATCAAGTACATCATTAATCAGGAAAGATTGCAATCAGAGTTGACTAAAATACTCAAACAAATGATATTGTATATTCAAATGAAGTTATAAAGTATGAAAGTCAGCTATGCACCTCTAATCTCCAGTAAATGCTTTCAGAAATATCTAATTTTCAGAAGGCCTAACTATAGAATGTAAGAGTTATGAGGGGCCACTTTGGTCTGATCTGGTTGGTCTGGATGTACATAAGTGGAACGGCACCTTGAAGTTGACTCCTGCCAATCAGACGCTCAGGTTGGGAGGCTGATGTTGACATTCTCCGCCAGTGGGCTGGACATGCGAATCTGGGAGCTGCTCTTGCTGAGGATCGACAGCTGAGTCCCGCCGTTCACTCCACTGCTGGCCAACGAAGGGTGCCTTTGCTGCTTCAGGTCCACAGCAAAGTACCTGTTCACCGTCCAGCTGCGCCATTTCCTCTTGATCTCCGACTGCACCTTCAGGGAGAAACTTCACAAGGTCATTTTTTTTATGTACTTTAAGCTGTACCAGCTCCAGTGGGTGATAGTTTAAGACATCAGGTGTGTATTAATGTATTTGACACTAAATAACACTTATCATTCCTGTGAAGCATTTGTAACAGTTAGTAAAGGTTATATCATATAAACTATATTATAAAAGTCTTCATATTTTACATCAGAGGTTAGCAATTAGGTTAGACCGTGCTGCATGTTTTGATATAAAGTTTTCATCAGGAGGACAGATTTAACTATCACTAATTTATATATATTTTCTACGTGTATTATATATACAGCACTGTGCAAAAGTTTTAGGCAGGTATGAAAAAATGCTGTACACTAAGAATGCTTTAAAAAATGGAAGTGTTAATAGTTTATTTTCATCAATTAACAAAATGCAGTGAGAAATCTAAATCAAATCAATATTTGGTGTGACGACCCTTTGCCTTCAACTCAGCGTCAATTCTTCTAGGTACACTTGAACAAAGTTTTTGAAGGAACTCGGCTGGTAGGTTGTTCCAAAGATGTTGGAGAACTAACCACAGATCTTCTGTGGATGTAGGCTTCCTCAAATCCTTCTGTCTCTTCATGTTATCCCAGGCAGACTCGATGATGCTGAGATGAGGTCTCTGTGGGGGCCGTGCCATCACTTCCAAGACTTCTTGTTCTTCTTTAGGCTGAAGATAGTTCTTAATGACCTTGGCAGTATGTTTGGGGTCGTTGTCCTGCTGCAGAATAAATTTGGGGCCAATCATACACCTCCCTGATGGTATAGCATGATGGATAAGTATCTGCCTGTATTTCTCAGCTTTGAGGACACCATTAATCCTGACCAAATCTTCAACTCCATTTGCAGAAATGCAGCCCCAAACTTGCAAGAAACCTCCACCGTGCTTTACTGTTGCCTGCAGACACTCATTATTGTACCGCTCTCCAGCCCTTCAGCGAACAACCTGCCTTCTGCTACAGCCAAATATTTCACCTGTTGCCATTTTTCTGCACCCCAGTTCCTATGTTTTCATGTATAGTTGAGTTGCTTGGCCTTGTTTCAATGTCGGAGGTATGGCTTTTTGGTTGCAACTCTTCCATGAAGACCACTTCTGGCCAGACTTCTGGTTTCTGACAGTTCTGAGCTGATGGTACTGCTGGACATCTTTCGATTTCAAAGGGAAATAAGCTTGATGTGTTTTTCATCTGCTGCACTAAGTTTCCTTGGCCGACCACTGTGTCTACGATCCTCAACGTTCCCTGACTTTTTGAAAGTGTACCTATAAGAATTGATGCTAGTTTGAAGGCAAAGCGTAGTAACACCAAATATTGATGTGATTTAGATGTTTTTCTGGCCGCTCACTTTGCATTTTGTAAATTAATAAAAATAAACAATTTATATTTTGAAAGCATTCTTAGTTTACAGCATTGTTTCCACACCTGCCTTTGCACAGTACTGTATGTATATATATATATATATATATATATATATATATATATATATATATATATAAAATGTAAATTATAACTGTGTTAAAACTAGTTCATGTTATTAGTAATTATATTGGTAACACTTTTAAGGTACACAAAAACGTAGTTAGTTACTGAGGAACAAATGAGGAAGGAATGAGGAATGACTGGCTAGTTAATGAGAAGTTTCTGAATGACTGGGACTCAAGCACTAATGATAAGTTACTGATAAACAGACTCGTAGTATCTGTATTAAAAAGTAAGTTAATGAGAAGTTACTGAGTATATCAGCACTAATGAGTAATTAACTGATCAACAGAGTGTGAGTTACTGTATTAATTGAATCATTAGTAAATAATAAGTTAATGAGAAGTTACTGAGTAACTGTATTTCAGCACTACTGATCTGTTACTGATAAACAGACTGGGCATTACTGTCTTAATGAATCAATAGTTATCAGTAAGTTAATGAGAAGTTACTGAGGAACAAATGAGGAACGACTGGTTAGTTAATGAGAAGTTCCTGAATGACTGGGACTCAAGCACTAATGATCAGTTACTGATGAACAGACTGGGAGTATCTGTATTAATGAATCAATAGTTAACAGTAAGCGAATGAGAAGTTACTGAGGAACGACTGCTTAGTTAATGAGAAATTCCTGAATGACTGGGACTCAGACACTAGTGAAGCATTGTGCGTACCTGCACATAAAATAATGCATCATACTGCATGGTTAATCATTAACGAATGATTACCTAACCATTAACTACTCGTCGTTTCTCATTTGTTCCTCAGTAACCACCTACATTTTTGTGTACCTTTTTGTAAAGTATTTCCACAAAGGAGCAAACTCCATTAACTGATGAAGGCCACAAGTTGTGACTAAAAGCACTAATAAAAGATCTAAGTGGACCTAAATTAATAAATGTTTTTTAACATGCTGTAAGAATGTTATAGTTTGTTTTAATTATATATCGTTAAATGTTATTATGGCTATGTTATAGTGTTTTATCAATCATTCATTAACGCCAGTTACATTTGCTTTATAGGAGTTGTTGGCTAATTGTTGACAAATCACAAAATAAACACCTGAAAAATCCTTAAATTCGCTTACATCTAAATTATAGTGTGTTATAAATAATTACGTGTTTTTATATTATACATTTAGAAATAGAGGGCTTATAGTAAAGTGTTACTGTTTTGGGTAATAATCAGTCCACATATTTAGATACATTATCCTAAAATTTGCTGATGTGCTATGTGCATCAAAAATAGCATTAAAAGCATTTCTGTTTATGAAAAGGGACCAAAGCTTACCTCTCCATTGAGGAAACAGTAGAGGACAGCTACAACAAAGCCCTGAGGAGGAGAAAAGAGACAAAAAATAAGAGAAATACAGATAAAGATTCATAGAAAAACCACTGCATCATTGTGAGGAAGGACACACTTTCAAATGTTCAGTCATCTTTATTAAAAGCTAGATAAAATAGTGTGTGCTGACAGCTCTGAAGATGTGTCTTTTTGAAAAACTTCAACTTCAGTATCCAGGGATTGTAAAGTGTCATCAGTAAACTGCACATCATGTCGACCAGTCTGTAACATTTTCTATAAAAGGAATATGGAGCTGCTGTTCAGGAGGAAGAGTGTATTTCCCTCTAAAGATTTGTTTGCCATTTTCTATACTTGCAGAAGGGTCGACACCCAGAGGGATGTTACAGCCTTTGACTCTTTTCCTGCTATGGCTGTGAGCTGGCAGAACATAACGTAATCTTGGAGATTATTCCTTCACAGCGCTGCAGCATTCACAGTATGTAAATGTAGTTACTTTTCCTATGTGATTGCAGTAGACATACAATAAAAAAATAATAGATTTTTGGAATTCTATGAATCAATTTTGAATCGGTAGAGCTTGAATCGCGATACGAACGTGAAGTGATTATTTTGCACACCACTACAAGACACAATGTCCCTTAACAGCGAATCTATACTTTTGTTAATCCAGTTGTTGCAATACTAATCATTGTTTAACAATGTTTAACTTGTTTGTGATATCTCATCTTCTTTTGATTTGTAATCACTATCACTGAATTTATGTCTAATGTTTTCTTCATAGTTTTACAACTGCTTCTAGGAAAAACTTCAAAGGAAAACTGTTGTCCTTCAACTTTTATTGGAAGTGAGTTTAGCTTGCTGCATAGCTGTGGTTAGTGAATGACTAGGTTTGAATATCACCATCACTCTCCTGAAGAGCCTCTTTTTCTTTTGTATACTCAGATGATTTATTATCATCATTATGTTCTCTCCTTCATCATCTGATATTTCGAGCTGTTAAAGCGTACCTGGAAGGATCCCAGTCCTAGCTCAAAGACTAGTCTCTCTCTCTTGCTGACATCTTCAGGTGAGAAGGCAAACACAGTGTAGTGAATACCAAACAGGGGGATGAGCAGGAGGGTGGAGCGAGCCAGACGCCTACACAAAAACAGTTTAATGAAATATAAGTAAAATACAAATCAAAGTCATTTGTCACTAGTGCTGGTCAGCTGGACGTGATGCAGAACAGAGCTACTAATGCAATTATGACACATTTTCTTATTACTGTTGTATAGTAAACTAGTCATTTACACACAGGTTTAAATTTTTAGTCAAGCCATAAATTAAAGAAATAAATGAATCCCTGTTAATCTTCAAGTTCAATCAAGGCATCAATGTATTAAAATGCAGCAGTTACAATCATATGATTATGTTTAGTGTTTACATTTAAAGGGGCGCTATGCAGTT
The DNA here is from genome assembly GCF_004354835.1 of Perca flavescens. Classification (NCBI taxonomy): domain Eukaryota; kingdom Metazoa; phylum Chordata; class Actinopteri; order Perciformes; family Percidae; genus Perca; species Perca flavescens. Next base: position 17,802,628 of record NC_041342.1, read on the forward strand.
TTGGCAATTTCTTCGGTATTTTCTCGCTTTTTGCTCGCAGGTTTCTCTATAGAGCTCCCCCTACAGCTTCGGAATAGATACAGTACCAATGTGTAAAAACTCACTCAGTCAGTCTGCAGTTTCCTCTTTCTCTGTTCCTCCGACAATGCTTTCCTTGCTTTCTGCTTTTTTTTTGCCGGCTCAGCCATGACGATAGTGTGAAAAACTCCATCGCTACCTTGTTCTTGCTAGCCGGTTCCTGGATGGGGGCGTGTATGTGTGCAGTGCCGTGAAGCAATTTGTTACATTGCGAGACCTGATATCACGTGATGCTTCCTGACACTGAGGCCGGAGGCTCGGCGGCCAAAAGTTGCAAGGGTGGTTTTTCCGCTCACAGGTGCTAGGGGGAAGTGAGACGACCACCATTCAACCTGGGAAAAGTCCAATAACCATTCCAGTGACTCCGAAGCTATTCAATTAAGGTAAATTAAGCTAAAAAAACTGCAAAGTTTCCCTTTAAATATAAGACACAATATATTTTATTTTTCTTATTGCCAAAAAATCCCATGAAAAGACCAAAACCAACAATGATTCAGTCCTACAAACAAGTATTGCCTTAGTAACCAAAGCCTGATATCTTATTCTACTACTACTGCAATAAAGCACCATTGTTGTTTTAAAAACACATTAATGAGCTACACTGTTGCAGTGGGGGTCACTGAAAATAGTTCCCCAACAAATGCACCATTTACTCCTGTTTGTTTACAGTGCTCAGCTTTTTTAGAAGCTAGGTAGCTGTGATGATTATAGGGGCTATAGAGGATGCATTATGTCAATGAGGGTCCTCACAAGTACAGAATACAAATGTGTGTGTGTGAGAGAGTATGCATTTGAGAGTCCAGATCATTAAAAAAACACAGATACACACATGCAGTCGACACAAGACACAACACACACACACACACACACACACACACACACACACACACACACACACACACACACACACACACACACACACACTTACAGTGTGATGGTGGATAACTCTGACATCCTGCACGAATGCTGAACAGCCTGTGTGGGCTCACTGAAGCATTTCTGAGCACAGCTGCTACACAGCACAAAGACAACACAACAATACAACAAAGACAACATCTTTAGGGACATATCACACACACATCACACACATCACACACATCACACACATCACACACACACACACACACACACACACACACACACACACACCACTTTTAATTTTACATAACATTGGAGTTAGTGAATTTGCTTATTGTAACTTACAGATAAATGCTTGATTCGTTTCCTCCGATGTCAGGGGACTGAAGCTTCTGCACGAGGATGATGATTATTCCAACAAAGAGGACAAAGTTGATCTGTGAAAAACCAACACAAAACCAAAATTACATTACATTTCAGCCAGTTAAGCAATGGATATGTGAAGAAAATAAGAAATAAGAAAATTGGATGAACAAATTAGCATCCGTCATACCATAATGGAGGCCACAACAGGTCCTTTGATCACCCACCAGAGGGCAGTGTTATCATTTGTATCCCAGCATCTGGAGGAGGAGGAGAAAGAGGAGAACAGTGCATTTCAATAATCATTAACTTTTCTCTCAACATTTAGTACAATATGTCAAGCAAGTGGCTATTTGCAAAATAAGAAGGGTGGAGGCGAGTGTCAGAGGGGAGTAGACGACTTAAAATGGAAGCAGGCCTAAAATGATAATTAAACCTTCTTAGAAAAACTGTCCAATAATTCTGAATGCTGTTTGTTTGCTTACACTCACTAGTATTATAGTGTATTTTGCACAAGAAATGATAAAAGATAAAGTTGAGCTGAACACAAGCTTGTTAAATGGCTACGGGAAGGTTTAATTTGCATACCAAAAAACACATCAGTTAACAATTTTATTAAATTTGTTCCAATGATTTTATAAACATTGTCAGCATAAACAAATTATCTGTGGTGAAGGGAGTTATTTCCCTTATCTGTTTACCTAAATTTCTGAAATTGCAAATCCCCATCTTAAATTGTATAGTTGTCAAGATGAAGAGGAAATTGAGAGATATCTTAATACAAAATGTGGACTTCTGTGTCTTAGCAACCCAAAGGCTTCTGCCTCTTTTCTGAGTAGGTTATAGTGCCTTATACGATATGAACAACATGGTTAACAGTAAACGTGCATTTCTTCCCTTTCAAATAGTGAATCTAAAGTTGGAAGAGGAGTTATACCCAGTGTCATGAAAGTGGAGCCTCAGAACTGCCCAGACAGTGACACAGATGGTGGGAGTTCCTGAAATAACAGTAATCATATACATTGAGGAAAAAAATGCAGTACATTTGTCATAATAATCACAGTACTTCTCATTTGTCTAAACATACTTTTGGGAAATACCAACATTCAACAATTATATATCATATTTTTTGTGGTTGTGACCCTGTTTATTCAGTCGGGTATTCATCAATCACAGCAAAGATTACTATAGCAAGCTGTTTTCATAATCAAGATAGGAAGAATGCTAAATTGTTTGGTTACAGTACCACCCAGACCTCTCAGGTCATTTGAGTCAGAACTAAACATGGAGAAGCAGCGTTCAGTTTTTATGCACCACATATCTGGAACAAACTCCCAGAAAACTGCAGGTCCGCTGCAGCTCTCAGTTCTTTTAAATCAAGGCTTAAGATCTTTCTTTTTTATGCTGCCTTTCTTTAAATACTTGTTCAATTCTTATACTGCACTGTAAGTTTTATTCTTGTATCTCATATCTATGTTATTCTAGTTTAGCTGTTTTTAAAAATATATATATTTTAAAACTTAGTACTTTAAAATGCCTTGTTGCTGAAATGTGCTATACAAATAAAGCTGCCTTGCCTCGCCTTACCTTAGCTGTATTTTACTACGTTATTTGAATAAACAGTTATTGGCAAGTTTGGCTGAAATCTAAAAGGTCTTGGCAAATACATTAGTAAAAAGCTGTTTTAAAGAGACCTCCAGGACAAAGACAAACTGTATATGATGAGAATCCAGAATATACTGTACTGTATGTTTTGTTTAAAATACAATAGCATTTACCATTGTTCTATCATTTCCTATTCCTTTCCCTATTCCTCTAAACCAGGGGTTCTCAACCTTTTGCAAGCTGGGCCCCCCCAAAGCTGGTCCATTGTAGTTGGGCCCCCCCTTCCAATTTCTTGGCGAAATGTCTGATAAACGTAGCCTCAAATCATCCTCGATTTGTGCACGATTGCGGTATTTCGTTTTGATTGCAGTCATTTCTGAGAATCCTGCCTCCCACAAATATGCCGACGCGAAAGGGAGGAGAATCTTCAAGGTGACATCACAGAGTTGAGAGTATTCCTGCATCAATGCTGCTCAGAATGACGAAAGAGGGCAGGAGGTCAGTGGCAGAACTAGCCAACACCGGGCCCCTATGCAGGATTATCAAGGCGGCCCCCAAGTTAGATGAGATTTCCTAGGGAACCTTAAAAGGCTCCGGATGCTGCAAATGTTGGTATAATAGGAAAATGGCCCGTGGATTTAAGACAAAAAATAATAATTTATTGAATGAATCAAATATGAACATATCTGTCACTGTTAGTGGCTTGTTGATCACATTGTTAGTTAATGTCCTATCCTGGCCACACACACAAACACACACACACACACACACACACACACACACACACACACACACACACACACGCATTCAGACGATAAAGTACTTATTGGACTTTAACTTCTCATTGCACTTACAATAAGGAGCATAGCTGTCCTCAATTTAGGTCATCTGCGTTTTTTCCTGCATCCACCGGGTGTGATTGTGTGTGCGTGTGTGTGTGTGCGTGCGCGCGTCAGTCGCGGGGGAAATGGAGCAGCAGCCCCGCCCGCTGCAGAGAGCAGACAGTACTGAAACAGCAGCCGCTTCAGTGACTATATTATGAAAAATCGTTACAGCGTACATTAATGTTAAAATGTACACACGTTGGCAGTAGAGTCTGAAATGTTTTGCGCGGTCTTTCGTTGTACGTTTTGTTGGTAAATGTGAGATGTTCGAGTCACACACACGATCGTCTTTATTACAGAAACAAGGAAATTAATTTGACCCGTTCTCACTCTCACTTGGTCAGTGGCTGTTCTCTCATTGCTGACAGGTGCTCAGACGCCGATTGAAATAAATAAAATAAAGTCTGCAAGGCTGGGGAACATGTCGCAGTTCCCTCGACTGATGCGGCCATGCCACAGGTCAAGTTTTTGTGTGAAGGCGTCCACTCTGTCTGCAAGGAGCAAAATATGAGTTTATATGAGGAGTGGTGTGTGTCTCCTCTCTGGTCCGACTGCAGGCTGGGACTGGTGCGCGAGGCTACTGAGAGACTGACCGCCTGTGAGTGCTTTTGGACGGGGGAGGGGCTCACGGCAACACCCGCTGCTCGTTGAGCACAGTAGCTGCAGAGTGATACGTGCTTTCGAGTCTCCACAAAACAAAGTCTCCAATAACACCAGTAAAAGTCGCTAGATTAGTTTTTGACAAAAATGTGTTACAGTCCAACCACTTGCATTTCAACATGGGGGAAATTCTTTTTCTGAATTCTTTTTTTTTTTTTCTCCCATCCTGTAGCCTACTCGCGCCCCCCCACCCCCCGGGGGGCGGGCCCCACCGGTTGAGAACCACTGCTCTAAACATAACAAATTTGAATACAAATCTAATTCACACAAAAAACGTAAAAGTAAATTAAATTTTGAAAATTTAAATTGTGGCATAAATGATTTAATTCACATTAAGAACTGAATGAGAAGTTGCTACTTTTCACCATAACTACTCACCCCATCCTATAATAGTGTACCAGTAGAAGTAGCGTCTTTCAGGAAAGAAAGTCTCCACCAGCAGAGTGAAGAGATAAAGACCTTCAATAAACAGCCAGAAATAGTTGGACATGACACAGTAATGAAAGAAAATCATCACTGCTTTACACGCCACCTGCACGGGGAAACACAAGGGAGGTGTGTTAGTAGAGCAAAGGCAGAGGGACATGTTATTGGTGTAGGTGGGAAATAGGCTTTCTTGGTTGTTTTATCCTCTGTAAAAGCATTTTGTTCAAAATGTAAAATCCATGTTTAATTATCAGCCTCTCTTTTAAAAGCTCAAGACAATACATGTCAGAGTGACATACGTCCTCAATTCCTATAAATCAACGTGTAAACAGAGATCGTTGTCACTGCAGTGACGGGGTCCCAACACACTGCAACTACCCTCAAAATGTGCATTTAGCATTTAGCATCTATATGTGGATTAAAATGTTTTCACAGCCAACAGTAGAGACCCACCTACATGTCAGGTGGACTTAATGACATCATGTTAATGAAAGAGTCCATATTCTAACAGGGGTCAACCAATTACAGCACTGTACCACAGTGCCACAATGGTGACCTGGGATTGCCAAAGCAACTTGGGTTAAAGCAGCTGGGTTGAAAAAAAGGGCAACGTAACCATTGATATGTTAATGAGTCTGTAGTAGAAGATTTCCACTGGCCTTGCTGAAGCCATTAGCGTACCTAATTAGGTTTATTTATCATGCCTGCTTAACAACACTGAGCAATGTTTTGTTACCAGACAAAGGCTAAGAGCTTGTTCTGCATTTGTAATCAGGGAGTATTAGTCATCTAATAGCGTGTTTGCTTTTTGTAAACATTTGCATGTGATTGAAGTTCCTTCAAAGGTGCATATCAAACAGGAAAGACAGGAGTGGAAGTGTTTCAAGTCCTCTGTCTTTAAACTTCTCTTTATATCTCAAACAGAATATGCTTGATCACATTTTATACGCATGCTTTCCTTTATATAATGAGTGGCTGCACATTGATGAAATCCTTTAATAATGCTCTCTGGAACCGATTAACCAATATGTAATTAATAATATATATCTTGAAAACATTTTTGCAACTGCCAAAACTCTGCAAACATCTTATACAGACTTCAAATCTGCAGCAGGGACCATTTAGAATAATAAAGGCCTCATTTTGCAATTATCTGCTTCAAATTTAAATTAATTAAATAATTAGCCTTGTGTATTGAAAATATTTTTTTTCATTAATAACCAAACAAGCAGCAGTCACGGTCTTTCTTGTTGATGGAAAACATGAGGAAGTAATTTATCAGCCACAGATAGATATGTGTGTGTATTAGGGCTTCTGAGTGACCACACAGTATATGAAAAAGATTACTAACTGTGTGTTCGAAGCAGTGGTCTTCCTGAGCGTACAGCACCCCATCCTTGATGAAGACTGAGATGGCTCTCAGGATGAAGGACACAAACAGGTTCATGTGAATGAAGTTCCTGGTGCAGTGGAGCTTCCTGGAGAGAAGAAAGACAAAATATATAAAAATCGTATCTTGTTTTCACTCTTAAAAGCTCCGACAAATAAATTAAATAATGCAGATGTAAAAAAAACTGTAAATGTAAAAACAAAAAGCAAATTTTTATGGATTTTGTCACTCCCACTGCTTTTTTTCTTATTCCCACTCGGGCTAAATTTTTATTGAGTTTTTACCGACATGAAAGAAAATTTGGAGAACAAGCCATGTACCAATGATGAGAAACCTGACTTTGTGATGCTCACCTGAACCTGCAGAGAATGACCATGGCTGTAGTCAGAGACACCAGCGATGTGCTGTAGCCAACTGTGTACAGGGCCTTGACTGAGGGGTAGTACGTGCCCTAATGTTGGAGACAGAGGGTTAGTCATGTGTGTGTGTGATAAATGTAATATTAAATTTAGACATGGTTAAGGAGGTCGTACAGGATCAGTGATGTTTTCATAGAAGAAGCAGACATCCGCATAGTGAGGGAAAGGTTCAGACCAGCCGTCCTCGGTGCAGTTACGACTGACCTTCCCCAACTCTGAAAATTAAAAATATACCTCAGCCTGAATTGAACTGAATGGAATTAATAATTTAAAATACAAATTAGACCAAATCTAATGAGAGACACAGATGATCTCTTGGTTCTTCTCACCATCCACAGGGTCTATGAAGTCACGGAAGAGCTCCTGACAGTTGAACACCACAACTTCGCCAACATTGGCCGCCTGCCAGCAGGTCAGGTTATCCCACATCCATGGACACACTGAGGAGACAAGAAAAACACAAACAGACTGAAGTCAGTGTAAAGCTCTATCAGCATTTCTGTTGTTATAAAAGTGATGAAATGATACCGACACTAATTTAATTGAATTCAACTGAATTAATTGGAATTTAAGGCAATTGAATTAGGAGATAATAAAGTTTAATTTCCAAAGATAGAGCATTTTTGAGACAACCACATGGACAAAACTGTTGCGGCAACTCTCAAATCGTATTATCTCTCTTGAGGTAATAAGATAAGGCAGCCTCTGGTATAGCCTGAAAAACAAAACACTGTGCAAAAAAAATGCTCAATTAGCTTGTATTTCTGAGTGTACAGTAATAATTGAAGTTGACTCAGATGAGTGTATCAACCTTTTAATCAACTCAGATCCTCTCACCTCTGGATTTTGGCAGCTGGACAGTAAGAGGACAATGTTTACTAAGGTTTTATGATAAAAAATCAACCTGAAACTATTAAAAGTGAAGGGGGACATATTACAGCCTCACTTAACTTGAACCGACCACCTGCTCAAATATAAGACCGATATAAGACTTTAAACAACGCAAAATAATATACATTTACTATTGACACACCAGGGCTCCAGACTAACTTTTTTCACTAGGAGCACAGTGGCCCCCTACTGAAAATTTTAGGGGCGCAACCAGAAAATTTAGGGCAACACACCGTAAATCAACATGCTAACCAAATATTCACATTTCTACTAATTTCCACTGTATTACTAATAAATACTTTGATAATAGATGCAGAAATTACAATGTGCTGTTTCAAATTCAGTGTCACTTTTGAAGATGCAACATAGAAGGCACCATTGCTGTCATGACAGCAAAATATTAAAAAAATATACCAACTCCAGTCTACAATTACAATGAATTCACCTTAAAATTAAACATGCATTGTTTAGGCTACTACCCTTAGGGTTGGGTACCTTTCGCATCTGAACCAAGATTGGTACAGATACATGAAATTATAATGGTACATTTTTTCGGTACTTTCCCTCTGTAATTACAAAACAATTATTTCAGTTGTAAAAATAATTCCAAATTTATTTATCCTGTGTAGTTAGAACATTATGTTATTTTATTAGAATATGTTATACTCTAAAGAAATTAAACAAAAATAAAAATAAAACCCCTCTCTCTCTCCTCCCAAACCCATCCCTACAACCTATTAAATTGAATACTTATTCATTTCTTACTCACTATAACTTGTTTAGCCTGTTGTATTTTCATCATGACCGTTTTCAATTGCTCTTTAATGTTTCATGTAAAGCACTTTGAATTGCCTTGTTGCTGAAAGGAGCTGTAGAAATCATTGACAGGTAGAAATAATGTTGCCTTGCCTTACAACCTCAGCCTGTCAGTCAGTCACCAGGGCACAGTTGCACACTGTTAAGCCTGCTGCTTGTCTCAGAGGAATTGTAAAGTCAACAGCACCGTAACTGTTTTTAATATCATATAGCAGCAAACGCTGTCTGTGTGAAGTTTTTAAAAACTGTAACCATACTTGAAACCACTTTATCGGCATCACTCACTGTGACTTCAACAAAACAGCCGACGTAGTTTGCGCCGATCGCAACTCTGCGCGTGTGTGCGACTGTTGTGTGTTTGTGTCAGCTCTGCTCTCTGTCAATTTTCACAGAGGACAGATAAGCTTGCGCTTACGCGCTCACGTACCTACGTTTCGACATTTAACGTGTAAAAAAAGGGGGCAAATTATACTGGTCGCACATGTGCGACTGGATGTAAAATTCAGTCGCACACTCTCAAATTTTGGTCACAAAATGCGACCATTTGGTCGCTGTCTGGAATTTGTCTGAGGGCACATACTAGTTGTCACTATCACTGATTGAGCACCAGATCTAGCCCAATACAGTATTAATAGGCAGAACAACAGAAACAAAATCATACTGTACACACAACCCAGTGGATTGCACCCAGTGCCCAGGGTTCCTATCACTGAGCTCATCAAAAGCCCTGCTCCACATCTCATCGATCCAGATCTTCAGCCAACTCTCGTCATCTCTTCACCAGCACCACCAACAGTGTCAAGACTCCATCAGGGGAATATTCCTGTACTACTCAGTGCATCACTACCCCACCAAAAAGTATGACATGGGGGTATGGGGTCTAATCACCAAAGACTCTTCACTTTTCTAACGTGATTGATAAACTAACACATTAATTGAAACAGACTGTTTTCATGTAAGAAAAAAGAGAATTCAAGGCAAATGTCCCTGTTATATCTGGCAACTAACAATGATCAGTTCATGTCTCCATATTACTAAGTGTGTGCTGCGTTTTTTAGCAAATTGTTTAACCTCCTTGTTACTAATTCAATTTCAACACTAACACAGCTTCCAATAGAATATCACCTCCAACCAGTAGGCGACTTGTTCATTTTAACTGGGGGGACAGAAATCCGTCTGCAACTTCAGCACCGTGGACAGCACCATGGATTTATCAGTCAGGCATCTTATATTATATAGTAGAGCCATGGTCGGGGCCATAGATTCTAACTTGCACAAACCTCAGTCAAATAAAAGACCAGTGAGTCAGGAAGACTAGACTAACATATCCAACTAAACAACCTCTCTGCCCCTGCACTCTCTCTGCTACTAGGAGATAAAGAGGGGGATGGCAGGTGAACAAGAGGCATGCATTTTGGTCATTTTGCTAACAAGGGGGATGGCATCCCCTCGCAAATTGCCTACTGCCTCCAGAACTCGAAAGGCGGCACAACAATTAGTAAATTATGTTAATAATCATGGTGAGGTTAAATGGCAGAGCAATGTAAGATATGTAAGACATGAAATATAGAGACAACATGAATTAGCTGAGAATGGTTAAGTAGTACAGTATTTGCAAAGATTTTGGTTTACTTTAGCTGAAAAAAAAGAGGAAAATGTATACAGAGTTGTATACAGAGTTTACAACTAGCTACAGTTAATGCAGCCCTACAGTTTAGAGTTGATTCAACTTTACGGTCATTTTGGAAGCTCCAGTTTGGGGTGCTGTTGAATTGTATGAATGGGTAAAAAAACATAATCTTCATGAAGGTAGGATTTGTTGCAGGGCTGTTGTGTTAGACTGCATCAGGTTTAGCTAGGTGTAGCTATTAATAAACTGGCAACTAAAGGTATATAATTTAAAGTACCCAAATGCACATAAGCAGACACATTATTTGTCAATTTCATGTGATACTATCCAAACTGAATGTGATAGTTTCCACCTATCCGGTATCTTCTAGTCATCTACTTTGGTCATTACCTGACTCATGCTCAGTTATAGATATCGCATCCTGTATTTTTAGAACTGCTTCTCACAGCTTTGTTTTTTCCGTCTTTCTTTCTTTCTGCTGTGTGTGTGTGTGTGTGTGTGTGTGTTTGTGTAGACCTTTCTCTATATTCTGCTTGGCTCTCTAATCTGTTTTGGTTCTGTCTGGTGAGCCGGACACAAAGCCAATTACCTTTTAAAGGGCAAATCTGAGCCAAATGAGCTGCACTGAGCTACAGAGGTAACTGGCTTCATAAAGCACTCTGTATGCATCACTGGCTATCTCACACAAGATCCCACCGTACGCTGAATCTTCACTGGGCTGCAAACATGCAGCATGGTATCCACACACATTCTGAACATGCATAGTGTACACAAACATAGACCTACAGACATTTATTTTTTTCTCATTATAGCTGATCTTATTGGACAATAGAAAAAGATATGTTTTTGTATTCTGAGTCACAAGGTCTAACAGTAGCAGAATACCGATCAGAGCTAATTTCTCCTCATTCATTCATTCATATCACTTGTCTGAAAGAAAAGATGTGTAATGAAGCTCCTAGAAAAAGATTTGCATGTGGATGTGATCCTTTGTCATTGTGAGAATCTGACAAATGGCAAAAAAAGGACAAAACAAGCTGCAAAATGTAAGTAGAGAACTATTTATTTTGAATTTTGCAATGTGCTAAATTCAGTTGGATGGTGATTACAGCACCAGACAGCAAATCATTATATACCAATTTCACAAGGCCTGCAGACTAATCTGGGGCCAGAGTACCTCAATTAAAAATATAATAACAAATAAATCATGAAATATGCTTTTTGAAGTGGATCTTGATAAATCAGAAAAAAAAAAATCTGACCTGGCTAAAAACAGAGCACCACCTACAGTATCTCTTTTTCTTTTCTGTTATTTATAGTTAACCTGTTCTCATTTTTCTTTTTCCCTGATTTTTTTTTTTTTTTTTTTACTTTTTCTCAAGTCCGATTTCTGCAAACCAGGCCTTTTTATTTCCTCTCCAACAATTTGCTGTCAGCAGAAACACAGAATGGCTTTTAAAGAGGCAGGCGAAAACCAGGATCAGTGAAAGGGTCGAGGCAGGTCAACATGTGTGACTATACGGTTTGAAAATGGCAACACATTAATACAACAAACTGCAGGCGTTGCAGAGGAATAAGGGAATACATAGCAAGTGCCTGACTTCAGTGTGAACTAACTTTTATTTACTAAATATTTATAAATGAAACCTGTTCTCTAACTTTCCTCATGAAAAATTGCAAAAATAATTTTTAAATACAACAAAACACAGATAAAAACATAATAACTAGTGTGTGGCGCACAGGAAGAACGCAAGATCTACAGATGTAAAATGAGTTGAACTTACAGCTCTTCTCCTCTTCTAACTTGTTATCTTACACTCAAAATCTTTTATGTTCCATGTTTTTATTCCCTGCTTTTCAAGGAGCCCCGTTGGCTGTCAGTGAGTCACAATGCAGTCTGGGAGATGCAGTCTGTTGGGCAACTTTGGAGCAGCAGGAAGCCTGCAGCAGTTGCTAATGAAAACCAGAATCCATAGCCAAGAAAATAATTGCTTCCAGGAATCACAGACCAAGTTTCCTGTGTTTTTGGAAAAAGGGATGTGAGAAATGTGAAAGCAGCTCAGCGTGACATTACAGGCAGACATTTGGTTTGTGAACTGTGTATCACCAGATGGTTGCCTGTCCTGTATAGCCGCCTGTCAAGGTGATGTATTTGTAATATGAACTTGATAGAAAACTGCACTCATCTTTCATCCGTACATGTCCCTCTATGACCTTTAAAAAAATGGATTGGATAAACAGAAAAATGCCACATTGTTAAGTATAAACACAAAGCCTGTACTTTTTATTTGATCCTGGAAAGTTAGATTTTTAGGAGATGCATGACTTTTATCAGCAGCTCTGTATTTTCTGAGCAACCCAAGATGTAAAGAATTTAATCACAGCAGCAGAGCCATGAAAACCACTGACTTCATACCAAATTATGCACACAGAAGGAAGCGAGAACAAACAAACAGATACACACAGACACACACACATACTTAACTTACTTAACTACACAACTTACTTGATTCAAGGTCATCGCTGGGGTTGTGCAGCATGATCTTCTTCATGCATTTCTCATGTTCATGCTTGATTAGGCAGTGCTCGGACTCTGAGGCCACCTGGGGAAAATAAACAAAAATATACATAGTGCCAAACTAAATATTAACTATACTGATAACAGTGTTGTAGTTGAGTCACCAACTGTCAAGTTCGAGTTGAGTCTCGAGTCTCGAGTCCTAGTCCGAGTCACCAAAGAAGAGTCAGAATCGAGTCACCATTACCTGAGTTTGAGTCCGAGTCGAGTCTCAAGTCCCCAGTGTTCGAGTCCAAGTCGACTCATCAAGGTTGAATCTGTGTTGAATTCCAAGACTGCCTACATTTCTCTACTCTGGCACCTTTAAAAGGTCCTATGACATGCTGCTTTTTGGATGCATTTATATAGGCCTTAATGGTCCCCTAATACTGTATCTGAAGTCTCTTTCCCGAAATTCAGCCTTGGTGCAGAATTACAGCAACTACGAACCAGTCCCACAATGAGCTTTCCTTAGTATGTGCCATTTCTGTGTCTGTAGCTTTAAATGCTATTGAGGAGGAGAGAGGCGCGGTTGTAGCTCTATTTCCTCATGGGCGGGCCAAATTCTCTGGGCGGCTGTGGGCGGCGGGCAAAGCAGAGAAATAGGAGGTAACCTTTCCCCTTATGACGACATATAGGGAAGATTTCAGAGTCCTGATCTCGCAATCTCCAGTTTTCCACTTGCAGATCAGTCTGGCATCTTGAGATAGAGCTTTGGAGCCGTTCGCCAAACAACCGGGCAATCAGCGTTGGTTTTGAGGCAGGTTTAGGTGTGACGCAACGAGAAGCGACTGTTCAGTCTAAACAACATGGCAGCTTCCACGGATGAGATGAGCGTAGTTATCGCGCAAGTTTTATCCGAATTAGAAAGTATTCCTTCATTGAAAGAAGAGCAAAAAACGGCACTGGAGGCTTTTAGTATTTTTAGTACACACTGGAGTATTAAGTATTTAATAATATAGGAGAGATAAGAGTAAGATATTAGAGGTGCTTTAAAGCTGCACTATTCAATATTTTCAATCTAATAATTGATACAATGGGTATGTGTAATGTGAAAGGGGTCACACAACTATTACCTGACTCTGCAGTTCCCCTCAGTAGTTTTTGTGTTTTTCAGCTTATTGTTTTGGTTTTATATTCATCAAGTGGACAGAAATATGACTAGAAATAAGTGCTAATGTTGCTCTGTATCTGCTGGATGAGTAAATTGGCGACTTTATAAGGCCATATGTCAATGTGCTGCCACAAGTAGGCAAAAAAACTCCATAAAAGCATTGAAAAAACGTATTGTGTCCCTGCATTAATAGACAGATGTCTATATGTTGGTATAATGTCAAGTAATTGTATTTATATTCGTAGTGGATAGCAGAGTGATCATGGGTCTGTGTTTGTCATTATATTGGCAGACCCTTTGCTGAAAATTTAAAAATTTAAATAAATAAATAATAATTTTATGTTTTGTGTTGTTTGACTCCTGATTTTAACAAGCTGGTGGATGAGGAAGTTGTAAATAGAGGCTCCAAATTGTTGTTCTCCAGAGATTAGCTAATTCACATCCACTTTTGAGTGATAAAATTAAATCCCTGCACTTGGAAATACAGTGGCGTAACTTAGGTGTAGTGAGGGAAACTTTTTACCCAGAGGCAGTAGAGTTACTGCATGTCTATCAACTACTCTATAACTCTTCCTCTCGCTCTATTAAAGCCAATCTCTGTTTTGCACCCTAAGCTTTCATGCAACCCCCTCCTTCACTCTCACAGTGAACTGATAGGTGTAATATGTCCCAGCCCTCTGAGCCATGGCTGACTCATCACTCTCTCTCTCTCTCTGCCCTCCAATATGAATTCACTCCTGTCCTTGCTGCCTAGATAAGATAGGGCATCACCTGACTGTGAAGATGTCCCAGGATTCACTACCTTTATCACGCTGCACGTGGGCAGAATTTTAACACACAACACTGCATGAATAATTTGAAACATCATCACAGCCATCTTTTATCTAGTTTCAATTCCATTTCCAGACACTGGAACACTTGTCAAATACACAAATAAGAAAAAATTGGATGCAGATGACTATTATCTGTTTGGCAGGAGTGCAGACAGGCCTATAAGATGAAGTTGTTAAATGTGTTATGCATTCATTTATTTGTAAGGAATCCTGGATTTTAGTTATGTATTTTGTTTTGATCTTAATCTAATTACAAACAGAAAACACAGACATGCCTGCATTTCCACCTCCATCTACCACGCACGCACGCACACACGCACGCACGCACGCACGCACGCACGCACGCAAGCACGCACGCACGCAAGCAAGCTCACACACATTTCTGAAGAGTAAGCAGCTCAAGCTGCTGCTGACATTCTCCCGGCTGTAGCTTCATATTTAAGGCAACAGAGATATGAGAGTGGTATCAATCTTCTAATCTAATTCTCCACCAGAAAGCGAATAAGCTTTAGTAAATCACTAGTTTGAATCTAGTAGAAATTGGGAAGAATTTTACACACAAACTTGGATTTACCAAGAGCTGGTGTACGCCAGTCCAACTTAAATGAGGACTGCTATAACCATGACATTGCATACGACAAAAGAAAGACCTTTTTTATTTTAGTGTGCTTCTTATTATCCTTTCCCAGTCACTCCTCTCCCTTGAACAGATGTCTGTCCAGATAAACCGACCATTTGGAAGCTGCACAGCCACGTTTCCCTGCCCAAGGCAATTTTCAAGGGCCAGATAACTCAGTAGCTCCCACAGCACTGCACAGCACAGCACACATAATAAAACTTCAATTGGCCGTTGCAGACCACTGGCACACCGTCCAGACCCATTTGACACACAATAAGTACATCACAACAGACATATTGTATGTGCCACATCAGCCACTGAAGGTCAGTTTGAGAGTGCACAAAGATTTCAGCTGGAGGAACCCGTCACACATGTTTACTAAAGGTTAGAAAAGATATTTGGGACTGCAAGGTCGCATTGTGGATTCAATTTTAGTTCCCCTAGTAACCATCCTTAGACTGGAACTATTATTAAAAGGATAAAGACATCATCATCAAATTCATAGATTAAGGATACCAGTCACATAATGTTACATTTATTTTAACTAGGGAAACTGCTGATGTGCTGCCACAGTGTGCATACATGTTGCACAACCTTTCTATTCTGCTTTTTTATTTTAATGAGACCGCTAATAAAAGTGAGTCACAGCAGATGGATAGGCAGCTCTACGGTCAGTCGGTACCATCTGTTATTGTTCTGATAGGCAGCCAGTCGTCTTAGCACAGAGCTGATCCAGAACCTGTAACGTATGCTGATGTGCTGATATGGTGATTTCCACACCTCCAGCGCCTGTCACTAACACACACCCGCAAGAGTGTACGTACGTAAAAAACGTAAAAAAGAGTGGTCTGATGATGGAGACATGAACACACTCACTCCCTTATACATGGATATGGTTACACATTCCTTTATGCTCCTGAACACCCCCACACACCTACATATGTGCACAGTACATGGATGCATGCACCCAAACTACTCACCAAGGGCAGCAGAAAGATTGCAGTCAGCAGGTAGCCTCTCATTGTCTTTTGTGAAGTGGTTGTATCCAAAAGGCTCCACAACTTGTGTGTGTGTGTGTGTGTGTGTGTGTGTGTGTGTGTGTGTGTGTGTGTGTGTGTGTGTGTGTGTGTGTGTGTGTGTGTGTGTGTGTGTGTGTTCACAGGGATGCACTGAGATTGCTCCCCTCAGCGCTACCACACTTCAGCTACTAGGGCTCTGAAATACAACACAGAGGAAAAAAGGCTCTGTAAGACAACAAACAACAACGTAACAAGGGAGCACCGTGTTACACTGCATCACTAATTACATACTAAGAAAAGCCTTATGCAGATATTTGTGTTATAGGTTAGTTTAATACTATGATTATATGAACATTTTGAAATTCTTTATTATTATGTGTTTTGGAAACTTGAATATTGAATAATTGTTGATGCTAACTGTAATGTTTCAGTTTTTGAGATGCTAGTTGCAAAGTGGGAAGTGTTTTTCTTCATTCTGTATTCTCATTTCCATTTTTGCTTTAAACAATGTTACTTAAGATATAAACACAGGACTCTCACAGATAATGCCACAGTCCTATAAGTTAATTTCAACTTTGTTTTTGAGAAATCGTGTTTAGTTCGTAGTTATGGCATGGCGGATGTATGGCTCAAATTGCTTTAATACCCATGAGTCTCGGCTGCCGTTGCCATGGAGAAGAAAGCAGCTAGACCGTGGATGTATTAAGAGAACAATCAGAGCAGTTAGTGGTAGAGAATTCAAAACCTTTCGTCGGTGCAGTTGAGAACAAAAGACGGTGCCATATAGTCGCTCCAAAATTGAACTGAATTGAACTGCGGATTGTAAAATGAGTTTTCTTTAGCTTCCACGCGCTGCTAGTAGCGCACATCACTGCATTTTAAGTAAAGGTTAATGTCAGACGAGGTGTCAATTATCAGGAATGAATGAACAACGTGGAGGCCAGAACACACACACAGGTGCCCTATATTACTTTTTAATGGACGCTCTGCAGCCAATCAGAATCGAGTATTCACCCAGACCATGGTAAAAGCTATGTGATTGGATGTTTCTTAAGGCACCAGAAGTTGTAGCAAGATGCTAGCTAGACGTTTTTTGTGTACACAACCTTGTATCTTCAACTTTTTCTCAAAGAAGCAGATTTTTTTCTGACACAACTATTCATCTTTTATACTGGTGCTTTCAACAGGAGAGTTCAATGCTGATCCAACCCGTTGAAGTGCTCCAACTTTGAGTCACATAACATTGTCTACGAGAAAAATGAATGAGAATTTTACTTCCGGAACCAAGGACACCCAAAATGGTTCTTCACACTTTGCAACTCTATAGCTCTCAATCGTCTGTAGAACAAGATGATACATTAACCTGTAACTTTATATTTTGTCATATTAAACCTTTGACATAGAGTTAATTTGCTTCTAAGGATCAAACTAAACTAGTTATTTGGAAAAGAGTAGATTGCTGCTTTACTGCAGGCTGAAAAAACTACTAATATGTGGTTGAAAAACGGTACACTTTTTTATACTTTCAAGTAACTGTTTTTCCAAATCTTCAACTGGTAAAACTGGTGATATAGAAGCCACAGTCAGTTTAATAAACTATTTTAATATGATTTGCTGCTTTTCATTGTCTTATGTGAGAGTAAAATGAGTATATTTAGGTTCGGGGGTGTTGGTCAGGCAAAATAGGCAATTTGATGAAATAACTTGTGAAATTGAAAATAGTGATGAGCATTTTAAACTATTTTCTGATGTTTTCTAGACCAAACAATCAATCGATTAATCAAGGAAATAATCAGAAGATTGAATGATAATGAAAATTGTAAGTTGCAGCCAAATGTTTTTAATGCATTGTCTTCAACTCACACATATAAACAAACACATCTCTTCAGTGGGTAAGCATCACTTCATATCTTATCCCAACAGAGTCCTACACTCACTGTTTTTCACTGAGGTTATATACAACCACAAAAGATATGTCATCACTCACACTACATTAAAGCAGAATCTTGAACAAAAGCATGGATTTATGAAGGACAAGTTGATTTCCAAAGGCAAGAAATTTGGAAGGATCGCATAAATTTCCTTTGAGATAATAAAATTGATATGCCTCGGGTCAGACTTTTAACCCCTCCCCCAACACCCCGCTTTTCAGGTCTTACTCATCCACATAGCTTCCTGAAAACACGATGATTCACTGTAAAACACAAAACACACACACACACACACACACACACACACACACACACACAGCATGGACACACAAAGACATTTCTCTCTGTGTCCCTTCGCCAGTACCGAATCCAATTACCTCTAAAGCATCTCTTGGATGCTTTATCAAGTAAGAGGACAGACCGTGCTCAGAGGAAAAACCCTGAGATATAGAGGACGTGTCAAGTAGGGCTAAAATCCGACTGTTGGAATGCATGTTTAAACAAAAAAACACACAGAAACAGACATTAGGAAGACAGACAGAAAGACAGAGAGGAACCTGTCAGACCATTAGCTCAATTTCTCTCCATCTCTTTAACCCAAAATGTCACAGCAGCCATGTTGCTGAAGGCTCCAATTGAAGTAAAAACAAACAAACAGTCCTTGGTATTTAGAACTAATCCATATGGCTTTGGTATTGAGGAAACACTGGTACAGGAAGAAGGGGCTAAACATCAAAACTATCCTGAGGGCAAGAAAGCAAGAGAGTCTTTGCTTTGCTCAGCACGGGGTACATGTGTAAGAATCTGTGAAGCTTTAAAGTGAAGGGGATTTAGAGAAATATCCAAATGGTGTTCAGTCCTTACCTATGAAAATAAAGGAAACAAAGCACTAAATGTGTGGGTTTTTACAGAATGACTGATTGTATTGTTTATTTTATCCAGTAGTACTTAATACGAGACACATGGATATAATATGTGGATTTCCAATCATAAATAATGGCTTAACCAACTGCAAGACACTGAACCTTACCACACACTGACAAGGAACACCCCAAAACCGACTCTTAAACTTGATGGGAAGATTGGGCAACCGCATAATCGGCACAGGGATCACTTGGTTGTGTAAGTGTGTGTATGCACAAGCTCTGTGTGTCTACAGATGCTGACAGAGACAAACAAGAGAGAAAAAGCTCTCCTTAATGAATTATCTCTGTTGAAAAGGGATTTTTTTGTAAGATCTGTCTCAACACATCAGCTACCTCCTCATGTGTGTTGAATTCCTCTGAACATCGTGATGTATTAATAATTTATTTTCAGCTGAAAACGATCCCAGTAAGACAGGAGAACGCCTCCAATTAACCCAAATGTAACTCTGTTAATGCCTGTAAAAGGGGATTGCATGTTTGTCAGTGTGCAATCACGCAGCCCATGGAAATGATTAGTTCTTGGCAGCTTTGTGAATATGTTCAGTTAATGTTTGTCTGTGCCATTATCATACAAGCCATATATACAGTAGGATGTATTATAGGAATATCAGTTTATCTCTACTGCTAAATAATCATTTAAATTACACCTTGCAACATATCACACGTTTTGTGAGAGAAAAATGCAACAGTCTTAATTACAATCAATGAGTGACAAATGATTTTCCCCTTGATGGTACAGAATAAATAAGCTAATTTTGCCCAGTCTTTTTATCCTTTATTCCCGCATTGGTAAACGTTTAATTCATCAGTGCATGTGGGTGACCTTCGCTTTGCACATGGAAAAAAAAGAAAAGCATTTATACTGAACACTCTCACTGGAATTAATCTCCAGCTTGCATTCTGTCATTTAAAAAGGAATATATTTCTTTTTCTTTTTAACATATAGCCTAGGGTTCAGTGAAAGCCTTCTTAATTGATCAGCTGCAGCAAAAGCCAAAGATGTGATTAAAACCGCGCAACACTCGGCGTGGAAAACAAGTCAAAGGAACTTACCGATGCGTAATTTTCAGAGACAATATCTACACATGAAGCCATCGGTATTCACGGATCCCCGGAGAATGCGTTTTACTCTTAAAACGGTTATCAGCTCGTCCAGAAAACGAAAGGTGCGTTGCTGCTGCTGCTGCTGCTGCTGCTGTTGTTGTTTCTGCTGCTGCTGCAGGACGCACTCACCGCGTTGGCTGCTGCTGCACCAAGACGATGTGGAGGAGGAGGTGGAAGAAGAGGAGGAGGAAGTCAATTCCTTCGGGATTCGCACCTCGTCAGACACAAAGACAACAAAGTGAGACGTAACAGTTTAGTCTACAAATGCAGCTGGAGGAGGAGAGATGTTTTTAAAACGAGTCTGAACACATGGGTTGTTGAACTAAAAGGGAAAAAAAGGATCGTATATGTTTTCGCATGACATGCGTGGGACTTTGTTCTAGAAAAGGAACTATTCATAAAACTGACATTTGTTCCTGCGCCTCTCAGACGCTCCAGAAGGCACAATGTCCGGTTCCCTGCTGGGTGCAATTTGTGAGGTCACTGTGAGTCGGCCCCATGATGTAAGTGACTCACATTCAGTCAAAAGTTTAACATCTAAATTCCCGCATGTGTTTCAGAGTAATCCAAAAATGCTGGTAAAACAAGAAGCATTGTGGCATTTTAGTCCAAAATGCAACGATCTTCCTATGAAAGTGATTTGAAGTGGCCTGTTTGGCCTCTGACAATCCTGTTTACTTTCAGCACCATGGACAGCGACTAAACAATCGCCTCAGGGCACCTATGGGCCAAAAGTAAAAGTCCATTACAACATTTTATTTGCGAATATATATATATATATATATATATACAGTGGGGGAAATAAGTATTTGACCCCTTGCTGATTTTGCAGGTTTGCCCACTTACAAAGAATGCAAAAATCTACAATTTTAATCATATGTACATTCTAACAGTGAAAGACAGAATCCCAAAGAAAATTCCAGAAAATCACATCATATGAATTTATTAAAATTGATAACCATCTGATGAGGAAAAACAAGTATTTGACCCCCTGGACAAACAGCAAGTATTCTGGCTCCTACAAGCCAGTTAGTCTTTCTTTAAGACACAGCCCCAATCCGAACCAATTATCTACATCAAATACACCTGCCTCACCTCGTTACCTGTATAAAAGACACCTGTCAACACCCAAACAACCAGCATCCAACATCACCACCATGGGCAAGACCAAAGAGCTTTCTACGGACATCAGGGACAAGATTGTTGATCTGCACAAGGCTGGGATGGGTTACAAGAGAATCGGAAAGCAACTTGGAGAGAAAAGATCAACTGTCGGTGCAGTTATCAAGAAATGGAAGAAGCACCACACCACCGCCAACCTCCCTCGGTCTGGGCCTCCACACAAGATCTTGCCTCGTGGGGTGTCCCTGATCATGCGAACGGTGAGGAATCATCCCAAAACCACAAGGGGGGAACTGATGAATCAACTGAAGGCAGCTGGGACCACAGTTACAAAAGAAACGGTTGGTAACACACTACGCCGTCATGGATTGAAATCCTGCAGCGCACGCAAGGTCCCCCTGCTCAAGAAGAAACATGTACAGGCCCGCATGAAGTTCGCCATTCACCACCTGGACGACTCAGAAGAGGCCTGGAAGAAGGTGATGTGGTCAGATGAGACCAAAATTTGGCCTCAACTCAAGTCGTCGTGTTTGGAGGGCAAAGAACACCGAGTACAACCCAAAGAACACCATCCCCACCGTCAAGCATGGTGGTGGCAACATCATGCTTTGGGGGTGCTTTTCAGCCAAGGGGACGGGACAACTCCATCGTATTGAGGGGAGGATGGACGGGGCCATGTATCGTGGAATTCTGGACCGACATCTCCTTCCCTCAGTGAGAGAGCTGAAGATGGGTCGAGGATGGGTGTTTCAGCACGACAACGACCCTAAGCACACCGCCAAAGCAACAAAAGAGTGGCTGAAGAAGAAGCACATCAAGGTTCTGGAGTGGCCTAGCCAGTCTCCAGACCTGAATCCGATTGAAAATCTTTGGAGGGAGCTTAAAATTCGAGTTGCCAGGCGACAACCTCGGAACCTGAATGATTTGGTGGCTGTCTGCAGGGAGGAGTGGGCCAACATCCCTGCCGAAATGTGCACAAACCTTGTCACCAACTATAAAAACCGTTTGACATCTGTGCTGGCCAATAATGGCTTTTCTACAAAATATTAACATGCTGTTTGTCCAGGGGGTCAAATACTTGTTTTTCCTCATCAGATGGTTATCAATTTTAATAAATTCATATGATGTGATTTTCTGGAATTTTCTTTGGGATTCTGTCTTTCCCTGTTAGAATGTACATATGATTAAAATTGTAGATTTTTGCATTCTTTGTAAGTGGGCAAACCTGCAAAATCAGCAAGGGGTCAAATACTTATTTCCCCCACTGTATATATATATATATATATATATATACAATATTTGTCTGAATACTAAATGCTGCTTTAATTAAATCTCAACAGAATTGATATATGAGACCAGAGTCTATGTAACATTTCATTACAAACAGATGCAAAACAACCACAACAATGCAAAATGAACACAAATAGATACAAAACAAGCACAAACAGTATAGGAGGGGTGGGGGGCCTTTTACGTTTTTGTGTCCAGGGGCCCATTGTTTCATAATCTGTCCATGGCTGTAGACTTTTTGGAGTTACAACCACAGCTATTTAATGATATTACTTCCCATTAGAATTTTTAAAGTTATTCATTTTGTCACATTTATTACACTGAATAAACAATGGATCAGCTGATAATTTACAGTTAATTATTAAACCAGGGCTTTAAATGTGAGTCTTCAACACATTTTATTCATTTTCCAAACGTACCCTCCATCTTTAAAACTGTGCCCCAGTCTGGCCCCCCTATTCAGTTTGTAAACCCACCCCTGGATCCAGGCACATTTTCCAGTGGCAGATACATGCAGGATAGTGTTTTGAGTAAAGGGTTGATTGATCACCTAGTTGGGGTCTTCTGATGGGTTGGCCATAAATCAATGAGGCAAAAAAAGTATTAAACCCTGTCATGATGTGGACATTCTCAGAGAACAAAACAGAAAACAGGACGGACCACAATAATTGACTAGAAGACACTGGCCCTATCAAAATGTATTAAATGTTTTTTTTTTGGGGGGGGGAGACATCCAAGAAAACGCCTGATTGGATGAAGGGTATGACGCATATCTCCTGCTGTTCCCGGAACATTTTAACATTATTACTGGCCTCAAGGACATCCATGGAAATGCTCCCATTGAGAGAAATTCAAAAATTCTCTGCTATTGCAGACAGCAATCTGTGGGCTATTTTTGTATAGCATAATAGCAGGTAAGACAATGATATGAGGCTTGTTTCCATGGAAATCACTCAGCTTCATCTTTCAGTGGCTTTAAGTGTTTTGGCTTTGCAATTGAATTTTAGACGAGGCAGCTAGGCAACAATCGTCTTACACTGCTCTGATAATTACAACTGTGTGTGAGCAGAACAGAGAAAGAAAAAAAAACATTTAAATCTCCCTGTTTTTTTGGATTTGGATTGTTATCCTCAATAGCTTCACAGAGAGTGTCTTCTTTGTGGTCACAACACAAAATAATCAATTAAAGCTTTTTAGGCATTAACTCAAGGATCCTGGCTGCATCTCATGTCCCTTATTTGATAGCTCCTCGACTCCTCGGTCCTCGGCTGAACCGGAAGTTGTTCTGTCCCTCCTCGGTGAAGGCCGTCTGAAAGCTCTTATTTCTGCCTCGAGGACCAAGGAGTGAGCATCGACAGGGGTTCATCGAGGAGCTATAGGCGAGGATACACGAGAGCAGCCTTCCCGGAAGCCGTGCAGCTGAAGGAGTTGCTTACCCTACCCATACAGCTGACAAATTAAGGTGACGTTTCAGAGGAAAGGATGTCTCATCCCACATTTCACATTTCACATTTCCTCGTTGTCTCTCTCCTCCGACGATTTCCTTGCGTCTCTCCCATTTCTCCTCGATGGAAAGGACTAAGACGCAAGGAAGTGAGGCAAGTGGAGGAGTCAATGAGGAAATTTAAGCGACATGAGAAGCACCTCCGGTGACATTTATGGTGAGTACCATAATTGAAATGTCTGTCAGGGTCAAGGGTCAAACCAGCATTAAATTAAATGGCCTCTCGACCCTGAGAACAGAATACTATAGATAACTATAGGTGATTTCACATATTCAAATGAATGAAGTTGGATTAGAATAGTGGGTTGTTGGGTAGAGGAGGATTATTAATGATATATGTTTTTTTATTGTATATGGACTAATAACTGGATAACATTTTTTTTTTTGTTCTGTTCACACTATAACCTTGACAGTACTCCCCCTTTTTACCTTTGTGGATGTCACGGTTTGAGAGTTCAAAAGAAGGACCCAAAAGCAGTTGGGTAGGTTGGCAGAGCAAAATACGAGGTTTAATAAACCTAAGGCTGAATACAAAAAACAAGGTCAGTAGAAACACTTCACACTAGAAAATACACTGAGAGCCAGGAACAAACGCAGACAATTCGACACTGAAACAAGGAAAGGTGGGTGGTAACGAGGGACAGATGAAACACATCAGGGTGGGGCAGACAATCATAAAAGGCGGGAAAACACACAAGGCAGGAAGTAAAACAACACATGACAGAAAAACATATAAAATAAAATGGAAATAAAACAAAACCCAGGGTCATTACAGTGGATTCCCTTTGCCAAGACAAATGTCCTTGCTAGAAAAGATTTAAAACTTTATGATAAAGGATAAAGAATAATTGAGTTGTCAATCTTTCTGTGTCTTTGGAAAGCATTTGTTAAAATCATGCTTTTGCCGAGATAATAAATTAAAAAAATTCAATAAAATAAAATAATCAAGTCACCTAAATTGGATATGTGAAATTCAGACCAAAAGTCAAGATTAAAAATTTGAACTTGAACATACAAGCCACGACAGATAAGCAATCAAGCCTGAATGGAGTTGATCTGAACCATCAGGTTATGTTCTGTTGATCCAAGAAAGAGACAAAGAAGAAGAAAGTGTTTGCAATTGTTTAACATGAAATTAAAATCTCATAAATTCAGATAGAGGGTTTTCACAGTAAAACATTTTAGTGCTGTAAATTCTCTGGTGATTCATTTTCAGCATTAAGAAATCAGTTATTAAATGTCATAATGAGATGTGCAGTTGCTTACCAAGTTCAAATAATTATGCCCTTTCTTTGCCTCTATAAAATAACACATTTTAAGGCATCAGTTGTGGTTCTAGGGGGGTCCAAGGGAGGCCAGTGCCCTTGTAATATTAAGTCTCGACCCCCCTCTGGCCTCCCTAACTGTGGCAAATATTTTCATACATTTTGAACCGCATCTTTATTCCCAAATAGGGGACACTATTCATGGTGTAGTGATAAATAAAATGTAGGTTAACACTGAATGGGTATTCTTGTGTTTATTGTTATATGTGTATTGTTAGTCTTTATTTTTTAAGATCAACTTTTTATTATTTTTATATATTTTTGAACATACAAATACAACTGAACAAGAACAACAACCCTCTCCCACCCCTCACCCTCTGCGGTATCGTTAGTCTTTTGTAAAACCAAACCAATGTAGGGTTGGTGGTATGTAACACTTGTGCTTAATCTATTTGGTAAACCCTAAAATTGCATGTGGCCCCAGCCTGGCCCCTCCATCTGAAATGGTCTAAAACCATTATAACCACTATAGGGGATCACTTGTAAGTTTCAGCTATAGCATCTTGTGAAAAGGTTCCCTAATACACTTATAGTCCAAAGAATTTCAGATATGGTCAAATGAAATGGTAAGAAACAAATAATACATGGGCATGTCCAACTGTTTTATTAAGAAGCCCTTAAATTACCGTAAGTAATGATCAGTTGGTTTCCCCCCGGCCTCCTATTCCTTTGATTTGTCAGCTCCCAGTGTGAAATGTTGTAATGTTTTATGCAGTTCTATATATAGTTAGTCAATAGATTTGAGAAGTTTCCCACAAACAGATGAGAAAAGTTTGTTTCTTGTTTGTTGCTTTATTGATACAAATCAACCTCTTGAAGGTGTTTATGCTCCATTGCCCCTCCACTCAATGAGGCTCTCCACAGGACATATCTCCTTCTCTCTGTTCGTCTCTTTTTTGCCATTACACACCAATCATACTGTTGGATTGCCATGGCAACTTGTCTTCGACAGAATGTCGGATGGGAAGCATCAAGTGGTTGAGTGCTAAGCCCACCTACCCACCTCATCTCAAAGAGGACGCTGTGGGGAACCAGGCAAGACCTAACGCTAACCCCCATCCTCTCCATTCTCCTCCCACATATCTGTCTCCCACTGAGTGCCCCACTTGTAGGAAATTAATCAATCGGCTATGCGTATGAGAAAAGGCCGAGGAGGGGGACAGAGGACTTTGTCTGTAGAAGATACCAAAAAAAGTAGCGTTACATAGGACCATTCAAATCTCAACCACTTTTTACCTTTTTATTTAATTTTATGACCTTTTTATTTATTCATTCAACAGGGAGAGTTTCCTTCTTGGATGACTGAAACCACAGGTGCTTGATGATGATGATGATGATGATGATGATGATGTGTATCAGTCAGAAGATTTTCCCCACAAACCAGGATTGCTAGAAAACAAAAGTAGCAGAAAAATGGACAAAAAGTTAACAATGGTTATCAAATTAACATGCAAAATCTGTGTGTACATAAAAATATTGTTGCAACAGGCTTTAAAATCCAGAAGGTAGATGGATTTACCTATTCAAAATTCTAATAAATCGTTACTTCTTTCTTTTAGTTCTTCCTTGAAATGTTGAGGTGGTGTTTTCTCCAGTTTTGAACCCTGATTAAGACCTGCAAAGGCAAAGGCTTTTTTATTTCAAAGGTAGCCTGTGGTGTTTTTGACCACTAGTAGTGCTATGGAGCAGTGCGAGTGCTCAAACGAGTGGGTTGCTGTTTTTGTACGTGCGTGGACATGCAGGTAATAAAATGCACATTAAACCCACCTGTTTCACGCTATTCTGCTGATCAACAGTTGCATGCAAATAAATGTAGCAATTCACCGTCAAAGGCAGTGAAGGTGAGGGACTGCTAGCTAATAGGTTTATAAATGCAGACAATGCAGGATTTTGAATATACATCTAGACAATGCAGGATTTTGAATATACATCTAGAAGATATAAGGTACTACTACGTGTAAAGTTCGGTATGTTGTTTAAAGAAAAGGACATGTTTTCAAGTAAAATGAATTGCCATACTGGCATTAGCCTCTGCAGTTTACAGTACATAGGCTTTTTTGGCTGAGACAGCGACATTTTTCTCACACTAGTTTCCCCCAATTGTGATGATAAATTATGATATTGGCCAATAATATAGCGATTGGACTTCTTGCAACTGTGAGTGAAGTTATTTGCATGGCGAAGTAGTGATCTCTTGTCAATTTTGGTCAAGTTTGCCCTCGCTACCCTCCATCATTCTGCTTGTATTTGGTGTTGACCTGTTTTACAAGACATTCTGCGTTCAGCATCATTGGTGTTTTTAAATATTTAAGGTCTTGTGTTTAACATTTTAACATTAACAAATCCCTACCAACATTAATTTTGATGAATTAACATAATTACCACAACAAAGAGTTCACCGCCAAGACGATTGGCAGAGTTAACCGGCCTTTCCTCTACATTTTGTGTGCTATACTCAGTTAAAATTTCACAGTAGGTCTGCTGGATTGCTTTATGGCACAAACAAATAAGGCGGAAGAAGCAGAGGAGGGCTGCTGATCTTCCAGCACAGAAGGAGCTAATGTTTTCTCACAATGGCAGATGGTGAGATGAGCAAAAATGCGGATGGAAAATTCTCAAGTCTCAGTCACCCATTTTTTGCTCTTAAAAACAAATGCATGTGGAAAAATGCCAGTCAGTTGAAGGGATGCAGCATGGTTTGTGGGAAATGTGTCCTTGATTTTATGAGGCACGATACCAACCAACTGAATATCACTACCATGTGAGATGAGTTGCTTTGAATATAATGTCATTTAGTCACTTTCTTTGAAACAAAACATCAGGCAAAATAGTACAGTATATTTCTTCCATTTGCAAATACACTGGTGACTGGTCATGCTAACCAGGTTACTGTAAGTTCTTTACAGTAATTTGAGAATGTTATACAGTATTGGGGTTAATATGTAACACATAGAGACTTTAATGATGTTTAAAGGGTCTTTCAGAGGTTTTCTTCTGAAGCCATCAGTATCAGTATGACAGGATAGGGCCTGAACCTCCACTTTGTTCCTGACAAGTCTGTTCAAAAGCTTTTGACTTCTTTTAATGTGCAGCTGGCAGTGTGACTTATCAGAGCATGCTGATATAATTGCAGGTTGTCAGAGAAAAGAGAAGAGCAGCTCAACAAAATGTTCTGTAATGGATGACACATGTCGTCACAAGGTCTTTTCACCAGTGTGGGAGAGAAGAATGACAAATCACGCTTCAGAAAACTCAAGGGGAGATTTGAATGCGTATGAGAAGAGTGTTTACTGTATTTATTGTTAGTTTCCATGGTCGAGCATTTTCACTGTTGGCAGTCTAAGCAACAGTGGTGCATAAAGACAGATAAAGGAGAACCAATGTTTACTTGTCAGTTATAATTTGTGTAACTACTAAACGAAGATATACAAATCATCACTTATTGAGACATTATGCACAGTACTACACAGGACTACTTATTTTCTTAGACTTTAGCCTAGTTCCCAACCTTTTTAGCTTGTGACCTCTTAAAAATGGTTGCATATGTCTACCAGTTAGTAATCAGAATCAACATTTGGCCTAGTAAGTGTATATACAAACAAGGAACTTGACTCCATTTTTTTGTTACTCTGAATGTACTTTCAAAGAAACAGACATAACAGCTAAAAACAAGGACAACAAACCTGAACAAGGTAAACATGAACATTTGACTATTATGTACAGATATACAGTAGATATGTGTCAAAAAGTATCTATGTACATAACACAACAACACAATGCCTTTTGTAGACAAAACAATAGTACAATGGTGCAGAGTGCAAAGGGTGCTGGAATAAATATGAGATTATTAATGTAACAGGTTGTTATATATACATGAAGTAGTTGGATTTGGCAGTATATACAGTGTGCTTGTATTCATATTGACAGTAATGATATTTACATGATATTGTGTTTAACTGTACAAATATATAATTTACAGGTAGGCCTAGTGAAGTACAATGGATGTTTGGTGTTACAGTTGTGACCAGTTTTCCTGTTTTGTTTGAATATTTTTTTAACGTGAAAATACTTAAAATTATCCAGTGATTAACAACAAAAAAGCAGATGATTAGAGAAAAGTCTAAACAAAACATCACTTGGTGTAGCAGAAATGTTTTTTTTTTCCTATCCTGCTAATAATCTCAACCTGTGACCACCTGCGAGGGTCCCAATAGACTACACTGGTAAATCTCAAACAAAAGTTAGCCTATTTGCTACCTTACATGGCTCTCTAACATTCATTTTGAAACCACTCACCATAAGCTTTTAAATTTCACCACATTAATCTTTCGTTAGAAAAGCTCTTTGTTTTTTCAAGTTGATTAAAAACATAGACCTGTAGTTTTTACAAACCAAAATACATAAACTACAACATGAGGCACTAATTGGCTCTAGGTTCTGCTTCTCTACACTGTTGTTATTGTAAACATTTCGTGGACCATCAAAGAGATCAGTGGGGTTATGGTTGATTCTTTCACTGATAGTCCATGAAATACTGACGTGGGAACACACACAAGTTCAGCACATAAGACACACCTGTTTGTTTTATATCATTGTTTTCTCTGTTGTGGTTTATGTGTAGGTTTTAGGTTGAAGAACACTTGAGAGTGTTAAAGAGAAAAAATATAATAAATCCTATTTTCAGCAAACAAAAAGAGACAAACGCAAAAGCAGGACACTGATATGCAAATGGTTGTAACATCAAGAATCAGAGCAATATTCAGCAGACATTAAAACTGGATATCAAACCCATTACATAGCTCTAATTTTATATTCAGCATGGCTCTGTTTATTCTTAAACAGGGTGGTATTGATGTCTTTGCTTTCACCACTATGACTTTTATTTCTTAGTTATTGCCTCGCTAATGAGGGCAGGCAATAGCATTATAAACCCTTCCAAATGGTTTTTCACAGGTTGTGTCTAAACGTAATGGTTTGTTTGGCACATTGTGCATCTCCTGCACACATTAAAGTTGAGGGAGGGACAATTACAGGGAAGTCCCACCTCAAGTCACTAAATAATTTTGCTACAGTAAATGCACATTTACCTAGATGACATTCGCTGTGAGTAAATCTGAACCATGTTCCTGCTGCAAGGTGTGGTAATTCATCAATTTTTTCATGTATTTTTGTCAAGATTAACTTAATTACCACTGACAATTATAAACATTTAGTCACAATATCTTCAGACTTCAGTCAAACAGAAGTATGTATGAACAAAGATCTTCCACAGTGATCACTATACAGTTGCTCGGTAAGTTGCCATGTGTGACATACTTGTAGTAATCACTGTCATTTGGCTTTAGCCAACTAATTATAAGGCGAGTGGAAGCCAGCTGCATGACCTCAGGGATTTGTTCAAGCAGCTGGAGCTTTCAATACGCTACAATGACCGTTTGGTCTTTTTCCGTTGACAGAGATCTGATGAATCTCCTGAGACTTCATCACAGAATTATAACTTAATGCTACTAGTAGGTGATCCCAAAATGGATGCATCTGGTGACCCACTGTCTTTGTTTCTTTTAATGTTATGAGGCTAACATTTGTAGTTTGGAGTAAATTATCTTAAATGGACTGCCGGATGAAATGTAACTACTTTGATGATCTCTTACCTTTTCATGTTATGCCATCATTAGCTCAAAAATGTAATTTACCCAATAGTCTGGTTTATGACCAAATACCTGCAAAACTAATGACATTCTAATCCGCCTCAGCTGCACTTTGTGTTTAGCAAATGCATGCTAACACGCTTAACTAAGGTAGTAAACGTTATCTGCTAAACATCAGAATGCTAGCATTTTCATTGTGAGCATTTTAGCACACTGACGTGAGCATAGGCGCCGATACTGTGGGTGCTCCAGAAAATACTGAGCACCCTTATGTGCCAGACTGCCAGTACGCTACATTCATTAAAAATTAAACATTGCAGTTGGTGATAAGTGGAGCGTCTGTGATTGGTGTTGCTGTCATTCCCCTGCTCCATATCCTATCCATCAATCACATCGTCTCTTTGATTCTTAATTTCCCATGAAACTGATTGCGTTTACGTGTGAGTTTAACTTTTCATCTCCAATCCTATCTGTATTTGTGACAAGTGGCGCTGTCCTGAGTTGAAAGATAGCCTATTTTACGGCTTTAATATCGAGTTAACAGGCGTGTGTGTTCGTGTCGGCCGCTGTCCATTTCCTAAGGTTCTGATATGCAAAACATTTTACTATTTTTTGATTATTTGGCTTAAAAAATACTGCTGTGGGGGCGGCCTCTAGCTCACCCAGTAAGAGCGTGCGCCCCACGTTGGCTGAGTCCTGTACAGTGGCGCGGGTTCGAATCTGACCTGTTGCCCTTTGCTGCGTGTCCTCCCCCATCTCTCTCCCACTTTCCTGTCTATCCACTGTCACTATCTAATAAAGGGAAAAAGCCCCAAAAAATATAAAAAAAAAAAAAATAATACTGCTGTGCCTAATGCCTCATTTCCACTGCATATAGACCCTACAGCACGGCACAGCTCGACTCACCTGGAACCAGTTGTGAAAAGTACCTGGGAGCTGATACTTTTATTGGAAGCATTGAAGTTCTAAGCAAGCGTAAGCTGACACTAAAAGGTGGAGTTAAAACACCGCAGACCACTGATTGGTCACTGGAATCATCACTTGCTTGACACGGGACATTGTGCACAAACCCTGTATTTTTAAATAGACAAGCTACCAGTAATAGAAACTGCAATTTATATATTCACATTTTAAAAGATGTCAGCCTGCAAAACTAGTCTGTGGTCAACTGACGTAGTGAGTGAGATTAGTATGTACCAAAAAGCACATTAAAGATCAGCCAATTTTGCCAGTAAGCAAAGCAGAAGTCAGTTTTCTGGGTTGGTTATGGCAGGGGCATCTTTGGAAATCTAATTTAACCTTTTAGAAAAAGGTTGGATATTGAGTGATGTGCAGGGTAAAAGGCACCGCATTATTAAACTGCATTTACTCAGTAACCATAATTATGTTGGTGGCAGCAGGTAGGAATGCTGAAAGATTGTTTGTTTATTTAAAGCAAACACTGCTGGTTACTTTGTGGGTGTAGCTGAAAAAATGTAACTTTCAATGTGACACCATTATGGGTTTCTCTCAAAACGCATTCAACATGCACACTGTGATAAAGTGATGACATTTGTAGTGCATGTTTATGTGTATTTGGTTTTATTTGTGCAGGAATGACACAATGCCACCAAATGCAGAGGGTCTACTAAGAGAAGAGGTCAAATACATTATTTTTCAACATGAAAAATTCTGTAACTGGCTGTTTAGAGTCAAATGGTGTACTGCTTTATTGTGTGTTTGTGATGCACTTTGTTAAAAAGGATTTTACAAAGTATGGTAACACTTTACAGTACAAAACAAATGTGAGTAGTTACTAAGGAACAACCTGTTAGTCAATGAATTGTTAATGAGTTAATAATAATAATAATAATAATAATAATAATCATTTTTTTTTCAAAACTTTTATTACAGACTCAAGGTCCAAATCACCCACAACAATACATAAATACATATCAATAAACGCACATGCATACACACCTACCTACACATTTAATAAATATAAAAACAAACAAATTTAAAAAGAAAATTATTGTTCTACCAGGAGACAATTATACCAATGTTTCCACATACGGGATTGGTAGCGTGTAGTGCTTAGACGTATGTCAGTTAAGCCCATTATTATTTCATTTTGTGACCCATCAAGCCGACACATGAATTCAAACATTAGGTTTCTTAAAACAGCATGAAAGGTATTCACTCTTGCAACCACAAACATTTCACTTGCACTACACCATCTTGGTTTTGTGAGTAATATTCTCATTGCATCATTATAAGCTACTTTCAATTTTAAAAGACTTGCCTTTTCATAGTTTGACCACAAGTGCGCAGTATACAACGGTGTGCAATATGCTTTGAACAGAGATATCTTTACACCAGCCGTACATGCCCTAAATTTACGTAAGAGACTATTGGCTTGTGTATACATCATGCAACATTGCCTGTAAATATCTTCATCATCTGTCATTTTATCAGTGATAAAATGACCAAGGTATTTCACCCTCTCACAGACACTAAGCGTATTATTAGCCAATTTAAAATCAGGGAAATTCAAACCTTTATCATCTTTAGTTCTACTGATCATGACAACACTCTTTTTGGCGTTATATTTAATATCATGTTCCACACCATATACCGAACAGATTGTAAGAAGCTGATGTAATCCAGCACTACTTGGGCTAAAAATCACAAGGTCGTCAGCATACATAATATGGTTCACTACTGAATTACCAATCATGCACCCAGTATTACAGGCTCTCAACTGCCTGGACAGATCATCCATATAAAGATTAAAAAGAGCCGGTGACAAAATACTCACTTGTCTGACTCCATTACCAACCCCAAAAAACGCTGACACACTATTGCCCCACTTCACTTGCATAGTCTGGTGAGCATACCAGTAAGCTAAAATTCTCACAATATACTTGGGCACCCCTCTTTGCCTTAATTTGTTAAATAATTTATCATGATTTATGCGGTCAAATGCTTTAGAAGCATCAATAAAACACATAAGAACTGATGAGTTTTTATCTCTATATTTGTTCACAATTTCCTTTAGAGCATATATACACAAGTCAGTGCCATGTTTAGCTTTAAACCCAAACTGGTTGTCTGTGGTGTTAATAAATTCATTTAATCTGTCCAACAGAATTTTTTCTAGTACCTTTGATAATATGCTTGCTAAAGCTATAAGCCTATAGTTATCTAAACTGCCGATCTTCCCAGCTTTGTCCTTAATAACTGGAACTAAAAGAACAGCCAACATTAAGTCTGGCAATACACCATGTATCATAAAAACAGTAAAGCAAATGGCGAGCAAGGGAGCTATTCTTATACTGGCATTTTTAAGATGCTCAGCAGAAATACCATCCAATCCACTAGCTTTGTTATTAGAAAGCTTATGTATGGCTTGGTGTACCTCATGTGACATAATCACCATTGATTCCAGCAAAGTATTGCTCTCAATATGTTCTACTTTATACAAATCAGTATGAATACAGTTGAATAGTGCTGTCGCCATAACTCAACAATTTCCTCTGGTCTGGAGATGCCTTCAACAGTGCACGGTAAAGATGTCTTGCAGTTATTAAGAGCTCTCACCTCTTTCCAGAAATCATTAACATTGCTAACTATGAGTGTCTTTGCCATGGAATCAGCCCTCATGGCCTGCTCATTTTTGCGTATAAAGCGAATGGCATACTTATATCTTGCATTAGTGAGCTTCTTATACTCAAACACAGGACCCTGTCGAGGCCTACCAGCAATAGCCCATGATTTAGTGGCTTCCCGTGCCTCCGTATGATATCCAGACACATACTCCTTCCAGCCAGGCTTGTTGTTATGGTTATTATTTTTTTTTTATATTTATAATAGGGTTTACAGCCTTCATACAGAGAATGAACTATGTCAGAATACATGGAGCATATATCTCTCCTATGCTTCTCATCCTCGCAGTTAATATCCTTACAAAAGATCGCATCTAGAGGTAGTTGGATATTACCCAATAACTTGTGTGTATGTGCATAGTAGGCAGAAAAGTCTTCCTCTTTGAGTGTATAGACACCTTTTTCACATCTGGACAGCACAGGTATGTGTTCAGCATTTATCACCATAGCAAGAGGTATATGATCTGACGTTGTTATCCCATACAAAATGCTCATACATCCCACTGAGGCATGTGCATCAGCTGTGCTGATACAGTGGTCCAGCCATGATGTAGTATGCCAGTCCTCGCTAATGTAAGTATAACTGTCTGTAGGCAACAATTCTCTGCTTGCCAATATTAAATTATTATCTTCACAGAATTGATTTATATGTTTGGCAAACAATGACTTCCTATCTGAAAAATCCGCATTCATATCTCCAATGACATAAACGCAAGAGGTATTACTGTTTTGAATAAAGGAACTAATAAAGGCAAGCCTATTTAAATATTCATCCTCATTCTGACAGCATTCATATGGTGTATACACATTTAAGATATACAACTCCTTGTTATTACAGACAAAACGCAGGGCTATACACCAATCTACATCAAGCCTAACCACATTTATTGTTGAGTCTAGCTTTTTATTCCAATAATAATAATAATAATAATAATAATAATAATAATAAGTGATACGAGGAATATTCAGTTGAGTTACAAGAGAACACCTGACAACATCAAAAACATTTTTTGCTTTCTTTTGCTGAGTATGAGAAATTCCAGAATGTGTTGTGTGACGTTGACCGATACTAGCAGAGTCTTATACGCTGTAACCATGGTAGCATGAAAGAGAACGGATGTGCTGCTGTAAAACAGAGAAAAGGTAATTTTATCTTTCTTTTTTAGGCTTTTCCCAAACACAATACAGTCAGTATCAAAGGCTACACATCGCTATGGACACTATTGTTTGTTTAGATTCTTGTTCTCGGAAGTCAGTCCCTTGCGGGCAATTATGGAACCCACTGCAGTTCTAGGCAAGGCCTGCCCTTCGAAGCAACCCGATTGGTTGAGGTTAGGCATTGACCTTGAGTAGTTAAGGTTAGAATAGCCAATTGGTCAGGGGATAGGACCTGAGCGAGCATGGATGCCTGGCTAATCGTAGCGCGCAGATGCTATTGAAGGGCGGGTCTTGCCTAGAACTGCAGTGGGTTCCATAATAACCAAACCTCGCGCCACTACACCATAATTAAGCAGTTAGTTCAGATACAAACGTATTAGGTTGGCGCCTGACAAGATGGATTTTTGTGATATGTGATGAATTAAGCTGCCGTGCAAGGTAAACAGTGATCACCTTATCAGACAAACTATTGTCTAGTCTTAGTAATTAGCATTACTAAGGATTAAGTAAGTCATTAATGACTCGTTGATTATCAAGTCGTTCCTCAGCAACTTCTCACATTTTTATTAACTGTATTGCAAGTGTTACCCAAAGTATAAATTGAGATATCATTTTAAATAATGTATTTAGTGTTGCATCCACAATGCTTGTCGCTGGCATGTCTGTCTTAGATAAATTCACAAATCTTTGAGAATAACAGCAGTTTTAAATAGCACACGATCTGACTCCCACACATCAGAGAAATCAAGGAATAAAACATCCCTGTTGTCATGGAGACCAAAAGAGTCTAGAGTGCTTTATATATACAGTATTTGTTGGTTGTGTGGAGAATTGAGATGTCAGTTTCTTCTTTTTAGGTCTGACAGGAAACGAGAAATGTTTAAATACTCTGTAAGCACGAAGCAGAAGTTGTTGTCTCACATTGACACATCCAGAGGAAATTAGGTTTTAGGAAGAAAAAAATTCACATTAACACGTTGGGAACTAAAACTGAGAAGTTTCACTCCCTTCAAATGTGCAGGAAAACAAACATAAAGGAGCATGAAAATAAATCTCTGATGCCTGGGAGTTTTCAGAGGTAAAAAATTTCATATTTATTCCCCACATGCGTAAGATACTGTGTGTGATGGTACAAAATGACTATTAAGGTGCAAGGAAAATAAATTAGCTTGAGGTTGCACAGCCTATTACTGCAAGTGTGTTTTCTGTAGAAAGCACACAAGGGAATTAAGGTACTGATGTCAAGTCAGCTGCCCTCCAGACTGTGGCAAAAAAAAAAAAAAAACGAGCCATAGATCACTTCTGCGGTGTTTCACTGCAATGATAGATATTAGGAGAAAAAAACAAAAGGTTACCAAGCTGATTTATTTCAAACAAAGGCCCCAGTATTAGTGCTAATAAGTGATGACGTCACCAGTGAGCTCGATGAAATCAGAAAATGGTTTTATTTTCTGTGTTTGTGACGACTTCTCGCTGAACTGCTCAAAACAAAAGGTATGCAGAAAGGGTTAAACAGATAACCTACTCCACAAATGGCATACAGGGACACACAGCTGCTTAACTAAACTGTTAAAGGTTGAAGACAGCAGTTTAGTTGTAGGACAAAACATTCAATCAACTCAGAAGAACATGAAACCATAAAAAAGAGTTAGACCAAAGGTGTTGTAAATAGTCTAATTAGCCAAGGCAAACGATTACTGCCTACACATAACTGGGTTATATTAGTTGAATTAAAGTTAAACATTAGAGCAAGTATAATCCAGTTAACCTAAACTACAGCACTTCAATCTAAACATGCTGTGGCATGTAAAACACATATTGATAATTATGCACATCAGAGTGACAGCAAAGTGAAACCAACACAATCCTTGGATTCATTCATTTTTAAATGTTGTCAACATAACAAAACAACAAAATCCTCACTGTATGTCTCTTGTGTTTTATATTTTATGTCACTAATGACATGTTTTCTGGTTTCTATCATACATCCCTTTGGAAATACACCAAATAAACTGGTGTTGGGGAAATCAAGTTGCTGAGAACCTTGTGAACACTTTCATCAAATTATTGCATTTTTTTCTGTTTAATTCACAGTGATTGGGCCGTTACTTTAATCAAGCTATTACTAACTGGGCTAAACGTTAAATCCATGTAAAGTGGACAGCACAGGAGAAGCAGCTATTATGGACTGGATTTTTTTATACAGTCTATGCTAAAAACTAAGTATTACCAAGCTTACCAATCATTTCTGTATTAATCACAATATTTGCAGGCACTGGTGCATACCGGCAAATATAAATGCACACACATCCAAACATTTACTGAATTTCAAATTTTCTCTGTAGTTGCTGCTGGAAAAAGTTGTTTATTTGGCACATAGCTACAACAAACAAGACAACAGTTACATAATTTATCATAATACATCACACATTTGATATCAGCCTATTTCACAAACAAAAGCCATTACACTATTACACAGCACACATGAGAAGTTCCTTACATACACGCAAATACACAAACACACACACACGTTTGTTTTGGATTGTTGAAGAGAAGACATGCCGTGCAACTCCAAAGCTTATGATACAAACAAGCATGAAATGTTAACAGCCTGTGACGGGCACCGAGTCTGGTGAGTTGAGACAGAGAACAAGTTTAAAAAAAACAACAACAACAGGGTTCTGGTTTATACAGCATGTAAAAAATAATGTAAAGTTCAAGAGCAGAAAGAAAATGCTGACTATGTAAGGTATTAATACTGTAATGCGTGTGTTTCTTTGAAGAGCACATACAGTAATAATATTTCTAGAGGGAAACAGCATTTTCAAATACTATACAGTATGTCCACAGAGGATTCAAAGAGTCCTGGACTTACAGTATCTGCTTAATCATGTTAATCCAAATCCTTGACAGGAAGTTAGATAGACAGCGAAATAAAGTCACAAAGGTAGTGAAAATATAAATAAGTCCTGTAAAAATATAAATGTTAAATTCAGGGTAAACAAGTAAAAAATGAGTGAACAAGGGAGTGATTTTGGACAGCCTACATTAGTCATTGTTACTTCTATAGCCCAATATCACACATTGGCCTTAAGGGGCTTATGGCATGCATGGGCTACAAAAATTAAGGTTATGTATCCTTATGTTATGTTATGTTTATGTATCCTTCACCCATGTATGTTCTATGTGACATCTATTATTTAATCTACACCAAGCGATATCAGAGATGACTTTGGGTTACATCTCTAGGCACCTGATTATATATTGTAATATATATTTTATTAGCTCCCTGGGTACAGTTATTGTCACGTTTTGCTTGTATCTGTGCATTTATGTATGATCAGAGAAAATATTTCCTTTACTTACATGTAGCACATAAACCATGCACTGAGTCTGGTATTGTTATTATTTATGTACAGAAGTGTATGTGGGTATGTCTAACTGTAAATACAAAACAGATACTGCATTTAAAAAAAAAAAAAAATAAAAAAAAAAAGTTTAATCTGAACAGAGGTGTGTTGGTGAACTCTGTGGTTCCCAGTTTACTTTACATGTATTTTCACAGCATACATGTAGTTAATTAAATCTTAAACTTGGACTTAATGAACCCATGCTGTGCTCACAATGTGGTGCTTCTATTTTAGTAACAGACAGGGCACTTGGGAATATATCATTAGGTCACAATATCTCCTTGCAGTGAGTTCACCCAAGCAGGGGTGTTTGACTGGGGGGAGGCGGGAGGGGACTGAGTACCCAGGGGCCTCATGTGATGCTAGAATGA
This sequence comes from Perca flavescens, assembly GCF_004354835.1. Classification (NCBI taxonomy): domain Eukaryota; kingdom Metazoa; phylum Chordata; class Actinopteri; order Perciformes; family Percidae; genus Perca; species Perca flavescens. The sequence goes on from NC_041342.1 coordinate 17,842,223, forward strand.
ATAGCCGTGGATGTGGGAAGGGGTCCATAGAGAATACCTTTTTACAGGGCCCAGAATTTTGTGCTAAGCCCCTGCAAAAACCCTACAAAACATGTTTAATTTGCAGTCAAAGTATGTATTTTCTTGCAAATGTTAATGAGTAAATGGAGCATCCCTCCAAAGGTATTTTACTTTCAAATGATGGGGAAAGGTTTTGTATAATTTCCTAAATGTGGTTTAGTTTTGTGAATAAATAGGTACATCATGGTGCACCTCTGTTATTTCCACACATGGACAAACATCAAAAGAATTTTTCCCATTGCTGTTCTGTAACTTAACACCATGTAAATACATATTGTTGTGGCCTGATCTTAGTAAATGGGCCAATATTTAGGGGTAAACACTGTGTATGTGGGCTTTGTGCAGCACTGCAGCTTCTCCATGTGTGTGTGAAGATACAGCACTTTGATGAGGACTTGTTAAATGAATGCTGGCATTGCTGGCTGCAGTTAGACAGAGATATAGCATCACAAACAATACAGCCATGTATTACATCTCAAAGGGTTTCTCCTTCAACATGAAATAATACAGATAAAGAACAGTGAGTTAAATTGTGTTTTTTTAAAACAATTCAAACACTTGTTTTCTTTAACTTCTAGTCAGTTACTTTTGCTCCTTCAACATGTTACTATTGAATACTATCCTGAATAAACCTTTTGCATTGTAGACAATTTAGCTGTCTCTTGATTTCGTACTACATACAATTTGTATACAGTGCGTATTACATTGTAATTGTAAGAGTATACCATTTCTGCAGTTGGTATACATAAAAAATCAACACACTTTACAATTTTGTACAAACAGGAAATGAGCGGCATTAATACCAAATTAAACGTTTTTCTAATTAATGAATACTTACTTTTTGTTTTCCTTGATTTTTCTGTAGCTGTCTCATCACCATCCACAATTTATTTGAATATTTAGCAGGTGTGAGCAACTCCTTCATTTCCTTTGTCTATAAAACGATCAAACAAAACAGGTCTTTGTATTTGACTTTTCTGAGTATGCTTAAAGGTAAAGAAAACTTGATTTCCATCTGTATGTAGATTTAAACAATTATGACAAATTATCTACCTCAAAACCGCACACAACAACACATCCATGAGTCCTCGGCTTCTATGGCAATACACAAATATGGCACAAGGAAATTCACGCTGCACACAAATATTTTTTTTTTTTGTCACTTTGAATAGGATCCTTGGAGGTTTTATGGTGAAACATAAGTGCACATGTTTTTCCTGTAATGGTTCTTGAACTGTTTACACTTACTTAGAAGTCACATTTTCTCAACACTGATTAGTTAAAAAAAATTCCCAGGGTGCCAACCTTAAAAAAATAAATTAATAAAAAAAAAAGAACAAGGAAATAAAGATGATAAACTTTAAGTTAAAACATTGGAGCAACTAAAACAATTGATGACAATTGTACCATTGCAGCTAGATAGATAACTAGCAAAGCTAGTTGCCTATAGCACCTATAGCAATTGACAGATGATAGAGGCTGATAAATACGGGCTGTACAAAAGAAGTGGACGTAGCCACTGTGACACAATAGGACGCCACCCTTTGGTTTGTGGACTACCGTTTGGACACGTCGAGTTTGGCAGTTTGTACTAGAGGGTGCAGCTACTGCTAAGCTAAATGCTGGGTTACCAGCAAATGCTAGCACTAGCTAGATAACTTGGTAAGCATAGTGCATCCAATGCTGAACAAGACATTTTTGTCACCGAAAAACAAGGTCACACAGCTATTTAAATGTACACAGTGCCATGAATATGCATTGCATAATTGTATTTGCCTGAAATTACTTCAGCTCAGCTCACCAGAAATGATAATAACTGCAGCAGGTTTGTGAGGTGAAAGGCAAAATCAATGTCTATGCAGCACACTGTGGCAATCAAAGCACATTTCTACCTCAGCCATTCAATCATAACTCCTTATTGTCAGATTGCCATGGCAACTTGAAGCTCTATGTGTGTTTGTGCACGCGGGTGTGAGTGTGAGGGACAGAAAAAGGCCAGAAATATCCGACACGACTGGCCTTCATCATTTCAGCAGGCCAGTCTTTCAGTGACACAGAGTAGTGGAGAGCCGGAAGAAAATATAACTTCTTTGTATTTTCCTCTTTGCACAGAGATGCATTTATTACAAAAATGAAAAACAAAGTTAATTTTATTCAAAGATTGTTACTTTGGAGAGTTGAGGTTTTGATCTAGAGCCACAGCCATTCCTGTCTTAACCATCTGCTGTGCTCTGAGGGCCGGGCTGCTGTCATCACAATGTGCCCCTGCTGCCCTCCTGTCCCTCCTGCATGCACGCACACACGCACGCAAGCGCACACACACTTTTCTTCTTTCCTAGCTTTTCCTCTCCTCTTGTTGTCTATCCAGCTGGTGGTTTTCAGTGAACATTGTCAGATACTAAGATCCCTGGTGCGGAGGAGAGGAGTGAGAAGTGAGGAGAAGAGGATGAATGGATGAATAAAAGATGACAGACTAGCTACACTATCACCCTATTCTGTTTTCCAATGAAATAAAAAATATTGTGATGCAGATGCACATGAAATGAAGTGTTCTGAAAGAGAGATAGAGTCAAAGGATAGATATATATATAGATAGATAGAGATAGATATATATATAGATAGATAGAGATATATATATATATATATACACACACACACACACACACACACACACACAGTATATATGTGTGTGCATAAAAATACTTCAAAAGATTCTTCAAAGGACCCTTGGAGCAAGAGAGCATAAAAACTGTAATGACTTTTTTGTTGGATTTTGGCATCTTTGGTGCTTAGTGGCCATTGTGATTTTTTTTTTTAAAAAATCAAGTCCAAAGAAATAATACTCTACTGTATGTGTCACACTGCTTTTTATGCTCATCATCACCCAGTTCTTCTTTGTTTTATTCCTAACAAACAACTGTTGGTTGGAGCTTAAAACGTTCCCTGGAAAGACCTCTACAACAACAAATGTGATTTTATGAATTACTGACAATTTGATAGGTTTGCATTTTCATCTACAGATAAATACATCATTTTACTTTTGTTCAGGCTTCTAATTTTTTCTCAGTTACCAGCGGCGTCTTGTCATTGGCCAGCTCAGTAGCTGTCTTCAGCAAAGGATATAGCGTCGCTGACTTCTCAGTAGTCTTAATTTGACCCTTACCCTGCATCATACATGAAAACACTAGATGAAAACTTAAGGATCCCCAAAGTTACCCTGTCCTGAGGGGGGCATGAATGTGTGTACTAAATTTCATAGCAATCCATCTGAAAGCTGTCAATACATTTCCCCTCAAAACAATAAATGTGATGCTCATGGTTGCGCTAGAGGAAAAGTCAGGGGATCACCTGTATTAGGATACATCCTCTGGGGATCATGAATGTGTGAACTAAATTTCCAAGCAATCTATCCAATAGTTGTCAAGATATTTCAGTCTGGACCAAAGTGGTGACAAATCATTTGCCACAAGTAATTAAATCTTCTGCTTAAACTACAAAACCTTCTGTTCACATGCATGCATCCTCTTCTCTGGCAATCACACAATTTGCACACAAGTTTTGGAGGCCATCTTTGTGTAAACACCACGACCTCCCCACATATACTCCCCTCGGAATAAAAGTGAAAGTAAGTGTGCTTTTCCCTGCCCTGAGGTCCACCACATTTCATCCCCATAGTTCAACATGGAGCGCACTGTTGTAATTAGCAGGGTTAATATCCTGGGCAGCATCTCTAAATTAAATCTCTAACTCCATGGCGATGAGGCTGAGTGATGCACCTGTTCATGGTAATTACAGATGCAGCCTGGGAGTGTGCTGGTAATGAGTTAGGAGAGTCAAGGTTGAATCACTTTAAAGGCACGTCCCACCACTCTGCAACTAATGTTTTTTTTTTTCGTCTACATGAAAATTGAAGTTACCTACTGGGAAATTAAGCTTGGAACAGACCCACTGGATGTTTTCCAAAGCTACAATAATGACAACAGTTGTCCTAAAGCTGCAGAACGACGTCCAGGCTAGTATTGGGTTTGTAGGGGCAGCAATGCTGGTCAGTTGGTCAGTCAGTCCACTTTGGTCCAGCCTGAAATATTTCCATTGGATGGATTGCCATGACAATGTTAGAGGCATTTGTAGGCCCCAGAGGACGAAACCCAATGACTTTGGTGATCCCTTAAGATTTCATTTACAGTGAGAAAAATAAGTATTTGAACACCCTGCTATTTTGCAAGTTCTCCCACTTGGAAATCATGGAGGGGTCTGAAATTGTCATCGTAGGTGCATGTCCACTGTGTAAGACATAACCTAAAAAAAAAAATCCAGAAATCACAATGTATGATTTTTTAACTATTTATTTGTATGATACAGCTGCAAATAAGTATTTGAACACCTGTCTATCAGCTAAAATTCTGACCCTCAAAGACCTGTTAGTCTGCCTTTAAAATGTCCGCCTCCACTCCATTTATTATCCTAAATTAGATGCACCTGTTTGAGGTCGTTAGCTGCATAAAGACACCTGTCCACCCCATACAATCAGTAAGAATCCAACTACTAACATGGCCAAGACCAAAGAGCTGTCCAAAGAGACACTAGAGACAAAATTGTACACCTCCACAAGGCTGGAAAGGGCTATGGGGAAATTGCCAAGCAGCTTGGTGAAAAAAGGTCCACTGTTGGAGCAATCATTAGAAAATGGAAGAAGCTAAACATGACTGTCAATCTCCCTCGGACTGGGGCTCCATGCAAGATCTCACCTCGTGGGGTCTCAATGATCCTAAGAAAGGTGAGAAATCAGCCCAGGACTACACGGGAGGAGCTGGTCAATGACCTGAAAAGAGCTGGGACCACCGTTTCCAAGGTTACTGTTGGTAATACACTAAGATGTCATGGTTTGAAATCATGCATGGCACGGAAGGTTCCCCTGCTTAAACCAGCACATGTCAAGGCCCGTCTTAAGTTTACCAATGACCATTTGGATGATCCAGAGGAGTCATGGGAGAAAGTCATGTGGTCAGATGAGACCAAAATAGAACTTTTTGGTCATAATTCCACTAACCGTGTTTGGAGGAAGAAGAATGATGAGTACCATCCCAAGAACACCATCCCTACTGTGAAGCATGGGGGTGGTAGCATCATGCTTTGGGGGTGTTTTTCTGCACATGGGACAGGGCGACTGCACTGTATTAAGGAGAGGATGACCGGGGCCATGTATTGCGAGATTTTGGGGAACAACCTCCTTCCCTCAGTAAGACCATTGAAGATGGGTCGAGGCTGGGTCTTCCAACATGACAATGACCTGAAGTACACAGCCAGGATAACCAAGGAGTGGCTCTGTAAGAAGCATATCAAGGTTCTGGCGTGGCCTAGCCAGTCTCCAGACCTAAACCCAATAGAGAATCTTTGGAGGGAGCTCAAACTGAGAGAGAAGATCTGTGTGGAGGAGTGGGCCAAAATCCCTCCTGCAGTGTGTGCAAACCTGGTGAAAAACTACAGGAAACGTTTGACCTCTGTAATTGCAAACAAAGGCTACTGTACCAAATATTAACATTGATTTTCTCAGGTGTTCAAATACTTATTTGCAGCTGTATCATACAAATAAATAGTTAAAAAATCATACATTGTGATTTCTGGATTTTTTTTTTTAGATTATGTCTCTCACAGTGGACATGCACCTACAATGACAATTTCAGACCCATCGATGATTTCTAAGTGGGAGAACTAGCAAAATAGCAGGGTGTTCAAATACTTATTTTCCTCACTATAGCTCCAGCAGCTGGTTAAATTGTGCACTTATTAGGTGAAACACTTACTAGATATATTGGCACAAAAGTTTGCATAGACATGGTTCCCAGATTATGTATCCTGAGGACTTTGGGGATCCCATGACTTTTCCTCTAATTGCTTGCAATATTGAAAAGATTCATCAGAGCTTCTGATGTGACAACAACAAACAAAAAAGCAAACACTAAGTGGTTAAAATATGTTGATAGGTGAAGACAACACGTTTCTAACTCAGTGCTGTTTCTTTGGCAACTGATGGATAATACGGAAAGTGGAGGGAAAATAGGGGGCAAACATACAAGCTCACCTGTACTAGAGCACATAATCTGAAGAAGCAACACATACACACAGAAATTATGTCAAGATATAGTATAGTCGGCCATAAGTAAAAAGGAAATAGGAAATCAAAGCAAAATAAAAAAATGTGTCAAAAACAAAAACAGATAAAGTTTGTCATTGACAAAAAAATTCCATTAGACTTATAGAGCAGAACTTGGTGATCTCCACTCTGATTCAAGTTTAATTGTTTGTATAGCCCAGAGTTTTAATTATGTGACTGATGAATGTCCATACTCCGATAAGTGGGGATGAATAGTCCCTAGTTTCCTGGTTAGGTGATCTGTCCACTTTTAGGATAGAAAAACTTCAGTTTAGAGAAAGAGTGATAAAGGAATTTATACTACTTTTAGGTGTGATTTAATTTAAGCACTACCGGATCCATCTGATACAATGTGGAAGATCACACTTAGGCTAATCAAAAGTAAAATAAAACTAACAGTAAAAAAACCATTCTTGCTTATCATATATATATATATATATATATATATATATATATATATATATATATATATATATATATATATATATATATATATATATATATATATATATATATATACATACTTTTAATGAAAACAGATCTAAGACGTGCAGGAAAAACATCATGAGATCGGGCAATCAAACACGCAAATTACAATTAAAATGGCATGAAATCTAGTGACAAATTAAGGATGCGAGCCGCTGTACCAGCTGAACTAAATGTTCCTCCCAGGGCACAATTAAAAATGTTCTAATTTGTATAATTTTGTCCTAAAAGGAGGCCATGGTCCTTCATTTGTCAGCAGAGACTTGAAATTCTGAATGAGGGGTTTGAAAGATTATCGGCTGTCGTAACAAGTATCTACACTTTTTGAAACGTGATTTGCCTCGACAGCTTTTATTGTTAGCTTTGCAGTCAGTCTTATTGATGCCATGAAGGGTACTCAGTTTAAATTTAAATTTCACTTGTTGTGTTTTGACATTCTCCCAGTATTTGAATGAATGCCATTACACCATAAAGCCTCTCTGTAGCCCTGAAGTCCTCTCCTATGTATTCTGCACTCTCAGATCTCCTCAGACAATTGTCTCCAGCCCTTTAAGCCTTGATCTCTGTGTAAGCATGTGCTTAGGCAAGATGGCCTTCTGCACTAATTGAAGTCAATGACACAGGCTGCAGGGGCGCGTGAACAAACTGCGTCTCCATGGAAACATGCTGGCAAGTGTGTCCACTGAGGAGCCTGCAGGGCTACATTGGAATTGCTGTGTACACCAATCTGAAGCCAATCACCAAGAGGAGGAGGGGGAGGAAATCAGCCAGGGACACAGAGAGGGACTTTTAACTGTGATAAGTTATCCAGGGCGCTGCGCAGCGGCTTTAGGTTGACACTTGGTCTATTTATTCTTTTGTCTCAGCCAAGTGCTGCTATGCCTCAGCGTATGTGGAACAAGACATCAAGACATCCCAACATGCGAGGGACCCATAATTAATATCAAATATGGCATGTATAGGAGAAAGAGAAAAACAATCAGGAGAGAATAGCCTGAAAAACTGACAGAGTGGCACATTTTGTAGCAAATGTGGCAAAAGCTTCGATGAACACTGAGTAGACAAACAGAAAACTTCTTCCAAGTCTTGTAGCAAGTCTTTTTAGGAACTAACTAAGCAGACAAATGTTGTTGCCATTGTTCACAAACCGCACTAAAACATGCATACACTTTATGATAATTTGACTTTTATATCCATGACCATCACACAAGAAGAATTTTCTTGGGTTGTAATAAATACACCCACACCTTGTGATCACTCCTGTACATGTGAAGCACAATGTGCTTATTTAGCTTCACATTCAATAAATAATGATAAAAAGAGATGGACTGGTCTAGTGAAATACAGAAAAAAAATAAAAAATTATTCACCCTAATACTGTAAATCAAGCACGGATGGACCTGATGCATTAATGCCCAAATATTCTCCCACCTTCCCCATTTTCAACTTGACAGCCACTAAACCGAAACAAATCCAGCTCTAACAAGTTCAAACTTAAAAAAAAAAAAATACAGTTATCACATGTTTAATATTATGCCAATGTCATGAAATGCTGCAAAGAAAAAGTGATCAAAACAGGAGGATTTTTTTTATGTAGCGTCTGTTAAAGACTTTTTAAGTTGAGACAAGTTTGCCAAAGCAGTTAAAATACTCACATTAAGGTAGTAAGTTAAAGTTAGAATAACAGCATTGCAGATGGTGAATGCCAACGTTTTTCAGCTTCTCTCCTGCCTGTTGTGCAGTGACACTGATCCCACACAAAGACACATATGCTGTGGCCTCCGCACTGCACTGCATCCCAAAAGATCTGCCCTGTACTGTATGCACAAATGTGTTCACTCACTGTATGTCAGCTTTTCATTTGTATGAGAATTCATGAATTCATTTTGTCTTATGTTACTTTAAAAATAACATCTCTGATCTTTTGAGATGTTGTGGGCGGAGGTTGCTCTAACTGAGTTACCATGGAAACAGTGGCCATCAAGCTACCATTTCACTTTCTACATCTAGATAGAAGAAAGGGTGTAATGAACATTTACCCACCCCCACCCTGCTCTTTTCCATCTATATGTGATTTAAGATGGTGGGGATTTGTGGGTGGATTAATGCTTGATTGGATAAGGGGAATAAATATGGCTCAGCTGCACATACGTCACTCATACAAGTACTGTATATAAAGACACATATATACAAAGATCCCTCTCTCCTGTATATCATCATGAGTCTGCTTCAGTTAATGATCACCCTGCTGGATCTGTATCCCCAGCCTTCTGTAACTCTTCCACATGCATCATAACAACTCCGACACGGCTGGCTGAGAGGCTGCAGGGTTTTATCTACATAAACAAAAACTCCAGACACGATGAATCATAAAGAGCCAGGGGGGATACAAACATCCCTACTTCATATGATACATGCAGCAAAGAAAAGACGTAGTAGTAGCTGGTCACATTGCTCTGAAAATACTGCAGTAATGATACTTCCGTCAACGACAACTGCAAGAGAAATGCAGAAATGAGGTCACCATTACTGACTCACATCTTGCATCAGTGGTGGAAAGTAACTAAACAGACGTACAGTACTCAAGTATTGCACTACAATTTTCAGTTATTGGTATTTCAATTTTATGCTACTTTGTACTTCTACTCCACTACATTTCAGAGGAAAAATACTGAACGTTTTACTCCATTATATTTATTTTACAGCTGGAGGTTAGCTTTTACATTCTTGCAAGCTTTTACATTAAAAAAACATAAGGTTATTATATATAACGTGTAATATTATATATAATGTGTAGCTTAAGAATCGACCGGTGGTTTCCAATCTTTTTGGCTTGTGACCACTTACAAAAAGAAGTGTCTAATTGGGGCTTCTTGTCCTGTTTCAGATGTCAATTAGTTGTTAGCAGTCATCTTAACCTGTTAGATGGTTTCATTTAAATAAGTGCTCAAAGGCCAGAGAGGTAAAATTATCCAATATTTTAAAAAAAAATAAAAAAAGCAAAGAAAAAGAGGATCAGATTTCATTTGTGACCCTTTGGGGGGGCAGTGTCTATTAAGTTGGATGTCACTGGATTGAGCTACCTAATCTTTTGTAAAGTAAAGCTAGCTTCACCTCGACCAGCTCCAACAGTAAAATGCATCAGTATTAATCTAATATGTATGTTGTTGTGTTTACATCTTGTTTCTGTGGCCAAACATAATCAGTTATCTCAGTACAGGATCTGAATACTTCTTCCACTCCTGTCCCTCATAATCAGAGCTGAGCAGAGCTTTAAGTTGGTTGAATGAAAGACTTTTTAAAAGAACAGAAAAGAAAGAAAGCTTTCATGCTTGTTTGAATGCATGTACTTATGTCCAGTACCATGAACAAGCATGAGGCAAAAAGGAAAAACTGTATTCTGAAGAAAAAGAGAGAGTAAAGCATAGATAAAATAATAAATAAAGGAAGGGGAGTCCAGTAGAGAAAACTAGATCTGCTGCCGTGTGGGGAAAGTCTCTGACAGGCCTGCAGCTTGTTGTGATGGCGTGTCCCGGTGCAGAAACAGCTGAAACCGTCAGGGTGAAACTATGTTTGACAGGAGCAAACCGTCTAAGAGGGGCCAACACGACCTGCCATTACCACTACAGGGGGGCTGCAAAGCCTGAGGTGAGAAATAGTTGAGAGAAAACACACACACACACACACACACACACACACACACACACACACACACACACACACACACACACACACACACACACACACACACACACACACACACACACACACACACACACACACACACACACACACACACAGATGGAGGTACACTGAAAAACACACCAGGATGCCTGTGCGGGTATACCCACACACACATTCATGCATACACTGCAGGGACACAGTGGCAAGTTCATATCAGTGCTGCTGTGCCCTCTGCACACAGAGAGGCTGCCAACTCACTCTGACCCATCTTTATTCAGTTATGATAATGCAGTGTCACGCAGGTACAGATTAGGTTACGGTGTCTGAAGGGAAAGCTTAAATAGGATGAGAGCTCTCAAACCGGGAATGTTACTTTGGAGAAGGTGCTGTCTGCTGTGATTTGGAGATGCTTAAGACTACAGTACTAGGTTATATGTAAGAGTCATACAGAACTGCATCTTTGGGTTCTAATCTGCGCCATGAAATGATCAACTTCTTCTCTGGGGACTACCAACGTTAAACTTCACAACCACACTCCTGCTCTCCCTCTGACAGATTAGATAGAAACTCAGCCAAAGGCGGGAGTCTGGCACAACCACTTCCGATTGGCCAAAGTTTCCGTTAACCCTTTCCTTGACTGGGTTAATTTACAGGTGCGTAGCATCGGCGTCAGCCACACAGGACATTAAACCTGTTTCAAGCCCTTTGAACCTTAATTGTTTGTAAAAGTTCGCAAACTTTTACTTGAAGCACTAATATTAATAAAAAGGGTATTAAATCGTCAATGTAACACAGACAAATGCAATGTGACTGACACTTTGCAGTCTTTGATTCTCCGTGGAAAAACATTGCAAAATGTCTTACATCCTTTGTTTGAACAGCAGGAGACATTGACAAGCTGCAAGGCGCCGATAAAAGTGTTTCTCTTTTTTTGTTATTGGAAAAAGGAAGTTTTCAGAGGTTTCACAAGTACCGTACATTTCAGTGTAACTGTCAGATACACAATATCCAGAACTGAATAGGGGAGAGGTTAAGGCATGTTTTTCATCATATTACAATATAGTGTGCGAGTGGGTGCACTTATGTGTTATGGGAAAGAGTCGTGGAGGGAGGAAGGAGAAGTGGATGTGACATGATTTACAATGAGATCATTAACCTTGAGAAACAGAATCGCCTTTGCAACAAAAACACTATATCTGAGAGAGACACCTTGCAAGAACAATACCTTGTGCACACACACACACGATACACTAGTGATTCCTCAGAAAAACACAAGCAGGCGAGGAGGAAGGAAGCAAGCGTGTGCATACACATTCGCAATGTGATTCTTAAAATAAGACATTAGCTCTGTCCCAAATACTACACACTAAGTCTAAGCAAGTTTTGAGTGTGTAGTGTGTTCACACTGGAAAAGTGGTAGAAAGAAGTATATAAAAAAAGTCAGTTTGCATACTAAAACTGATTTCTGATGGACAACATCGTCCCACAATGCAGTGCAAAAAATAAATTGGCAGCAACTTTAATTGGTGTTGTGTTCAGGTGAATTCGTGGCGTATTGCTTAACGTAGCATTTCATTGTTATTTTAACAGTGCATTAGTAAAATGCGCGTAGGCATATGCACAGTGCGCACACACCAAGCTTGTCTCACACACAAACACACACACACACACACACACACACACACACACACACACACACACACACAGAAGCGCAGCAGCACACAAACATGCAAAAGATTACAAATAAAAATAGGTAGAAACGAGCCTGGCTTTTAAAGGGAATGAGAGATGACACGGATTGGATTATTGCATGTTACGATCAAAACACACGTATGAATTAATAAACTAAGTATTAAGTACTAAGTACTACCACTAAGTACTACCATTTTCAACCATGTGCCTGGCGCACGGACCCTTTTTTCCGCTGTCAAACTAGCAAAAGTGGATTTCGACACGCCCTAAATGCACCTGCACTTCACGCCGTGCGCTTAATTAGATCGTTAAAATAGGGCACAAGTAGGCTAGCAGCTCTGTAAAGCTGTTCTTATACACGTTATATAGATGTTTTTGTACGTATAGAGATGGGAAAGATCCCCATGTCAACAGCTTATTAAAAAGGCACAATGAGTAGGATTTTTCTAAAAAACAATGTATAAGAATAATCTCTCTCAATCAATACTTACGACTCACTAAGTGTGTGGTGGGGTCTAATCTGCAGAGACCCTGCCCTCTGCCTGCATTTTCTAATTTTACTGTGTTTGGGACGTTTCTGGGCAACAACTTCTATAAAGATGTAGCAACAATGTTCCAGATCGCAGGCACGCATCCAAGAGGAAGCTAAGAAAATGGCAGACACAGCGGAAAAAACCCTAAATATATAGCTAAGCTTGTTCTAAAACCAGACTGAATCTGGGATTGGCTTTCACATGCTGACGAGCCCCGTAACCCTTGTTGAGCCGGGGAGGAGGGGCCAACTTTGAATGTTGTGTTTTCAAACCGCAACTGACCAATCCTACTCATTATGTTTTTAAGTGCCTAAGTCAGATATATCAGAGCCTTTCGAAACTCATAACTGCGATAACTCCGATACAACATAAACGTAGCCATTTGTCACAACGGTGCCTTCAGCCACATGCTAACTAACATGAGCATGCTACTGTAACATGCTCACAATGATATTTATGCTAATGTTAAACAGGCAAAAATGTGCTTATCAGCACCAAACAAAAAGTACAGCAGAGGCTGATGGGAATGTCAATAGTTTTGCAGATATTTGGCCATAAACAAATTAAAATTTGTGAGGACAAAAAGGATCACACACTGTAATATATTGCAGATACAGTACATTAATCAGCACATACTCTGAGTTATCACACAATCCTTATTTATTTATCAATGATCTTAAATCCATTCTATTATAAATCTTAAAATGCTGTAATCTGCTGTAAAATATGTAAATGCTATTTCAATAAAACATTTGTCCACAATCATTTAAGACAAAGAGTGAAAGCTTCCCTTTGACAAATCCAGCAGTAAACATCTACAATCACACACTCTAGATACAAATGGAAAAAAACAAAAAAACATTCATCAACTGGCACGAAGGCTCAAGGGATACAGACCAACAAAAAGCCCTTTTAAAAGTGCATTTTACAGCAGTCCTTCTGCAATGCTTTTAAATAGAAACTCCTATTCAAGAACAAATAAATAGACAAATGTTTCCAATATATTTGGCAATATATCACTCTTCTTACTTGAATATGTATAAAACGTTTCATTTTTCCTAATCTTCTTCCTTGTGTCATGTTATAATTTACAAAAGGTTTGAAAATAGTCTTTGTTGAATAGCAAAGCAATGTTTCAGTATATTTAAGTCAGTATAATCAAATGGTGTGAATGGAGTGAAGACACAATTGAGAAATAAAAGTCAATTTCAACATTAAAGCCTTTAAATTAAAGTCCATATAAGACAAGTATAAAAGGGATTTTTGGACTTGTGTTATTTGAAGGCTGTACGGAGATTCATATTTTTGTTTGACACACTGCACAACGTATTTAGAACATCACACAGCAACAGTAAACAACTGTATTGAAGAACATCAAAATCATCTAAAGGCTTTATGCATGTAGGGAGAAAATGTCATTACAACTCCTCTCTTCACTAAATCTCATGCAAATCATCACTATTTGACAAAACATGAGTGACGATTCAAATTTAAGTAAAAACTAAATATTCAAAGCACTGAAACTTAGATTTCAAAAGGTGCTCCCTCTTATTACCCTCGAGGGTTAAGTCAGGGAAACCTGCATGTTCTTAGTGTTTGCATGCATAGACATTTTTAACTGCAATCATCAGAAACTCTGATTTAAAGCATGTTTCCGCAGAAATCCTACTTCTTCCTGTTCTGCTTTATCATGATTGAAACACAACAATTCCATTGCTTGTAATTTATGACAGTTGAAAAGGCAATGATTTTGAAGATACAGTACTGACTGTGAAATGAGCATGAACTTTGAAACAGATTACAGTACATGCATTGGACACCAATAGTTTCTCCACCAATAACAGCATGAGCTCAACACGCCAATTTAAAGAGTTAGTAACATTCAATGGTAACTAATGTGCTAATGGTACATTTAAGCATGTAAAACAAATCCAGTTAAGGTAAGAGTTAAATTAGAGTTATATTTTCACTTTAAGTAGTCGTTTTCAACATAAGTCTCCTCATTTCCTCCCATTTTCTCTCCCATTTGTGTAATATTTCCATTGTTGAAAAATATGACAATAGATCCTGTGCAACGATGTATTTTGTCAAAGATTTAGCTAAACCGTTTGTAGAGTGGTAGCCCTCCCTTTAATATCTCTGGGTGTATTAGGCCATTGTGGGTAATGTTACTAATCAATAATCAGGACATGATTCATGGCAATACTGTTTCTTTTTGTTGCTTCAATGTGATCATTTGTCACATTTAATTTCCTAGATCAAAAACAAAAACAGACATTTCTGTCTGGTTCTTTTAAACATTTTCTCACTTCAAATCTCTGGTAAATTTATTAAATCATGATGACTATTGATATCACACCATATACATACCGATCCATATCTCCCACTCCTAGCTGGGAATATACTTTGTTTTTTTGTCTCTGTGCAGAGAACACATTAATCCCATTTTCAAAAGATAGTAGTAGTACTTACTTTGAGATGAGGCAAATAATGGGAACAAACCGTGATTTATCAATCAATTGCACTTCATGCCAAAGAAAATAAATACAGCTTTAGTTCTGCAAGGATGCAGTAACAAAAGCTGACTACATGAGCTACATCTAAAGGTGCTGAGAAACCTGTATGTGCACACATACCAAGTTCTTCACATTCAAATATGCAACAATCCTCCAGTCATCTCGGAGTGAAGTTTGATACCCTTAATGCTACATTTAAACTATGTCAGTCTTTTATAAAAGGTAGTGCATGCTCACATTCAATAGTGTAACATTGTTTTACTTCATTGTTTTCAGCCTCTCATGATCCAAACTTATGATTTGTTACAGGAGGAACACACCGCACGGTGTGTTCCTCCTGTACACACACACACACACACACACACACACACACGCGTAGAAATATGCGTCCGGTATGAATGGCCAGGCACACGATCAGGCACGTCTCTACGCTACGCGACACTAAAGCGTGCCGTGTGTTACAACATCTCATGATCAACCTGCAAGTTGAGAGAGATGTTTTTTAAATTCTGTAACCTTTCATTGAGGTTGGTGAACGTCAGTAGACTCCAAACCAGTCGCCTTGAAATTATGAGCTTAAAGACCCTTAATGTTTCAAAAGTCAGTTTCACACCTGTTTCTCATCATTGCGGTCATGTTCAGAGGAGGTCAGTTCCATCGCAGACCACAGGCTTGTCTAGACTCAGATGATACAACACTTTCTTTGAGATGAACCTAATTAACAGGAAAAACAGATAAATGTTTACTCAATGTTTGCTTCTTCCTGTCTAGTTTTGAAGTCTATGCAAACATTTTAGCAATTGTAGCAAACACACAAAGCCCTCATATGAAACAAAGAATTATTGAATTACAGCACACAGTGACTGACCTGGAGAAAGAGTTGTCAAAGATTAGTGTGTATTCTCCAGCGTTTCTGACTTTCAGTTCCCCCTGGATTGTCTCTTTGTGAGAGTTACAGCGAGTCAGTGGGATCAAGACCTGTGGAGAGCAAAGGATTGAAATCCTGTTTGACATGTACAACCACAGCAGGGAAATATATTTTTGCATATAGTGGGTACAGACACCCTAAAAAGGGTGATAGAATGACAAGAGAATGCGGGGATGGGAATCAATAGCATTTTATCGAATCTGAAGCCAGTTGAGAATCCGCTTATCAAATCTTTTTTAGGTAGTTTGTTTGGTTGGGACTGTACTGTTTTTATTGTACTCAGAATCATACTTAAACCGCAAAAAGTCTACTGGGCTTTCACCACATATTTAGTCACTGCTCTGTGACATTCATGAACCCTGTCCTGACTAATTTTTCCTTTTTCTGTGAGGGAAAATGGCATTTGCTCCTCACTGGGGGGCTGTGCTACAGCTGCAGAAATAAAACCAACAGCAAATATCATTCAGTAAATATTAACTAAATACATCTGAAGAGGAACACGTTGTTGCACTGCTACAGGTCACAGAATCTGATGGGTCACGACAGTAGGCTGAGAGCGGAGCACTCATTATCCTCAAGTTATCAAACATGACACGAGTTCCCACATGATGGATGGTAGATAAATATTTAAGCAAGGGACTTAAATCCTCCCGCAAATAGTGCATTTTGCAGTTGTTTGGTTGACTTTTAGGGCTACACGATATAAGGAAAATATGCGATAACGTTGAATACTGCAATAACCATATCACTTGCAATAAATGAACAGATATTAATGTGTACCCAGCTCTGCATTTATGCTGCTTTCAGTATTCTGTTAAAATACAACAAATTGCTTGTTGAATTTAAAAGACAACATTCTTTTATTGAACAAATTGAACATTGAATTGAAAATAAAAGGCATGACTAAAAAAAAAGAATAACAGTTACATTTTAGTGCAGTTTTCTACTGATATTTTCGCTCAACACACACAAATCTCTGAGTGTCTTCGCGATATGTCGCAGCCTTTCGCAATGTGTATATTGTGCCAGTTGATATCGCAATGATGGAAAAAAAAAAAAACAACAATGATATATTGTGCTGCCCAATTGACTTTGGTGAAGTGTATCCACACATTATACTGGTGTCTCACCTTGGCCTGCTCTAGTGGAGTCTCTGTACTCTCCCTGTAGACCACACTGAAGTAAATGCTCTTGGGTTCAGAAGTGAACGTCCAGAAGACAGTAGGACCAGGAGCACTCATGGTGATGGGGATGGTGCTGTAACAGCTGGACTTGATGAAGAGCTCTCGGGAGCTGTCCCCAAACCCTGACATGTCATTCACTGTGAAGTGGACGGAGAGTCTACAGCAGAGGGAATAAAAACAGAATACAAGAAAGTTCACAATATTGTCATATAGTTTTTGTATATTTGTGTATTATGTGAAAAAAAAAAAAAAAAAGGATCAAAATCAATGCAGCAGACACACAATCTTTTTTTATATAACATGCATTATTTTTCTTCCTTGTCAAAACCTGGTGCCTACATTACCTACAATGCATCTTGACCACTGACAGTTTGGTTGGAGATTCAGGTGCGTTATGCTAGTAGTGGCTTATGTAGCTTTGTGTCTTAGCCTCAAGCAGAAATAAGTAGCGGACCTCTCCAGTCGCCTCTCCGTCAGCTCTGAAAAATTTATGCTGCATTGTCTATTTTACAAAAATTAGTTTAGCTTTTTGTGGTTGACACTGGATGGTGGTGACATGTGCAATCTGATTGATTGATTGATTGATTGACTGATTAAATGATTGATTGATGATTGACTACAGAGGTCTGGTTACCTCACTTATTTTGAACTCCGCACCCAAAGATTTTTGACATTTTCAAACTTGTAGTCTTCAGCCCCAACCCACGCTATTAATTCATCAAATTTTACACAACTCCCTCTGGAGCCACAAAAGGCGTAATCAACTTTGTTCACATATGCAATAGTACTCCCAAAGTCCTGTAAACAGACTTACAGACTAAAAAGTCACAATATATTTTAGTTTTGGGGATAGGATTTAACGCTTTGCTCAACGGCACTTTAAAGAGTCAGGCAACAAAAGAAACCTCAAACTTTCTCCACACTCACTACGTAAACAAACCTGCTTCAAATTACAATAAAAGTGAACCAAAAGTCCCACAACACATACCAAGTAACATTTAGGAAAGTGGTCCATGCCACACATGAATTAGCTTCATGTTTCACTTCCCATTTTAATTTGATTTTACTAGAAAAAAAAAACATCATGAAGCATCCACGTGTAAACACAACTTTTCCACTTTAACTGCATGTGAAACTCACGTGAGGTCTCCAGACTTTAGCAGACAGATCTCTGCATCCTGTACTGCAGCACTGAGGTCCTCCGTATCTTCTGATGTTAGGTCTCCTGCACTGGCACTGCTGTTTCTAGAAAGAGTGACAGATATTTTATATTTATACATAATTTTTATCAATATGTGGGAAATTATTTTCACTTACAATAAGTGCCAAAATATCTAATTACATCCACTCTTATTCAAAGTTGTACAAATAACAAAAAGTTAATCAAGAAAACATTACAGTATCAAGGCAAACAAAATTAGTCTTTGATGTGGATCACACAGTACACATACAATAAAAACACATACACATGGCCTTGAAAAAAATAAAGTATACACATAGTACGGCTGTAGAGGAAATGCCAAAGTGCAAATACGTGCATGATTAATTTTTTAGGTTACGTATGTAGAAAACTGCTAAAGCTGAAAAGAGAATGTAACTGAATTATGACTTCAATTTCCAGTTAATGTTCATTAATTTTTTAAGATCATGGTCTTGAATTTCTATTCACTGCTGTTAATATTTCCAGTTTTCTGAATGTTATGGCGTGCATACATGTTGTAAATAGAAAATAGGTTTCTGTGGTTGGTATTAAAATCTCATTCCTGGTTTACTGGCTCAAATTAACATGTGAAATGAACATTTTAGATTTAGTACTTAATGTATTGATTTTGGTAAAGCCTATGATACCATGTGTGGTTGTCCGACGAGAGTCATCTGACAGTCAACTTAGAGTTAACATTAAAAGGGCCATTGTTTTGAGAACAGGCGAAAAAGACATTGTTCTGACATTTAAGACACTCTGAAAGTAAGGAGAGAACACCAGTTCCAGGTCTTCCCTCCATGCTGCATGAAGTTACCAGATTGGATTCATCACATCATCGACTGTAATCTTTTGTTAGAAAAATGTCTTCGACACTCTCTGTGCCACAGTCTCAATTCCCCGTGAGTGAACACGTGAGATACTTACAGTTGTGCTGCCCCCTGCTGCCCGTGTCCAGGAGA
Organism: Perca flavescens; assembly: GCF_004354835.1. Lineage (NCBI taxonomy): Eukaryota > Metazoa > Chordata > Actinopteri > Perciformes > Percidae > Perca > Perca flavescens. Next base: position 17,861,623 of record NC_041342.1, read on the forward strand.
GCAGGCAGTGGCAAAAGAGAGGGAGTCACTGTCATAGACCCCACTCACTTCCTCCTCTGAAATGATGTCAAAAACACCATCATCCAACTTGTCACCTTCAACTGCTCCTAGAAAATAAACATCAGCTCCATGTTCATTATTGCATTTTATACTCTGTTCTTACTGTACGGTGTATGCTGTTGCTAATAGCCCCCCAATCTAAAGCAAGTGTGCATTTACCTCAGCATTTGACACAGTACTTCAGTGTGTGTGTGTGTGTGTGTGTGTGTGTGTGTGTGTGTGTGTGTGTGTGTTTTGTTACCTAAAACACTCGTCATTGCTCTTCCAGCATGCAGCAAACGACTGAAAGGTGTCCCTGGTGTGCTGTTAGTCACTTCCTCCTGTGGGTGACGCTCAACTACTGCACTGTGCTGGTTGTAACAGTCCCTGCAGCAGCGCTCTCTGGGGCCACCCTGCTGGGTGCTCACTGTGTTACTGCAGCAGTAGTAGCAGAAGGGACGCCCACACAGTCTGGGAACAGACATATCATAAGTGAGATTGAGTAAAAATTGCTTATCATTTTGAAATGTAGAATATTTTACTGTAGAGAGGAATGTATAGGTAAGTAGGCAAAGCTTTGAGAGCATGTTTCAAATCAATTCCTACAAAGATTTTTGTAAAGAGACATGAAATAAAACAATATGTAAAACACAGACTGCTACAATTACTTTTTTAACCATTTCTGAGATTTTGCATAAAGTTGCTCCAAAGTTTAGACATCACAACAGAAAAAGCACAATTCACCTTAAGTTTTCAGCTTTGATCTTTGAATTGTCAACGTATCTAAGGGGGCTTTCACACCTGTCTCATTTAGTTTGGTTGAATCGCACCGAAGTGAAGTAGAGTTTTCCCCCTTGGTGAGATTCGTTTGGGCAGGTGTGAATGCAGCAATCACACTCGGATGCAGACCAAAAGCGGACCAAACAAGCGTAGCGAGACCTCCTTGAAGAGGTGGTCTTGGTACGCTTTGAATCAAACTCTGGAATGCAGATGCAATTCCAGTACCTTCTTTACTCAAATACATTGACACTACATGGAGTGAGACTGACTTTTATAAATGCACCACATTTTCTGGATATGGAGCCAGAAACTGACATTTGTACTGTTATTGTGGTTTGATAACTACCACTGAATTGGCTATCTGTCTTCACTATTTGGTTACAGCTGGTAAGTCTAAATGTGAAGTGAAATATGGAAATGAAATGTTATTGTTCCTGTGACATTTCACTATTTTGACCGAAACAATCACAAAGAGAATTTTCATTTCGGTGGCAGATGATGAATTTATTTACTTTTGAGTGAAATGTTTTAAGCAAGTTTTGTGTATAAATGTTACATACTGTACATGTGTTGTGAATAAATTGATGTGGTAATTGCTCCTAATGTTTTTTAGAACTACATTACTTTAGCAATTGAGAAAAACTGTCATTACACTACTAGTTTAAAAGTAGTACCATTGACATTAGCTTTATTGGTTGACCTAGTGATATATAATAGATATAGTATATTTGTTTAATATACAGTAGGGGTGGTACGGTTCACAAAACCCACGGTTCGGTTTGTATCACGGTTTTAGGGTCACGGTTTTCGGTTCTGTACGGTTCTTGTTATTTTTTCTTTTAATCTTTAACACTCCAGAAATATACTTTAGCATACGGTATATAGCTTAATTATCCACAATGTAGGATACAGTATTAAATAATTATATAGTTATATCATGTAGCCTAATCATGCACAAACTGAATTTGACTTGACTTTAAGCACATTATTAAGACCATCTCTGAGGAAAGCTAGATACAGCAAGAGGGAAGACATTGTCGTGATTTCAACAAGCTTTAAATTTATTTGGCAAAAAAAAGGAGAATGTGTATTGCCATCTACAGGAACTTATGTGCCTTTTTTTTGCACATGAAGATTGAAATATTACAGAATATCAATTGAAATAACTTGCATTTATCAAACTGCCAACTTCAGTGTAGCTCTTACAAAAATGTATCCTTTAAAAGAAAAAGAGAGGAACTCTTAAAGCTCCGTCTTTTGAATAAGTCAGAATACGTTAAACATAAAAACAGTTTACATTGTTAGTTCATTTCCTATCCTGGGCTGGGACACACATACGGTTTGATAAAGTAGTTATTGGACTTATCATTGCACTTACAATAACGACCGTAGCTGTCAGGCCCTCCTGTATAGGCTACGTCTCCTCTCCGTTTTTTCCTGCATCCACCGTGTGTGCGCGTGTGCGTGTGTGTGAGTCGCGGGGAGAACTGAGCAGCCCCACCCGCTGCAGAGACCCGACAGGATCTAAACTGCAGCCGCTTCAGCGAGTGAAAAAACGTTACAGCGTACATTGATGTTAAAATGTATACAGGTTGGCATGACAGCCTGAAATGTTTTGCACGGTCTTTCGCTGTACGTTTTGTTGCTAACTTGTTAACATCTCTTCTTTCGCACAAAAGAGAAAAACACTGACACATACGGGGCACCTGACGGGCACAAGGCCACATTGCGCATGCATCGAACCGTGCAGCACACACACGTTCCGAACCGAGACAAGCGGACCGAACGGTTCGGATGTTTTTTCATGAACCGTACCACCCCTAATATACAGAGGACCATCTGACCTGCAGTTGTACTTGCGGAGCCACCAGCTGAACTGACTGTGACAGCCCAGACAGTAGTTGACGTCCCTCTCAGTCTCCTCATCCCGCAGTTTCTGCTCAAACTCCAGGGCATCTGTCTTCTGCCACAGTGCATCTTTCTCCCTGCAGAGAGCTCCATCAATCACATTTGTATATGCACTAGGGTGCACTGCAAGCATGTTAAGCAATGGTGGATCAGAGTAAATCTGTATGTTTATACCTGATGAGTTCTACAAGCCTTTCTTCCAAATTGATTTTGGTGCGGTAAAGATCATCGAGTTCAGCGGCTGTCCTAAGATCAAAGCTTTGTTTGTCCTGTGTGACTCTCCGTAGATTTTCACTCATCTCCTGACAGGTCTGCTGAGCCACTGCTAGAGCATCCTTAGACCTGCATACACACATACACCCATACATACATAGACAGGCTGATTCAGGATATGTCCCAAACAAACCAAACCATTGTTCAGAACAAGTAGATCAAATTCCTAGATAAGGCGTGCTAAATGAAAAATAAACATTCTGATCTAAACACACAGGATTAAAAACATTTTTCACAGAGCTCTAATTCAGTCCAGAATGTGTGATTATGAATACAGTATCTCACCTTGATAGATTCCCTTTCAGATGGATCATCTCATCTTCTTTCTGCTGGATGAGATTTTCAGAATCGGCCATCTGGATGTTTTTCTCCTCAATCTGTTGGCAATATCTCTGATTCTCAGCCTGCAATCAGTAAAGCAAAAGCAATACATTATTTTATTATTATGCTTGTGACCATAGTGTTATGATTACTTCATATGCAGAAATATAAAACTGGATTTTCTTTTTTTTTTTTATTTAACAATCCTAGACTCACAAATACACAGAGCTGCACATATATGCCTTTTGTTATCATATTGCAGTGTTGAAAAGTTAGTTTAACAGCTTCATTTCCTTGCCTAAAACTACCTCCACTGCCATAATATAAAACATCGCTGGGCTGCTTTAGTGATTAGACAGGGGCCAGATTAACATGCTAATGATAAAGAACCAAACTTTTAAGCAGATCTAGAATGAGTATATCCTCTCACCTCTAGCTTTTTGTATTTGTTCTCCAGGTCAACCACTTTCTCCTGCTCCGTCGTCAGCTGTAATTTCACTTCCTGTAACTCTTGATTCACAGTCTGGATGATAATGCATACCACAAATTCATCAATTGATGACTCAGCAAATATGGTAAAAATGTAGGTATTACAGTAGCTCCGCTGATGTTACCCAACATAAAACAATCAAGCAGTATGTTTACGTGCACATTAGTAAACCAGGGTACTCTTGAGAAATCATTTTACGCAGAGAGGACAGGCTAGCTACACTGTAGTAAGCAGGGAATTGTAAATCCGTGTGTACATGCACAACACAAAAGCTTTTCCTCACAGCAGAAATGAGCTTGAATTTTGTTGTTCAGCATTGTTAATGTTAATACATTAAAGCATGCTACATTTCTTTAGCTAAGCTGTTTGGGGCTGACCTGGAGCTGGCTGTCGTAGCTCAGGGCTTGGCTGCTAAACTGGAAGCGGAGTGCCTGGATCTCCTCCTGGCACGTCTCCTGCACAGCTTCAGCTTCCTGCAGCTTACCCTGCAGCTCCTGCTTGGTGGCCAACAAACCCTCGTCATTATGGAGCTGACCGAGGAGCCGTTGATTCTCCCGACTCAGTTGCTCCATGCAAGTATTCAGCCTCTCTGCCTCCTGAGCTGCCTCCTCGTCCAGCTCTTGCAGCCTCGTTGACAAGCCCTCCCAGCGCAGACGAGCCTCTTCATTCTCAGCAGTTAGCATACACACATGCACACCAAGTTCAGCCGTTTCGGTGTTGGCTCTATGGAGAGCCTCCCTGGATTCGCTGTTGTCCAGACACAAGGCTTCATAACCCAGCTTCAGTTTATTGAGCTCCTCTCTGGAGGCAGTCACCTCTGCAGCCAGACCTGCCCGAGCCTGAGCCTCTCCGTCACGCTCCCGCATAAGAGCCTCCTCTCGCTCCCGGGATCGAAGAATCTCATCCACATGCCGGCGATTTAGCTCTTCTACCTGGGCTTTCAGTTGTTCTGCTAAGACACGGAGGTCCTCTCTAGAGGACTCGGTCACCTCCTGCAGTGCCTGAACCTTCATCCTCTCCTCAGTTCCTGCTAGAAGCTGAGCCCTGAGCTCCACCACCTCTTCCTGGAGCCGCTGCACCTCCCTTAGATTGAGCTCCAGTTGAGCCTCAGCGATAACTAGTCTGAACGGGGCCTCTTTGGTTTCCATTGAGGATGTCTGATGCTCATCATGAAGCTTCTGCACTTTTTCATTGCTCTCTGCAGCTCCTTTTTCATTGTGCAGCTCCTCTGTCCTGCTCTCCAGGTCCTCTGCTCTAACTTGCAGACGCCCACATTCAACAGTCTGTTCTTTCAGTTTAGCCTCAGTTTCTTGGAGTTTTTCAAGTAACTCTGCTTGGCTTCTTTGGGACACAATGAGGTTCTGGTCCAACTTTGCAGCTTTGGCAGTGAATAAGTCCAGTTCTTGTTGAGTTGTGGCTAACTGTTTATTTAACGAGGACTGGACCTCAAAAAGCTCTCTGTTCTCATGCTCGAGCTTCTTTAATTGAGCATTAGATACTTCCTTCTGGATAAGCGTCTTCTGGGCCGTCTCCTCCAAATGCAGGTTTTCATCTAGGAGCTTCTTCTCTCGATCTTCCGCACACATCTTTGCAGCCTCAACTCGGCCCTTTAAGTGTTTTTCAGAAGCCCTAAGAGAAGCTAGCTGCTCTAACAAGGCTTCCCTGCTCTCAGTCAGCTCTGTAATGCTCCCTTCACTCTTCGTAACTGATTGGAGTAGCTTAGCGTTTATTTCCATGAGATTGCTGCATTTGGTTTTGTAGTCCTCAATTTTCTCAGAGAAAACAACTTCATTATCAGCAAGTCTCGAGCTCAGATTTTCTTTCTCAACATTTAGCTTCTCCAACTGCTCCTCTAAATTTTTGATTCTCTCTGAACTAACGGCAAGCTCTTTCTCTCTGTTTTTTAGGGCTCTTCTTTGATCCAAGAGCTGGGTCTCCAGTTCCTCATTCTGGCTACTACTCATGCTCCATCTCTGCTCTACCTCTTCCCTCTCCTCATGAAGTCTTTTCCTCAGGTCCTCCGCCTGCCGTTCTCTGCACTCCAGTGATGATTGTAAATCCTGAAGCTGGGCTCTCAAGTTCCCCGTCTCCTTCTCTTTCAAACTCAGCACCCCCTGAATTCGCCTGACTGCACTTTGGAGCTCCTCCAACCGTTTGAGTGCCTCCTCACGTTCGTCATGAGCTCGGGCTGTTACTTCAGCCAGCTTTTCCTCACTGTTCCTCAACTCTTCTTCCCTGAGTTTTAGTTCCTGGGACAAACGCTCAGAGTGCCTGGTCCTGTCCTCAGCCTCTCTTTTCACCTCCAACCTTTCCTCCTCAGTGGTCTTTTGTTTATCCAGGAGCTCCTGGATTTTCCAGGCCGAGTTGCAATAGCTAGCGGTTTGTTGTCCCTTTTCTTTGAGAGCCTCATCCAACTTAGAAAGAAGCTCCATATTTTTGTTCTCAGCAGCTGTGAGTCTGTCGTGAAGTTCACTGTTTATTGCTTCCCTACAGGTTTGAAGGTGATTTGCTCTCTCCTGATTTTCTGTTTCTTGGTTACTTTGGGCTGCAGTAGATACAGAGTGGCTAGAGGACTTCTGAACTGCTAACAGCTGGCCTTGAAGGTCTTTAACCACACCTTTGAGCGCAGTAGCTTCTTTCCCGAACTCCTGAACCTGGATCAGAAGCTCTTGCTGTCTGAGCTCCGACTGGTCGAGCTCAATGCGGAGGTTCTCTGCGATGCTGCAAGGAGACGGTTCCCCCAGTTCCCCTAGTTCACCCAGGAGACTTTGACTCAAGTCTGGGATTGGAAGAAACTCCTGCGCCTGGTTAGTGAATGGGACAACAGAGATTTAAAATTCAAACAGTCACATTTACTAAAATATTTGTGCAGGATTGTCTATCTAGATTATGTATAGAAGTATTTGAGTGCGAGTACCTGTGAGTGTGAGTAGCTGCTAATGAGGCTGTTGATGCTGGAGCAGCGACTGGGAGGCCTCCACAGAGATGCTGGTGAGGCAGTGCCTAATGTTCTCCTTTGACATAGTAAGATACCAAATATTAAAGGTCATTAACACCTGTTTAATAGTAAGACAAACATGACATCAAACTTGACACAAAAGAGGAACTTAAGTTGACGGACACAACTATTTAGGTGGCTCTATAGTAACTTATAATAAGTATCTTTATTTTATGGGTCCCCTATTATTTAACAAGGTTAGAGCACCCTTGGCCCAGGGCAACAGAGTCAGTGGACATATCTTGTGTTGTTGTAGATGTTGCTGCACTGCATTATATTGTAAGATTTAACCAATAATCACAATAATGTGATGCACAACAACACAAGTTAGGCTTTTAAAAAAAAATTGTGTCCGCTGCCTGTAGAGTAACTGCAAATGGATGACAAGTTTTGGCAAAGGTGCTGACGTGAGGAACAGCGATCAACGCTCACACATTGTCGGCACACACCGACTCTCACACACATTTACACACTTATTAAAAAAAAAAAAAAAAGAGCTGTGAACGTGCGGAGTGATCAGATAGTAAATAAGTTTTACTTCAAGTTGTGAAATACCCAATGTCACTTCACCACAATTCTAAATTACTCAACTGGGTGTTTTTTAAGATTACTTAAGGTCTGTCTGTCTGTCTCTGATCAATATCAAAATTATTTCCAACCAAGATGCCAAAAAATGAGAAGATTTTATTGTTTATTTATGACATGCAGAATCAAGTTTGTGTTTTTCTATAACAAAAGGAAACTGGTGATTAAGAAGTTAAAGTAGTAAAAATATAAAGATTAATTGTAGGAATTGGTTACCTTGCAAATTTTGGCCAATCTGCATCAAGGTCGTAACCTCTGGCTGCCACATCAAATTGGATCTGGTTGAGCTCATAAAGATGGTTGATTATGTCAGCAGTGAGGTGAGACTTGAGGAAGGGACTCCGAGCATAATACCAGTCACTGAATAGGAAGAATATAAAAATAAAAAATGAACATAAAACACAATTCTGAAAACAAGGACAAACAAACATGGATATATAACATATATAATAATACTGTCAAAATAGTTCAGTCAGACAACTCACATTTGAAATGTTTATTATAACAGCAGAATATAGTGTTTGGCAGCCAGACTCCGACCTCATCACTCCCTGCAGATAAGTTTACATGAGATATTGGAGAGTAGGGCTGGGTATCGTTAAAAAATGTTCGATACCGGTACCGATACCAATACCCTGACTTCGATACCGGTTCCTGAAAGTTTTTCCTGCATACCTCTATGACATGTAATGTTAGGCAGCCAATCACAAACATTATTAGATCTTGGTAGAAGCATGCTGCATGTTTATTGGGTCATTGAGATTTACTCTTTAGATATTGAATGACAAAGCATTTTCCGATACTCAATTCAGTCTGAGCCTAAAAAGTATTGAATTCGGTACTGTGGGGCTGAAAGAGCAGGCAGTAATAGGTGCAGGGCAGCAGCGGCATTGACAAGGCAGAGATAGGGACATTTTGCATTTTAAATAGTCCGCCATATTAAGAGGGTGTTTGATAAATGATACGGAGAGTGAGTCATGTCACGTGTATATGCAAGCAGTGCAGCTCGAGTTGACGGCCTGAACCAGCTCACCGGCATCGCACCACATATTTAATGTTCATCTGTAGTACCACACACACACACACACACACACACACACACACACACACACACACACACACACACACACACACACACACACACACACACACACACACACACGAAATATAAATATATCATAAAACACTGTCCTGGCTAAATAAAGGTTGAATGAAGCAAAAACTAAATTGACATATGTTTTGATGAACTGCTGAGGAATTTAGACTGGTGTCTGGTTAAACTACGTTGCTGTTGTGTTTTTCTGTGAAAACAGAAATAAGACATAAATCAGGAAGCGAGAATCACACTTCCTAAGACTGGACATTATCATCACACCACAAGGGTGTAAAACCTGAGCTGCTTGGAAACTTAAAAGGGAACAAAAAGTTACAACATTTACAGAGCCTTGCAAAAGTATTTACCCCCTTGGCTTTTTACTTATTTTGTTACATTACAGCCTTTAGTTCAATATATTTTAATCTGAATTTTATGTGATGGATCAGAACACAATAGTCTAAGTTGTTGAAGTGAAATGAGAAAAATGTATACTTAAAACTATTTTTTAGAAATGAAAAACTGAAAATTGGCATGTGCATATGTATTCACCCTCTTTGTTATGAAGCCCATAAAAAGCTCTGGTGCAACCAATTACCTTCAGAAGTCACATAATTAGTGAAATGATGTCCACATGTGTGCAATCAAAGTGTCACATGATCTGTCATTACATATACACACCTTTTTTGAAAGGCCCCAGAGGCTGCAACACCTAAGCAAGACGCACCACTAACCAAACACTGTCATGAAGACCAAGGAACTCTCCTAACAAGTAAGGGACAATGTTGTTGAGAAGTACAAGTCAGGGTTAGGTTATAAACAAATATCCAAATCTTTGATGATACCCAGGAACGCCATCAAATCTATCATAACCAAATGGAAAGAACATGGCACAACAGCAAACCTGCCAAGAGACGGCCGCCCACCAAAACTCACGGACCGGGCAAGGAGGGCATTAATCAAAGAGGCAGCACAGAGACCTAAGGTAACCCTGGAGGAGCTGCAGAGTTCCACAGCAGAGACTGGAGTATCTGTACATAGAATGAAAATAAGCTGTACACTCCACAGAGTTGGGCTTCATGGCAGAGTGGCCAGAAGAAAGCCATTACTTTCAGCAAAAAACAAAATGGCACGTTTTGAGTTTGCGAAAAGGCATGTGGGAGACTCCCAAAATGTATGGAGGAAGGTGCTCTGGTCTGATGAGACTAAAATTGAACTTTTCGGCCATCAAAGAAAACACTATGTCTGGCGCAAACCCAACCCATCACATCACCCAAAGAACACCATCCCCACAGTGAAACGTGGTGGTGGCAGCATCATGCTGTGGGGACTGGGAAACTGGTCAGAGTTGAGGGAAAGATGGATGGTGCCAAATAAAGGGATATTCTTGAGCAAAACCTGTACCACTCTGTGTGTGATTTGAGGCTAGGATGGAGGTTCACCTTCCAGCAGGACAATGACCCCAAACACACTGCTAAAACAACACTTGAATGGTTTAAGGGGAAACCTGTAAATGTGTTTGAATGGCCTAGTCAAAGCCCCGACCTCAATCCAATAGAAAATCTGTGGTCAGACTAGGGCTGGGCGATATGGTTGAAAACTGTATCACGATATAAGTTTTTCATATTGGTTGATATCGATAATTATTGATATTTTTCATGACCTATTTAAAATAAGGACCAGGAGAAAAATATATTAAATTTAAACATTTTTATTTAAAACTTAACCCTGCTCTGATTATAATCCCCTCAATTATAAAAGCAGAAATGTCAACACAACCAAAGAAAACATAATTAAAAATGTAAACGGGTCTAAAATCACAATGAACACTTAACAATTATCTCTTAACATTAAGGTGCAAAATTAACGAATAAGTAAGAAATGCTTAATAAAGTGTCATAAAATAATGCAAAGTGTTAGCTAAATATAAGAAACCTGAGAAGGAACTATTTTCTGCAGGTTTAGTGCTAAGTTGGTAACCTGGCTTCTGGACAGTGCTCAGCACGTCTGCCTTCGTTATTTCTTTGTAGCGTTTAGTAAGGCGCTGATGCAGAGTACCTCTCCATGGCGGTCTGCTGCTTGTGACGTGTTGCAGCTGCAGATGTTGTTGGACGTTGATGGCGAATACGGCTGTGCTCGAAAGTGTGAGCGCGGCTAAAGTGGTAAAAGAAGTTTATGGTATTACCAGTGTTGGTCTGACGACATTGGTCTGACTACGGTCATCCTTATAAAATCCCCAAAACTGCCATACTGACTTTTCCTGTTTTATCAACAATTTCCTCGCTCAATCCGGCACTCACTTTACACTCCACGCCGGTTCCGTTATTGAAGAACACGAGACAGCGATGTGGCGCAACCAAACGTGATACTGTTACATGATTGGCTGTTAGTGTCACTCCCCACGTTGCTAGGTTGCCAGAGAGTGAGGGCCTTTGTTCATGCAACCAAACTTGATTCACAACCTCTGGTTTCTTCTGATGAAGAAAAACAAGTTATCGAACGTTTTATCGACCGCATTTTCTATTGATATTGATTATGTGTCTATCGCGATACATATCGTTATCGTTTTATCGCCCAGCCCTAGGTCAGACCTAAAGATTGCTGTTCACAAGCGCAAACCATCCAACTTGAAGGAGCTGGAGCAGTTTTGCAAGGAGAAATGGGCAAAAATCCCAGGGGTAAGATGTGGCAAGCTCATAGAGACTTATCCAAAGCGACTTGGAGCTGTGATTGCCACAAAAGGTGGCTCTACAAAATATTGACTTTAGGGGGGTGAATAGTTATGCACATTGAATTTTTCTGTTATTTTGTCCAATTTGTTGCATGCTTCACAAAAAAAAAAAAAAAAAAAACATCTTCAAAGTTGTGGGCATGTTCTGTAAATTAAATGATGCAAATCCTCAAACAATCCATGTTGATTTCAGGTTTTGAAGCAACAAAACACGAAAAATGCCGGGGCGAATACTTTTGCGGTGTGTGTCCACTGACCTTGTGACCTTCTGGTTTATAAGACACTGCTGCAGTGTGTCAGCAAGACGCTGGTGAACAAGTGAGTAGCGAATGAAGGCCCTTCCTTTCCCCAGTGATGTCTTCAACTGAGGACACAAAAATACACACTTTAGTGTACTTTAACACTCATACACACATCGACATTACTAAACTGCAATGTGGATTGACCTCAGTAGTCAGTAAATTTATAGTCTAGTTAGTGTCACTTAGCTCACTTATTAACAAACAACCTTCTGAATAATCTCTACTTGAATGTGACATTAAAAATACTAATTTGAAAAAAGGTTGCAACTAATGATTATTTTCATTATTGATTAATGAACTTACTTTTAAAGAAAGTGACTTTTAAAGAAAAAAAATACTGACCGCTGTAAATCCCTAAGGAAACTTAAAACCACATATGTTTTTAGTAGGAAATTAGCATCAATTAGCATACAATGAGAGATTTAACTATGCTTATAAATCAGGACTCCGTAATCCGTCAGTAATTACTTCTCATGGTAGAATACAGCTTACTTATAAAAGTTTTTTTTTTTTGGACTGGAACAATTGCACTGCACTTGAGCCAAACAATCATTCAATTAATTGAACTGAATTAAGGTTGCACGATATTGACAAAATGTGATCTTGCAATATCGATTATGAATATTGCAATATAGATATTAATGAATGATATTTTTATGGGAAAACGCATCAAAATAGATTATTAAATAAAAAGTTTTCTTATAACACAAGGTTTATTTCAACTGACTGGTACAACAGGTCACGTTTTACTGGTTGTACAGTATAAAATATATAAATAAAGAACAGGACACAACTTTTCTTTCACTTTTCGTTCCGTTTTGTTGTCTCTATTTCTTCACTTACACTGTCCCTCTGTCTAAATATGCACACACATGGTACGCTACATAGGGTTTGTCACTTGGCTGACGTGTACTAACGTGCAAGTGGCACGGTAACTGGCCAATTAAATGATGATCATTATAGCGTTTCAAGCGGGCTCTAAATCGAAACTAACTAAGCCACACAGCCAACGGACGGGACGCAGCACTCCACAATATAAACAAAACATTGCATACTTATCGCGACACTTTCGATATAATATTGCGCAACGTGACATCGCGATAACGATATTGAGTCGATATATCATGCACCCCTAAACTGAATTCCAAAATAATATTTTGGTAGTATGTTCTCATGCAATTTTAGCATACAATAATAAAAAGGTGATGGATCTATCGTATCCAAGAAATCGGTGATAACAAAAAGGACAGTGAAGAAAGGTTATTACAGTCTTGACACATCATATTCCCATTTTGTTATTTAACATCAGATTGTGAGTTACTTACTTACTAGAGTACAGCTGAAACCAGTAGTCGATTAAACGATCATACAATTGGCAGAGAATAAGTTGGCAACTATTTAAATAATTAATTCATAGTCAACAAATGTTTAAGAAAAAAAAAAAAAAAGACAAAACTTAGCTGGTTCCATAGTAAATCAAATACCTTTAGGTTTCGGACTGTTGACTTTTCTTATATTTTATATACTAATAATAACCAGCATATTTATTTATAATAAAAATAATTATTAGTTGCAGTCCTATTAGAGAGAACAACATGGCTTCATATGCCAATACCCCACAAGGCAAAAGCTAGAAAAATAATTTTGTTTGTAAAGAAATCTACTACTAGTACTCTTTGAGGCTTTTTAAGTAACAATAACTCTCATACTGTATCAGGCACACAGAAGGTACAAGCAACAAATTAAATATAGTAAAAACTAGGACTAATTCAACTACAGTTGTTTCAGTATAAAGCTCACCACTGAATTCCTGGGATAAAAGGTGAGGAACAAGGTGTACGGCAGCAAGTAAATTAGCAGCACAGTCTTACTGTATCTGACTCACTAGAAGATTAGTTACATGGTTATACGGTCACTGTGTATTTGTGTGTCTGCATGCGTTGTGCGACATGGCAGGGCCAAGGCACAGAGGGTGACAGGGTGTGTGTGTTGCAAAGTAGGATTACCTCAGGGATGGACTTAACAAAACGGATGCCATCGTTAGCTCCCTTGATCTTAATCAGGCAGTCGCAGAAGTAATCCCAGTAGTCCTTCCTCTGACCAAGAAAGGTTGTCTTCTCTTTCTGGTCAAACTAAGAAACATGGTGGTCAAATATGGTCTAGCTACACCGCTTATCATTCTGGCATAGGGGGAAATAAAAACGCTCTGGCCTTTTTTGCATTTCTTTAAACCAATACAATCATCTTGGGTGTTTCAAAGCCCCGGATGCAGCGATGGTGCCCTTGCAATATTAATATCAGAAGGGGAGCAGAATGCCTGACATGTCAGGCTTTATCCCAGCACTGTACATACAGTAAGCCAGACTACATTGAGTAAGTTTATATGCACAGCAATATTCCACTATCATTCCGAAAAAGGAAATTTTCCGAATTCATGTAAACAGCATATTCCGGTTGGATATTCCGACCTTTTTCCGAATATAGCATTTTCTGATTAAGACGTGGGATATTTCGGGTTTTAGAGGTATTCTTTGGACATGTATACAGCACATTCGAAATATGCGTCTCAATCGCGGTTTTTACAGCAGGCTTATGCTCAGCTCTGTGCGTTGCTATGGTTGCTATACACAAACCAACCAGCCAACATTTTGCAAGGCTGCATACCAGATAAAAGGGAAAAACACAGCTACCTTTAAACATTATGAAAGACTTGGATATTAACAGGTTTTTGGATATGCACACACATCGCTACGCCGACCTTTTCAAGAAGCTGGTTGAAGGAACGAAAGAAGCACGCTGTGTTTGCACAGTCCCACAAGTCCGCCACCAGTGGAAAAATCTTATTTTGCACGGCTACATGTAAACGGGAATATTAGTGGAATATTCACTTTCATTAGCCATGTAAACAGCTTAGTCAGAATATCGTCTTTTTCAGAATAAAGGCAAAAAACGGAATATTATGTGCATGTAAAAATGAATCCATAATATAATTTCTATGAGCTCCCTCTCTCATTTCCACCTTAATCTTTATAGAGTTGTGGTCACCAATCTGGGGATCAAAACCCTCCAAACAGTCACCAGATGAATTTAATGGGTCACAAGATAACTGATGGGACAGGGAGGGGGGGAAAGTAGTTCTGCTATACACATTTACTGTACATAGTTTTTTATTTTTTTATTTTTTCTTGTGAAAAGTGTTTCTTGTGTACTCATAGTTTCTGCTTCCATGGTCTCTAACAAATATACAACCACTTTAGAGAAAGGAAAAAAAAAAATCACTCTGGTGGAATTGCTCACAACTCTTTAGAGCTTCATTTTAAGGTTTCACAACCAAACAAAGGTTGGGAATCACTGGTCTAAAGCACTGCTTCTTAATCTTTTAAATGTGTGACCCTTTGTAGCAAAGCAATGCTAGTCACAATCCCTGGTATCCGCAGGTTGCATATGTTTGAGATGTGGACAATTCAATCAAAATGTGATGTTCATTCTCAGGTTGTTTCATTTTTTGTTGAGGCCTGAAAAGTTAGACTCACGGGTGTTTCACAAGAAGAAGAAAAACATTTAAGAGAAGACAGAAAACACACAGAACAAAATGTATTTTCTTATTATTTCTAACTTTTGAATCATCTCATAACCCCTTTATTGATGGATCTTGTTAGCCCTCTAGAGGTATCAATCCCCCAGTTGGAAACCACTGGTCTAGCAAGTCAGATGAGCAGTGTTGGCACACTTTCAAACACAAACTAGATCATCTTGATAAACTCCAAACAACACTTGTATGGTATATGAGACCATACCTGCAGCAGGTATTCTAGTTTGTAGAAGAACTTGTGCAGGTAGGAGCTGTCATCAGTTACGGGTTCACCACACTCGTTGTGTTCTTTACTCAACTCTGACACAGCATCTAAACAAGACAGTAACAGCTTTGTTAACACATACACAAATATCAAGTTATGGTCTTGTGTTCACACAACGGGCAAAACATTTTAAGAATCTGCACACTGTTTTTTACTTACACAACAATTTTTGCGAAATGTCTATCAGTTATAGATCTTCAGGCACAAAACATTTCCTGACTGATCGAATCATGCAATTATTCTGGGAACAATATACTGTGTGCAAAATCTTATAATTTTTGCCTTAATATTTCTTGTTTGGAGACAGAGACATATGCCCTACTTCAAATATTACAAATGGCACACATAGAGCAATAAGGGATGGTGTTTATTGTAAGTGTGAACTGTACAATTACCATGCAGATCTCGGATTATCCTCTGCAGTTGATTATCTCCAACTGATGAGGAGGAGGCCATTGTGGGGAAAGGGCAGTGTAGTCAAGAATTCTGCATGTAGGATTAAAAAAGAGAAAAAAAAAAAAAAAAAAAAAAAAGGCATGAAAATATGCCAAAGCTAATTACCACTACGAGGTAAACATAAAAACAGCACTGCCCTTATTAGTTTTCCCCATGCTGTGAAGTCTCTTTCATAAATACAGTGTTGAATTCATCCAAACCCAAAACGTCTTTAACAAATTAAACAATTTAAATATTCCAAAGGGGTCCATGCATTTGTTAAGATGAAGAAACCACAGTAACGTTAGCTTAGTAAAGTTAGCAACAAATTTGCCTACAGTCAGAGGAGGTACAACATTTACATCACGACGACGAGTGAAAGCTCATCACTGTTTGTAGCGACAGTGTCCTTATCAGACCCCACTGACACACGATTTATATACTGTTATCCACCGTCGACCATACAAACCAGCAAAGTTGACTTAAATCACTTTGAAACGGCTTTAAAATGCAACAAACCGTGACATAAGCATACATTTCTCAAAGCTGGCGAGCGCTATACTACTACATGCACCTGCACTTAGCTCTTCATTTCCTGTTTGTATTTAATTGTAAGTTTCTGCTACAAACCATCGCAGTTTGGTTGTAAATAAAGCCAAACACTTCAATATCAAATAAACGGTAAAATAACGAACATACTTGATGTGTAAATTGCCCAATGTCCAGCTTGTAGGCGATACAGCAGAAACTTGCTACCCGTTGGGGGCGGGCACTATGGATGATTGACAGGCCTGACAGATAAGGATAAATAGCCTTCTGCTTCTGTTGAAATCCGTCCTAAATAAACACAAAGCTAAAACGTGTGTTGTGCTTTATAAACCTAATATTTTATTAAATATAATATAAGAATACGAAAAATTATGTTGTGACGAATCTGACATCCTTTTTTTAAATCGAAAACTAAGATGAGTAGGCCTACAAGATTTTTTGACCAATGGCATCAAAATGCATTATATACAAAACAATATAAAGTTTAACTAAATATTTATTTAAAGTTTCTCTTAAGTATAATCTAAACATATGTTTATTATATCTCTATTGTCATTTTTATTGTTATGTTTTTATTAACCATTAACTTTGCTTTATAAACCAACCAACATCAACAAAAACAACAACAACCAAAAAAAACACTTTCTAAATATTTAAGATTATCCAGGAGGCCTAAACCAGAGTTCTAGAAAAAACTGTCATTAGTGCTGTTAAAAAAAAAATAAATAAAAAACACGTATACCACTCTGCACTTCTGAAGTGTAATGGCCACCAAAAACAAGTATTAATGGGTAAAGGGAATGTCTTAAGTTATTTTATTTTTTAATTTATACTATTTATTGATCCCCAGTGGGGAAATTACAATTTACACTCTGTTTGTTAGAAATCACTACACACAGGCCTGAAATACACACACACACACACACAAACATGTTATTATCTGAACAGGACCTGTTCATGCACAAATGGAGAGATGTCAGCACCCTGAGCGGTTGGGGGGGTATGGACCTGGCAGTGCCCAGGAGGTGAACTGGGATCTCTCCAGCTACCAATCCACACTATGTACTTTTGGTCCGTACTGGGACTTGAACCTGCGACCCTCCGGTTCCCAACCCAACGCCCCTTGTCATGTGTGGTTGAAACCAAAATACCCCCAGACATCATGTCCTCTGAAAATGATGGTAGATTTCTGTTCACCTTTGTGGTCAGTACTTAAGGAACAATTCCCAGTTCCAGTGATATTCACATGAAGGTCTCTGGTGTGTGCATATCCTTTGTGTAGGTACAGTATATGTTTCCACATTTCTCATTTATTATTTGTTAGGCTAAGCAATACTGAAGTAAAAATGTTTACAGTGTTTTGTGTGTTGTTAAGAGAAAAACAACCTTGTTTTACTGAAATATGTGTCTTTTTTTCTATTTCGTCCAGTCAGTGTAGATAGAAATTGAAGCAAGAATGTTGTATCTTCTTAGTTTACTTTAAAGCAGAGGGAAATAGCAATTTTTGGCTAACTTTAGAGGCACTTTACAACCTTATTACTCATTGCAAAGAAAATAGATCTAAAACTGTTCACAGTGAACTCTGTGGAGTACTGGCAACATGCTGCCAACACGGACAATGCTTCCACACACCAATCTTAACAAATCAGTGCTAATCTCTTGATGAAATATGAATGTTATTTTCTAAACTGTAACGTTGACTGTTGTTTATTCAGTCAGGAATGTAAATATGAATGTTATTTTCTAAACTGTAACTTGGACTATTGTTTATTTAGTCAGGAATGTTAATATGGTATGCAGACATGCAAAACAAGTTTCCAGTGCCTGTAAATACTGTATATATAGTATTTATTTTGAAAGTTGTAAAAAACCTTTGAGATGGATATCTTGAAGTCCAAGCAAATAAAACCCACTATCTACATGGCTAAATACCAGGAAGTAAGTGAGAAAATATTATTTTAGTAATTTGGGTAAAGTGACCCTCTAAGATGGATATAAGATAACCACATGTTTCAGACAAAATATAGTTATTTATCAAGAGAATTATATAATAATATATTGATATATTACCTGATGAAGTTTTGACAGCGTAATCACATTCACTATGTATCATTAATTCTGTGTAATTTGATTTACCCCTCTCTAACAAAACTTGTTTTAAATTTAGACTTTTTTTTCTTGCTGAAGGAATATGGCAACAAATGGCTCAATGTTCAACACAACCACAGACGATTACTACGATGACAATTATCAAGAGGAAATGTGCAACACAAAAGGTGTCAACAAGTTTGGAGCGGTCTTCACTCCAGTTTTCTTCTCCATTGTGATCATCCTCAGTCTGTTGGGCAACATCCTGGTCATTGTGATTCTGGCCAAGTATGAGAATCTCAAATCCCTCACCAACGCTTTCATCCTGAACCTGGCTGTATCGGATCTCTTCTTCACCACAGGTCTGCCCTTCTGGGCCTACTCTCACATGTATGGATGGACTTTAAGGGAACATGCATGCAAAATAGTCAACTTTGTCTTCTACATTGGCTACTACAGCAGCGGTATCCTCCTTATCCTGATGACTGCTCACCGTTATGTAGCTGTCATGAATCCTCTGTCTAACATTGTGTCCACCACAGGCTCCTACAGTGTTGTAGCATGTGTGATCATTTGGGCAGTGAGTATATTGGTCGCCAGTCCAGCCTTCATCTTCACCAAAGTTGAGCAGAATCACTGTGTAAATGCAAATTCATACTGGAGCTTATGGGGAATTTACCAGCAAAATATTCTCTTCATAGTGAGCTCAGTGGTGTTCATGTTTTGCTATTCTCAGATCATGTGCAGGTTGCTGCGTCCAACTGCCCAAAGAAGAAAGAACAAAACTTTAAAACTCATTTTTACTCTCATGGTTGTTTTCTTCGTGGGCTGGGCGCCTTACAATATAGTGCTATTTCAAAAGTCATTGTATTTATGGCCCCAACCACCTGCGGACTCAGAGACTGTGGCTGAAATGTGTAAAACATCAGAACGACTGAATTACGCCATTTACATTAGCCAACTTTTTGCCTTTTCACACTGCTGCCTCAACCCTGTATTTTATGTGTTTGTTGGGATTAAATTCAAAAACCACTTGAAGAAAATGCTGAAGGGCTGGGGCCACAGCAATAGCAGCATCCGCAATAGGCAAAGCCGACTCACAATCACATCGCTAACAAGTGGTGAAGAGTTCTCAATGTAGTTGATAAACTGTAGAGACCAGACGTGAAACCAGAACATCCAGGTTCTGTACCAGAATAAAGAAAATCTAATTCAAAATCCTATTGCCATTTCAGGCAAATAACAACAGGAACAGTAGACTATGCTGTGTGTGTTCCTTTCTATATCCCTAGATAAGGATGTTAATCACATTTTTATGTTATTGTATATTACAGTTTTTTCCAACTGCTTACACACAAAATCTTTTCATGTCAAACGATTTTTGAAACCTCTCACTCAAAGTGCAAAACTACCCAGCAAATCTCCAAAACCATAAGCTATTTCTCAGCCTTTCACTCAGTTTTCAATTGCATAAA